>NC_064855.1:27628316-27928316 GCF_024139225.1 Suncus etruscus | reverse complement strand
AGCGTGTATTCTGTCCTTTGAACACACTCTCTGGTTCCAACATTATTGTTTGTTTGTTTGTTTGTTTTGGGACCACACCAGCTGTGTTTATTTCAGAGGTCACTCCTGGCAGGGCTTAGGGGACCATAGGGTGCTAGGGGTTAAAGTGGCAAGTGCCCTACCACAGTACTATGTCTCCAGTTCCCTGGGCCCAAGGTAATTATGTATCACAAACAGCCAGTCATGGGGCTGGATTACAGTGGGTAGGGATTTCATAGATTTGTGTCATATATGGTGCCCTGAGCCCCACCAGGTGTGACCCCAGAGTACAGAGCCATGAATAAATCCTGAACACCACAGGTGTGGTCCTCCAACTCCCCCAAAATATAGAAAGTATAAAACAGCCAATCTGGAGAATGTTCCTGGCAGCTGTTAACCTTTATGAAACAGACCCCAGAAGAATAGAAAAATAAAACAAGCGAAGGATTTATGAAATCATAGAAACTGGCCATACACTTTGTCACAGCTAAGAGTGTAATTGACTAAAGCACATTGTTTCTTAAGCTAATCTGAAAATAGTGTTGATGCAGACCTCTGATACAAATGAAACAGTCCATGAGATTCAAACGTGGTCAAAAGCAAAATGGTTGTTGTGCACACACCACTTTCCTGAAAGAGTTTCTGGAGAACTGCAGCTGCTGTGACAGACCAAGAGAAGGAGGAGAGAGAACAGTGTCTGAAACTTGAAAATGGACAGTTACAGAGGTAGATGCTACAGAGACAGACTGGGCAGGTGCTGCTGGCAGATTTGGCCAAGTATATGCTCTGGTGTCTACAGGTTGAGTGTCCATCCAAGACATGTGTTGTGGAGATGAGGAGGAGTGTGTGTTGTCAACAATTTGTGTTTGACTCAAGTTTATAGTCGCCTTTTTTGTTTGTTTCAATTCCCTAGCATGATGTTTTCCATCAGAGAGCCACCAGAGCTGTCAGATCTCCCCACTGACTGTCATCATTCTAACACTAGGTCATTGATTCCATTTCATCTCTGGCACCTGAATCTAGCACCTTCCCTGCTCCTGTTCACATCCAGTCTGTCTGTTTGCTGGAGCACTCTGGTTCAACTCATGTTCCCTTCCCCTTTGTCCTGCTTTGGACCCCCTATTTCTTTTGTTTTGGGGTCATACCCAGTGGTGTGCTGGAGTTACTCTTGGCTGTGAACTCAGAAATTACTCATGGCAGATTTAGGGATGCCAGGTCAAGTGGTCATGACTACATTCAAGGCTAGAACTCTCACCACTGTGCTATCTTTTCTGCCCTATAACTCTTGGCTGATCAACAATTTCTCTTAAATCCCCATTTTCATTTAAGGTGTCACATGAGTCTTTTTCACAAGGGTCTGAATTGACACCCATTTTGGCACTGAGAGTCAAAGACCAACTTTGATAATACAAGATGCAAAAGGAAGTTTATTAGGCTAGCTGAAATCCAAGTCTCATCCAATTTAGGGAGTCTTGACAAAGACTCCAAGTCAAATCTTTAAGCAGTTTAAATAGAAATCACAAGCAGTAACAGTACAATCATTTCATTGTATAGATGTCTTAATTGCTATTTTTCTGGCTCAACTTTGGTTCTCTGGGGATACTCTGATTCAAACTTTGTCAAGGGAGCCTTTTCAGCTAGAACAGGGGTCTCAAACTCACGGCCCGCAGGCCGTTTGCAGCAATCCGTACAACATTTTGTGGCCCTGCCATAGAGGAATCTTTTTTTGTTTTGTTTTGTTTTAGTTGTTTGGGTCACACTCCCCAATGTTCAAGGCTTACTACTGACTTTGCACTCAAAGATCACCCCGACTTTGCCTCCTGAGGCCCCCAAGTACCATATTTTCCAGTGTATAAGACGACTTTTGAAACAAAAAAAAAAAAAGTCAACCGAAAATCAGGGGTCGTCTTATATGCCTAGTATATCCCGAAAAATGTTTCAATATGCCCCTAAACGAAAATTGTCTGAATATTGCCACAAAACAAATTTTCCAACTCGATCCTGCACCAATCACTGCAAGGCTGCTCGGACTGCCTCTCTAACTCAGCCAATCCAAGCAGGCTTTTTATGCATGCAAATTAGACAATGTTCTGGACCCGAATCTACACTGTAAAAAGCCTGCTCAGATTGGTCAGAGTCAGAGAGGAAGTTTATTACAGTACTTTGCTTGTTGTGATTGGCTCACTGTGTTACAATACAGTTGCAGCACCGGAACGTTCTGTCTGATACAGCGAATATACGCCTAAACCTATGTTTTAACTGCAAAATTAGGGAGTTATTTTATACGCCCAGTCGTCTTATATGCTGACAAATACTGTAACGAGTTTGAGACTCCTGAGCTAGAACATCCTTTTTTGTTTGTTTGTTTTGTTTTGTTTTTTGGTCACACTCAGCAGTGCTCAGGGATTACTCCAGGCTCTACACTCAGAAATCACTGCTGCCAGGCCTGGGGGACCATATGGGATGCCGGGATTCAAACCATCGTCCTTCCTCATGCAAGGCAAACACCCTACCTTCATGCTATCTCTCCGGCTCCAGTTAGAACATTCTGAGCTCTCTCAATCCCTAGTTCCTCATTCATGGAGGGCACCAACTTTGGTTTTATTTCTAAGTTAACTCTCTCTGCCTTACCTAAACTTTTGATCTGTCTCAAGAACTACTTCACTGGGGTAAGTGACTGAACCCAGGTAGCTTTGTTTCTTACAATGGAGGCAGGAAAACAACAACAAAAAAATCCCCCTTCGTTTTCTCTAGAAAACCAGACTTGTAAATCCTTCCTGCTGTCCTTTTTTTTGGGGGGGGGGGCACACCCAGTGGTGCTCAGGGTTTAGTCCTGACTCTGTGCTCATTGATCACCTGTTGTACTATGGCTCCAGAGCCTACCTCAGTTTTTTGAAAAGCAGAACCTGTAACAGCCTGTGTTTCTCTGTAGCCTACACTGCAGGCCAGTGTCTACCCTTCCCTTTTACTTAAAAGCTACATCAATGGAAAATAGGGTCCACAGTATGAATGGGAAGACATTTGGGGGGAGTGGAACAGATACCCAGTGATATTAGGGGGTTACTCCTGCTGGTATTTGGGGCTACGAGATGCCAGGAATCAAACCCAGTGCTTTCCACATGAAAACCAGAACTCTACCACTCATCATATCTTGGCCTGGTAAAACAACATCTGACTTTCCTTTTGCCATTTGGAAGAGGTTGAGTGACAAGTTGAAGGGCGAGAGAGGCCAAGAAGGTGGTTGGGAGTTCCACTAATTAGTTAATTAATTAGCTTACTTATATCATAAAACATGTTAATACAGGGTGAGTCAGTTGTCTTTTATTTTTGTTTTTGGGTCACATCCGGCAGCACTCAGGGCTTACTCCTTGCTTTACACTCAGAAATTGCTCCTGGCAGGCTCAGGGGACCATATGGGATGCCGGGATTCAAACCACAGTCCTCCTGCATGCAAGGCAAATGCCTTACCTCCATGCTATCTCTCCGGCCCCAAATTTGTCTTTGAGAAAAACAATTAGAGACAGGTATATATTCTTGGAATTGGTTGTATATCCGTGTGTGTGTGTGTGTGTGTGTGTGTGTGTGTGTGTAATTCCTTTTATTTGCTTCTTGAGGGCTTCTTTTGAGCATGTTTTCTTTTAATCTAAGCTTTTACTTCACTAAAATAATTCAAAATGAGTGTAAGGTGCTGAAGAGAGCACAGCAGGTTGGGCTCTTGTCTTGCACTCAATTGACCCAGGTTCAATCCTTGGTATACCAATCCTTGGTATCTCTGCCAGGAGTGATACCTGAGTGGAGCCAGGAGTAATAAGCTCTGATCACTGCTAAGTGTGGCCCTTAACCTTAAACATTGGGGAGATAACTCAAGTAGTAAGAGTTCTTGTCTAGCATGAGCCGAGTGCCGAGTTTGGTACCTGGCACCTGAGCTCCACCAGGTTTAAACCCTGGTGGCTTCTGAGCACTTCTAGGTTGGCTTCAAACTAAAAAGAATTTTTTTGGGTCACACCCAGCAGCACTCAGAGGTTATTCCTAGCTCTGCACTCAGAAATCGCTCCTGGGGGCCGGAGAGATAGCATGAAGGTAGTGTGTTTGCCTTGCATGCAGAAGGATAGTGGTCCGAATCCCAGCATTCCATATGGTCCCTAAACCTGCCAGGAGCTATTTCTGAGCATAAAGCCAGGAGTAACCCCTGAGCGCTGCTGGGTGTGACCCAAAAAACAAAACAAGAAATCGCTCCTGGCAGGCATGGGGAACTATATGGGATGCTGGAATTTGAATTACCATCTGTCCTGGATTGCCTGCATGCAAGGCAAATGCCCTGCCGCTGTGCTATCTCTCTGGCCCCTAAATTTTTTTTAAAAAAAAGTTTAAATGAGGGCTGGAGCGATAGTATAGCAGGTAGGGCCTTGTACGCACCTGACCTGAGTTAGATTCCTGACATTCCATATGGTCCTCTGAGCACTGCCAGGAGTGATTCCTGAGTACAAAGTCAGGAGTAACTACTGAACTTCACTGGGTGTGACCCCCAAATCTAAAAAAATATATTTTAAAAATTGAACAGAAATGAGTGTTAAAAAACAAGCACTTAAAGGAACTGTTTTATCCACACATAGGATGGTATGGTCAATATTCGCTTTCCAGGAGAACATCAGATATTCACAGACATGGGTTTCTCACCTCTTTTTATCTATTTTTCTTTTCTTTCTTTTTTTTTTTTTTTGGTTTTTGGGCCACACCCGGTGACGCTCAGGGGTTACTCCTGGCTATGCGCTCAGAAGTCGCTCCTGGCTTGGGGGACCATATGGGACGCCGGGGGATCGAACCGCGGTCCGTCTCCTAGGCTAGCGCAGGTAAGGCAGGCACCTTACCTCCAGCGCCACCGCCCGGCCCCTTACCTATTTTTCTTGACATCACATGAGGTTGATGGAGAAATGCCTATTCAAATTCATTGCTCATGTAAGGCCCTTACCTCCTTAGAATGTCATGTCTGATTGATCTGTCAGAGATAAAAGCACTATTGTGTTACCACCCTTGTATCCCTGCAAATCTATTAGCAATTGCTTTTTAAAATTTACACCTCTTTCTTTGGTGCATATTTGTTGACCAAGTCCTCATGACCTATTTATCTGGTGAGCATGGGATGTAATGCCCATCCCTATCTCTTACTACTTTTACTTGAATGTTATTTAGTTGCACACAAGTAGGGCTGGCCCTGACTTTTGGGGGGGGGTTGGGTTTTGGGCCACACCTGGTGATGCTCAGGTGATGTGCTCAGAAATCGTCCTGGCTTGGTGGACTATATGAGACACCGGAGATTGAACCGAGGTCCATCCTGAATCAGTTGTGTGAAAGGCAACATAGTTGTTTGTTGCTCTACTGCTGCGCTTTTGCTCTGGCCCATCGCCTTGACTATTTTATTTTATTTTAGTTTAGTTTAGTTTTTGAATCACACCTGGCAGTGTCAGGGCTTACTCCTGGCTCTGCATTCATGGGTCACTCCTGGTAGGCTTGGGGACCATATGGGATGTTGGGATTGAACCTGAGTCAACCATGAGCAAGGCGAGGTACCTGCTGTAACTACTCTGTTACTGTTTTGCTTATTTTAATCTGTTAATAATTTGTATGATTGTTTTTTATTCTGAACCTGTTTACTATGCGAATCTCAGTGTGTTTCCTGTGAGAAGAAGATCGAATTTTGTTTCCCTATCCATTCAGCCACCCTGTGCCTCTTGAGAGTTTAGTCCATGACATTTAGGAAGATAATCGAGGTCAAGAAGTTTATGGCTGCTTTTCTATGAGGATTCTACAGTCATTTTGCTATTCAGTGTTTATTTTTCAGAGGATCCCATTCAGTGCTCCTTTCCGAGCTAATTTGGGTGTAGCAAATGTTTGAATCTGAGTAAAGATTTCCTCTTGTAGCTGAGATTTTTGCTTCTCTTTTGCCATTTTATCCCCCCTCTCTCTTTGGTTCTTGCCACACTCATCATGGTTAAGTTTGTCTTGGTAGTGTTCTGTTGTTCTGTTTGGGTTTATGATATTCCATAGTTGTTTGGTCTCCTAGGTGCGAGGAGTATATGTCACCTCCTGGTACAGGGTAAATTCTCAGCTGATAGTTCTTCCACCAGTCATTCTTCACCTTTCTCACCCCTCCCTTGGGACTCTGAGTCAGAGGTTAATCCCACTTGCTATAGTCTTAAATTCTCTCTCTCTCTCTCTCTCTCTCTCTCTCTCTCTCTCTCTCTCTCTCTTAATATTTATTTATTTAGGTTTTGGGGCCACAGCCAGCAGCACTCAGGCTACTCCTGGCTCTGTTCTCAGAAGTTGCTCCTGGCAGGCTCGGGGGACCATGTGAGATGCTGGGAATCGATCCCAGGCCTGTCTTGGTTAGGCCATGTGTAAGAAGGCACTCTACTGCCGTGCCATAACTCTGGCCCAATAGTTCTTAAATTTTCTTCACTTTTAAAATGCCCTGCTTTATTTTCTCTTCTTCATGGATGACATGCTTTTCATTCAAGGTCATTGGCTTCATTTTGACCTTTTTTTATTCTGCTGAGACCTGTTTTTACATTCCTTTTATATTAGATTAACTATTAAGCTATTACATTAACTCCTTTGTTTCTCTCTCTTTGTGTGTGTGTGTGTGTGTGTGTGTGTGTATGTGTGTGTGTGTGTTTGTGTGTATTTGGGCCATACCCAGTGGTGCTCAGAGGTTATTCCTGGCTATGTGCTCAGAAATCACTATTGGCCTGCTTGGGGAACCATATGGGATGCCAGGGATTGAACTCGGGTTGGCCACGTGCAAAGTAAATGCTTTACCCACTGTGCTATTGCTCCGGGCCAACACCTTCATTTCTATTGGAATGAGCTATAGAGTTTTTATCAATCTTTCTTTGATTTTTTTTTTTTTTTTTTTTGGTTTTTGGGCCACACCCGGCAGTGCTCAGGGGTTACTCCTGGCTGTTTGCTCAGAAATAGCTCCTGGCAGGCACAGGGGACCATATGGGACACCGGGATTCGAACTAACCACCTTAGGTCCTGGATCGGCTGCTTGCAAGGCAAACACCACTGTGCTATCTCTCCAGGCCCTTTTTCTTTGATTTTTATGGACTCACGTCATTTCCTCAGTTCATTTTCCCAGGAGAGAACTAACTTTCTAGGAAGCCTCTAGCAACATTGAAAGTTCTGATGTCCCTGAGGACTTTCTTGGACTATTTTTCTTATCTGTTCTTGTTTGTTTTATTTTTAGACTACAACAAGCAATTCTCACTCATGGGTCTGCACTCAGAATTATTCTTGATGGTGATCAGGGGACATATGTGATGTCAGGGCTCCAACTTGGGTCCACTATGAACAAAGTAAGTTCCCTCCCCAAAATTCCTTCAGACCTTCTCTATATCTGTTGAATCAGCTAAATTCCTTCCTCCCCTCACTCTCATTATTCCTTATGCCCTGTGGGTTCTCAGGGCAGAATCCTGAGTATGGGGGCATATATGTTGGTACAACTTCTCGCAGTATCAGCCAAAATTGGTGATGATGACTCTCCTGATTTCTATGAGTCAAACTTTTGGGCAGGACCAACCTGAATAGAGGCAGGTTCAGCAATTCCTGACCTGTCTTGTTCTCTGATCTTGGAACTGGGTCCAGCCTCACCTCCCTGATAGGTCCTTGTTTCTGCCACACCCTGTGTACCTAGCTGTGTCCTTAAGTGGCCAACTTCTCCCTGATTAGATCTAGTATTTCTCAAAAGTTCTTACATGGATCTCTCAATGATATGAGCATGAATTAAAGATGTTAATAGGTACAGAGAGTCTAATTACAATAGAGGACTCAGTGAAGGGGGGTGTTCTTTACATGACTAAAATCATACAACTACAATCATATTTGTAATCACTGTTTTTAAATAAAGATAATTCAAAAATAAAATATATAAATAATATAATGTACAGTACATTATATATACTATACAGTATAAATTAACTATAAGTTTAACAAGGATAGCAGTTGTTTTATGTAAAATTTTTTTGACTGTGAATGAATAATTAAAGCAAAGGATAAGGAGGACATCCTGACACTTGTAACAATATAAATTGTAACAATATAAATGGTCCTAATTATATCTTCAGAGAACCAGACAAAAAATAAACCAAATATACCATATGACTGAATCTAAAATAGAAACTAAAATAATAGCTACCAGAGGCTGGGGGAAGGAGAACTGGGAGATATTAGTCAAAAAGTACAGATTCTCAGGAGATATCTTTATTTTGTAAAATACTGGGCATTTATAAAAATAAATTAAATTTTTGTATTATATTTTGCTCAGGATGCTGTAAGATTGTATTGCCTAAATAAAAATCAAAGTTCATGTGGGAAAAAAACAACAATAGGGGACTCAGATTCATCCTGAGGCAGGTGTAGAAAATTATATGGGTGTGTCACTGATGCTTCCCTGAAAATCAAGATGGCAGCCAGGCTTGTGGAGAAAGAAGTGCATTACTTCTGGGAATGGTGATCTGAGGTGACTCACCAAATGCTCCCCTGGGGAACCAAGCCATCATCCTGGCTCTGTGCTTCTGGGGAAAGATTTAAACCAATCAGAAATGGGTCAGAGGGAAATCAAATGAAGTCAGATATTATATCAGGTTGCTTTCCTTCAGGTACATTCTCTTTCTGAGACATTCCTAAAGGAAGACAGGATCCTCTGCTTTCCTATTAGGGAAGTGATGATCACAGTGCATGGAATTTTTAGATCGTTATTCAGTTCTAGTTTTGCCATTTCTCTTATAGGATGTCATACACATCCCTTAACTCTGAAACTTAGAATTCTAAAACAGGGACATAGGATCTGGAGAGAAAGCATAGGGTCTAAGTGCTTGCTTATATCCCACTGATCTGGGTTCCAATCCCCAGGTCACTCCAAAGAACTGAGACAGGAATAGCCCTTTTGCTTAGTTGTATATTGCACAGACACTACCCTGTGCCCATAATAGAAAATGCGAAGAAAAACAGAGCCATTAATGTTTACCTTAGAAGGAAATTGTAAGTATGAAAAAGCCTGGAGTGAAATAGAGTTAATTGTTTTCTTGTTTTGTTTTGTTTTGCTTTTTGTTTGTTTTTTTGGCCACACTCGGTGGCGCTTGGGGTTACTCCTGGCTATCTGCTCAGAAATAACTCCTGGCAGGCACATGGGACCATATGGGACGCCGGGATTCAAACCCACCACCTTTTGTCTTGGATCAGCTGCTTGCAAGGCAAACACCGCTGTGCTATCTCTCCGGCCCCAGAGTTAATTGTTTAAGAAATGTGACTTCCCTCTCATTGGTATCATGTATCCACTCCTACAATTATGGGAGAATGATTTTGGGCTTGTTTTTCTCTCAGATGTGTGATTATTGTACTTACAGCTGACCTAGAAGAAAGGAAGGTTTTTGTTTGTTTGTTTGTTTGTTTTGGTGGGAACTGTGGCCACATCTTGTATTTAGGGCTTACATCAGGCTCTACACTCAGGGATCACTCATGGAATGTTCAGGAGACCAATTAGGATGCTAGAAATTGAACACAGGTCAACTTTTTTTTAGCTTTTATTATAACATTGTGATTTACCATGTTATTTCAGGTATTATATAATTCAACACCACTCTCACCACCATATGACCTCATGCTCTCACTCACCATCAGAGCCTGCCCCTTGCAAGTCTGAGCAAATTGTTATTATGTGTTACAGCATAAAGGCAAGTGGAATTATCAAAACTTAAATCAGCACAGGTCAATTTGAAATTATTGCCACATCTCAACATTATACTTAAGTTAGTGTCTAAGGATTTACTGGGCTGTGGTTGGTGCTAGTTGAGCCTTCTATGTTACTGTTTAGGCTCACTGAGGTGAGTAGATTTATATGTACCTTTCCATATAATTTCCTGTGATACTATTGAGATGCCTCTACTATAAAATGCTGAGGTGTCTATAGATCTTAAACAAATTTGGTGGCTTGGCAGTTGATAAGATTAAGTCACAGAGCTGGGTTGATCCTATTAATGGGCATGGGGGGTGGTGCTGGGATGTTGTAGTTAATGCAGGCCAGGCTGTGAATCACCAGAAGTGGCCCTGGTGATGCCTGAGCACTGCTGGGTAGATTCCTTTGCTCAAATAAAAGACCTTGGGAATGAGAATGAAACCTATCATGGCAGAAATATAATCATGCAACTGGTTAAATTCAGTTCAATAAAATATGAAGTTTATTAGGTCTAGAAAGTAGAAGAAAAATAAAGGGCAGATCTCAAGTATCTAAGCACATACTCTAAATTCTACTAAGGCGGAACAGAGAAAATGAGGATGAAAACTAGCTGGAACGAAGCCAGTGGTGTGCAGATAGAAAAGACCAGCAGAGATAGGAGGTAGCATAGTGGTCAGGGAAAATGGCTGGGTCCTTGGCACTTCATGGTTTCTGAGCAGTGCTGGGTGCTGCCTTCAAGGCTACAAGCACCACTGCGGAACCCAGGTAAGCCCCAGCACCTCAGGTGCTTACACTGACCCATTGATTTTGTTGATTGAGAATCACTGGTGGAGTCCCCAGACATCTTAACACTGCTTGGGAGCACCCCCAAAAGAGAAAAGTTCTTTAGATATAGTACCTGGGACAATAACTAAAACAACAACAACAAAAACTAAAAATAACCACATCAGGTAACAACATTATAATTTATCAAAACATAAGGAATAAGGCTGGAGCCATAGTACAGTAGGAGGGCACTTGCCTTGCACACAGCAGACCCGGTTCCAATCTTTGGCTCTCCATTTAGATCACTGACAGAAGTAATTCCTGAGTGCAGTGTCAGGAGTAAACCCTGAGCATAACTGGGTGTGCTCCAACTCCCCTTCCCAAATGAAAAAGAGCTTAAGGAATAAAGAGAACTCTACAAACATGCAGAGGTTAGAACAAAATCCTAGAGCTGAGAAATCAGAATGGTTTCAGCAACTTAAGAGCCTGCTAAGAATGTGGAAGAAATGAAATTGGGCTTTCCAAATTCTCAAGAGAAAATTATTTCTAATAGCCCCACACCTGACCAGCACCAGTCAGATCAGTGGGAAGAAAAATTACATCAGCAATGAACCTAGTCTTAAAACACAGCTAGGTATTATGGGCCACAATGTTTAAGAAAAAGATAAAATTGCACACTCACAGTTGGTGTCCAAACAGGAGTCTCAATATCTGTTGGAAAAAAAAAGAAGTAGCAGCCAATAGAGACTTGCAAGCTTTAAGACCTCTATAGAGGTGGCCCAGAAACATAGTTCAGGGATGAAGATACTTGCTTTGCACAAAGCCAACTTTGATTCAACTCTTGCCACTACAAGTTTCCCTGAGCACCATCAGGTGTAGCACTCACACCCTACATTAAATTAAATAAAATCTTTTTAGGTTGAGGGGAAAGCTCAAAGGGTTTTGTGTGTAAGAGCCATAAATTTGATCTCCAGCACTTCATGGTCCCCTGTGTACTATACCAGAAATTGCTCTTGAATCCCACCATGTGTTCCCCCAAACAAAAATTAAAGGAGATTAGTGGAGTCATAAAAAAGTCAGAGGAGATGTAGCACTTATAACTTTAGAGACGAGAGTTGTAAAGAAGCTATAACAATCATTATGGTACACTCATAGCTAGCTGTGAGTAATGCTTACAAAGCATAGTAATCAAGCACTAAGCATTATGAAATAAAGTAGATTGTAACTTTCTTAGGATCTTAATAGAAAGGGAAGCTGATGTAAGATTGAACAATGAGGGTAGGGGCTGGAAATTCAGTCCAGCAGGGAAGGCTCTGGGTTTAATGATGACCCGCATTTAGTCCTCAGCACTATATGGTCCCAAGCACTGGCAAAAAATGATCTTTGAGTGCCACAGGTATGGCCCAACCTTCCTTACCCTCAACCACCTAATAGGACTAATGAGGCATGCGGGTGTCTAGTAGAGCTTATTTGGCAGCTCTCTGAAGCAGAATATCATCCATGGAGTCTAGTGTTGTGTATGTAAACATTTTAATGGGATTATTATGTTACTGACCCTACCCTGATCGGTGATTGTGCCCTACCTTAGGATGTGATCTGGCATTCTGCTCCCACCCTAGGGTGGTACCTGATTCTGATCCCACCATTGGGTGGTACCTGATTCTGGGGGATAAAAGCAAGGGTCTGTGGAAGGCAAGGGGCTTTTTGGCTGGAACTGATATTGAGGTATTTGGGCTTCAGTCTTGTCCTCCAAATAAAGCTAATATTTTCACAAGCCTGACTGTCTGCAAACTTTACCCACCGCTTTACCTCAGAACCGCCAGGTGAACAGGGTGGTAGATGCGTGCTCCAAGCTGGAGGGAAAAGAACTCATCCTCCATCCCTCCATCAGTCAACCTCTTCAGGGGCTGACTTGCAACATAATGGTGCCCGAACAGGGACCTGAACCCTCAATAACTGTAAGTGAAATACTTCATTGGAAATTTCCTCTGCTGACCATTAAATGGTTTCTGTGGTTAGTCATGTGAATTCTGCCACCTTTTTGCTTATGCGTTGGTTCTCTATTATACAAGTGGATTATTTTATTTTGTTTTAAACTAATTGGTTTTGATCTAAGGACAATCACTGCAGTTGGATGGTTGTGGTCTATATTTCAAATGAAAATTGCATTGCCTCCAGCCGTCATAGTTTGTGGAATTTCTGTGTTGGCTCACGTTGTTACTGTGAGCATAGTTATTGGCTGGTATTTAGGAAATAGAAAGTGTAGAAATGGTGAGGCTAAAACCAGTATGGGTAATAAGAAAATCTTTCTGACGAAAATTCAAACCAAGGTGCAGGCTGACGAATCCAGCCCCACCATCAACAGTATAGGAATTTTTGCTGGAAGAAAAACAACTCGTGGGGCTGGGAAGGTGGAACTAGAGGTAACGTGTCTGCCTTGCAAGCGCTAGCATAGGACGGACCATGGTTCAATCCCCTGTCGTCCCATATGGTCCCCCACAAGCCAGGGGCAATTTCTGAGTGCATAGCCAGGAGTAATCCCTGAGCGTCAAATGGGGTGACCCAAAACAAACAAACAAACAAAAAAAACAACTTGGAAAGTTAAGCCTGATTCTAGCGAATCACATGACAGTAATGACTCAGACAATGATCAACCTCTGGTCATAACTACAGAAGTGAGGCCTGATTCTATTCACAAAATTGAATCGCACAACAGTGCAGATTCAGATGATAAACCACATGCATGGCCTCAGAGCTCTATTCAGAGTAATTTTGCTAATCCGGCCTCATCCCCTTTACACGGGGTAAATGTTTCTAACTATGTACCCTATCAGATGGAAGAATTAGATCGGTTTAAAAAAAAGCATGTAAAGAGTATGGTCCAAAATCACCATACAGTGTGGAGTTACTAAAACTTTGGAGTCATAACTCATCTTGAACTTTGTATGATTTTAAAAGAATCGCTGAAATATGCCTGTAATCTAAACAGCGAACTGAATGGGAAATGTACTATTCAGAAGGCATAAAAGCTAAATTATATAGCCCGGGTGGTACGAAAAAACAAGTGGCAGGTATTACTCTATCATATGAATTATTGATGGCAGAAAATCAATTTGCAAATATTCAAACACAAGCAGATTCACCTAAAGAAATCTTAAATTTAATTAGGGATATTGCATTGTCATCATGGGAAAAAATTGATTCTAACAGCATTGGTAGAGGAAACTTTGTAAAAATTACCCAAGGCCCTTATGAGTCATATGCAGAGTTTGTAGGGAAGATTAAAGTTGCTCTGAAGTTACAAGTCGAAGATGAGGAGATGAAAAACTTCCTAGTAAAATCTTTGGCTTATCATAATGCAAATTCGACCTGTAGATTAGTATTGAATACATTGGCATGTGTGAATGATTTCCTTTATGCCTGTCAGAATGTCTATGGGGAACTCCAACCCCCACCCCATTTAAACTCGCTACAAATCTTCCTAGTTACCAAGGGAATGATGCCTTACTTCCCTCGGGGACAGGGCACTTTCCATAAACCAGGTCTTTGCCAAAAATGCAAAATGGTCTCCACTGGGCGAAAGATTGCAGATCTGGAAACCTCATTGATAATAACCTAAGAAGAGGTTTCAACACAATACCCAGGAGGCAAATTGTCTGCTACCATTGTGGAAAACAGGGCCATATCAAAAGGAATTCTTATAAATTCAGCTCCTCAAGGGCACACATACAAGATGCAGGGAAATACCCACAGGGCCTCCCCCCAGGCCCTTCCAAATCAGGGGCAAAGTTCACAGACAATAATCCTTCCAAGCCCAGCCCAAGAAAATTTATCACAATAAGGGAATTAATTCACACCACATCACGGAGTGCCAGATTAGACATATTATGCCCAGAGGACATTACAATTTACCCAGGAGCATGCCCTTACATGTTAGAAACTGGCATTGTGGGCCCGCCACCCCCAGATACTATGGGTTTGATTCTTGGCAGAAGTTCCCTCAACATAAAGGGTATATCAGTATCCACTGATGTCATGACTCAGATGCTATGGAAGAAATCATTTTAGTTATTACCGTACCAGTTACATGGACCTTTAGAAAAGGAGAAGCGATTGCCCAGATAGTAATAGTGCCTTATGTCAAATTTGGGACTTCAGATAAGACTAGAATTGGAGGTTTTTGGAAGCACAGATCTGGGTGCTGCTCAAAACCCAATCGTGGCTCTGTTACTAAATTTAAATATGAACACCCAATGATCAAACTTCACTTGGAAGGGCAACCCTTTGACGGCATGATAGATACGGGTGCTCAGGTTAACATAATTTCTGATAAAGAATGGCCAGAAAATTGGCCTCTTCAGGAAATCCCATATTTGCTAGAAGGAGTAGGAGGCCTGAGCTCCTGTCTGTTGAGTACAAGGAATATGATATTTTACAGCCCAGAAAATCAAAAAGCGATAATCAGACCTCACATGGGCGCATTTTCACCATCCCTGTGGGGCCGTGACCTACACAAGCAGTGGAAAGCAGAATTTCACATCCTATTAGCTACAGAAGAGTCTGAACCTTCTTTTGATTTAAAAACCCAAAAATTTTAGTAGGGGCCACTACCATAAAAATACCAGCACCAATAAAAATAAAACGGAAATCTGACAAACCAATTTGGATAGGTCAGTGGGCCCTTAAAACTTATAAATTAAAGGTGCTGACAGAATTAGTGGAGGAACAGCTAAGTTTAGGACATATTGAACTATCTTTTTCTCAATGGAATTCACCTATATTCACTATAAAAAGAAATCCAGTAAATGAAGACTTTTGATGGATCTTAGAGCTGTAAATTTATCCATGATACCTATGGGCAAATTGCAGACTGGTTTACCTTCACCTGTAGTTATTCCAAAGGAATGGCCACTAATTATAATTGATCTGAAAGACTGCTTCTACCATATTCCTATCCACCCAGATGATAAAAAAAAGTTTTGCATTCTCAGTTTCTTCTCTCAATAACACCCATCCCTGCAGATGTTTCCAATGGACTGTTCTCCCCCAAGGCATGCTGAATTCCCCAACAATGTGTCAGTTTTTTGTAGATAAGATTTTGAGCCCTGCTCGTGAAAAATTTCCTCAAGCCATGATATTTCATTATACAGATGATATCTTGCTCACAATGAACAATAAAACAGATTTACAGGATTTATACTCATATGTTATTGACTGTTTACAAGTATCAGGACTGAAAATAGCTTTAGAAAAAATACAGACAATGCCACTGTATCAATATTTGGGTTTTATTTTGGACAGGACATCAATACGTCCACAAAAATTTCTTTCAAAAAAGAAAAACTCAGAACGCTTAATGATTTTCAGAGACTTTTAGGTGACATAAATTGGCTCCGCCCTGCACTAGGAATCCCAAATGCAAAGTTATCTAATCTGTTTAAAACATTGGAGGGTGACCCTGCTTTAGATAGCCCGAGAAACTTCAACAACAGCTGCCAAAAATGAATTGGACATCTTGAGCAGATTACAAAAATCATTTCTCTTAAGATTCATCCCAGGAGAAAAGGTATTTCTGTTAATCTTCCCTACTATAGAAACCTCCACAGGGGCCTTGATGCAACAGGCAGGACCTTTGGAATGGGTGTATTTACATAACAAACAGCCTTGATCAGTTGTCCTGTACTTGAAACTGATTTCAGAGATTATTATCAAGGCAAGACTCATATCTATATCTTTACTAAGTTTTGACCCAGATATAATAGTTTTGCCAATACTAAAAAAGGAAACTGAGTCAATATTACCTCTTAATGAATCTCTACAAAGGGCCCTCTCAGATTTCACAGGAGAAATATCCTCCCATTATCCAGCAAGATAAACTTGGTACTTTTAAAAGAAAACTTAGTTTATTATTTCTTCAATTGTTAGAGATTCCCCTATTCCCAACGCCAAGGTTTTTTACATCAATGGATCCCAAAATGGAAAAGGAGGAATAATCGGGGACAACATTAATATGATCATAGATACCAAATATAAATCTGCACAGAAAGTTGAATTAGCAACGTTAATTTGCCTATTAGAAAATGTATCTGAAGCCATGAATATTCTTTGTATGTGGTAAATTTATGTCATGTGATAGCCACTGCTTACTTAATGCTAATAACCCGATCATACAGAATTTACTTAAACGATTATAGCAGCTTCTTCAAAAACAAACTGAGCCCATCTTCATCAAGCATATTAGAGCTCACTCAGGTCTTCCAAGACTGATGGCTCAAGGAAATAAAACTGCTTACTTGCTAACAATGCCTATATTTAAATCACCTGTAGAGGAACATTCAGCCCTACACACAAATGCTCGCCGTTTACATGTGAATTACCAAATTCCATGGAGGCAAGCTAGAGAAATTGTAGAAAACTGTGACACATGTGCACCGTTAACAAAAAAGACTCACATAGCAGGAGCAAACCCAAGAGGCTTACAGTCTAATGAATTTTGGCAAATGGATATAACTCAAACAAATTTATTTCTAAGAAAACCTTATCTTCATGTTGTGTTGGACACTTATTCTCGGTTTATGTGGGCAATTCCTATGTCTTCTCAAAAATCTAAGGCTGTTTGTAGTTTTCTTTTACAATGTTTTTCTGTGATTGGTATTTCATATTCTATAAAAACTGATAATGGGCCAGCCTATGTTAGCAAAATTTTTTAATTTTTTTGTAAAGAATGGCAGATAAGACATCTGAAAGGAATTCCTTATAGTTGTAGAAGACAGGCCATTGTAGAAAGGACTCACAGAACCTTAACAACTCAATTACAGAAAAATAGAAAAAGAGGTTTACCACCAACGGATTTGCTATCTTTGACTCTTATCACACTAAATTACTTATACTTACCCCAAGAGGAAAGTTATACTGCAGCAGAAAGACATTTTAAAGAATATATTCAGAGACAAGAAACAACCCATAAGCCTATTTGGATCAAGAAGGATGAAAAATGGATAGCTGGATATCTTCTCCTGAGAGGAAGAGGTTATGCCTATGTTTCTACAAATGACAATCCTCCCAAGAAATTTTGGGTTCCATTACGCCTTGTTAGAAATCGGGCTAGCACAAATGATCAGGTTCAGACTATAAACTCCCCTTCAGAGCAAAAACAGAATACTCCAGACACTAACAGCAGTAATATTGCTGAGGTCTCTGGGGCAGGGAACAAGGATTTAGCTGTCACACACCACACGTTGAGTGAGATTGGCAGTAGTGATAAACCCTTACACTCCGAGATGCAAAAGGAAAGACAGGAACCTGTTTTAACTGGGCTCCAAAATATAGGAAACTCTTGCTACATGAACTCAATATTGCAATGCTTGTATAATATTTCAGACTTGACTCAGTATTTCCATCAAGATCATTATAAAAAGGATATTAGGAAAAATCCAATGGGGCATGAAGGTAAATTAGCCGAAGAATTTGGTCAGCTCATCAAAACCATGGAAAATGGATTTCATAGATATAGTTACCCTGAAAGCTTCAAAGTAACAATTGGTTTACTTAATGACCAGTTTGCTGGACACAATCAGCAGGATCCACATTAACTACTGATGTTTCTAATAGAGGGACTACATCAGGATTTGATTACTGTAAATCTAATGACAGACAAAACTACACATCTTATGGAAAACGAAAATTATGAACAATTTAGTCCAGAACACCAAAAGGCTCACAAATCTATTATTTATGATCTCTTTCAAGGACAATTCAAATCTATACTACAGTGTCTCACATGCCACCAAAAGTCTGAGGTTTATGAGACATTTGCTCATTTGTCTCTGGCTGTCACATCTACAGGAATGCCTCTCTGAATTTTTTAAAGAAGAGTAGTTAAGGGATGACAACAAAGTTCAGTGCAACAGCTGCAACACTAGAAGGGATTTTTTTTTCAAAGAAAACATATTTATGGAAACTGTCACCAGTACTAATAATACACTTGAAACATTTTGCTTTTGATGGCAAACAAATAAAAAATTGCACACTTATGTGGATTTTCCTTTAGAAGACTTCAATTTAGTAGAATTCACTTCAGAGAATAAAAGCAAGATTAAGAAGTACAACTTATCATCAGTGTCTAACCATTATGGTAAAGTTCACTATGGACACTGTACTTCATACTGTAAAATTGCTGCAAACAACACTGGATCAATTTTGATGACAAGAAGATAAAAAAAGTCCCTAAGACATTGGTGAAATTCACAGCAGCATACATCCTGTTTTATACTTCTTAAACATCTAAAATGAACACCAGATAATCATTTCACTTCCTTATCTATTGCTATTAATGCTTTATGATTCTTTCCACAGGCATGATCAATGAATAGGATTGAAAATCATGGACCCCCAATGTGTTTCCTTATATGGTGGATTTATGTCTTAATTTTATTATTGCTCTATGTCTCAGTTAATCATGAAATCTTACAATTTAATTTAGTCAAGGTTCACCTGAAAGAAAAATTTCTCATCATATTAATGTTGTTTTTCTTTCTAGGTATACTCATTTAATGACTTTCACTCTTTTTATTGTAACATCATTTCTTTATTTCCCTCAATTTAGGTTTCAAGATGCTGACATAATACTTTTTAGGTGGACTTTCTTCACAGTGCTTCTCGCCTATGATTGACTATCATAAAGTTACTGTTATACAATAACTTTGTATATATACTGTTATACAGTTATAGTAGAGTTTTCCATGTTTGTATTATGCATGAAATTCTCTTTCAGATCTGCTCTGCTCTGCCATTAAAAATTTTTTTTTGAATTTGAAATGATTCATATAAACAGTTGCTGGCTATTACATTTTAAAGCGCTTTTAGTTGATTCAGCTGAATTCTTTTTTCTTTTGCTCTATTTTGGATCCTTTCCAACAAATATTTTTTGAGTGTTATGCCATATTTTTTGTGAAGTCTGTATGTGTATGTCTTGTTCAGTGTCTGTCTGTTTTGCATATTTTGTATATAGTCCCCTTTTTTCTAACTTTAGCTTCCCCAATTTAGTCTTCCTTATCCTTCCTTCTCTCTTTCTAGTCCTTAACATTTAATTTTCAGGATTCCCTTCACATGTGCAACTCATCTCTTTCTTTTTTGTTTTTTTGGGTCACACCCAGCGGTGCTCAGGGGTTACTCCTGGCTGTCTGCTCAGAAATAGCTCCTGGCAGGCATGGGGACCATATGGGACACCGGGATTCGAACCAACCACCTTTGGTCCTGGATCGGCTGCTTGCAAGGCAAATGTTGCTGTGCTATCTCTCCGGGCCCAACAACTCATCTCTTTCACCCACAACTACAATCCTCCTGATCTCAGCCTGAGGAAGAAATCCATGACTGTTGGAGTTTTGTACCATGTTTGCTGCAAACTTGTTGGAAATGAAGCCACCTGGAATTTGTGTCACAATGTAACCCCAGAGAAAAGATCCTTGGATAAGACCCACAGTCTCTGGATCCCAGTTAAACTGTGCTATCTGAATTTCTGGTTTTCCATTCACATACACAGTGCTATTATTGACCATTTCTACAATGGCTAACCCAAGATTGCACCAATCCCAAATGAAATGCAGAAACCCAAACAACTCATGATGGTAATGATGTAACGCTTGGGGATGCCCCAACACATGGATGACTGTACTGGCCTTCCTTCTTCATTCAGCTTGATGTTATCTTTTGTACCAGGCTTCAACCCGCTTTTCCAGACCCATCAAGTGTCTTTTGCCGGTCTTTTCAGAGTTCCAGACCCCTCATCTTTACAGATTGGTATTGGACTCTGCAGAAATTTCACCTTTTGTATTTTTCTTATAATTGTAACCCTTTGAATTTATATTTGGTACTACACTTCTTTTGACTACTGTAATTAATGTTTTTCTATTTTAGTTTTTAATCTTAGGAATTGATGTAATACATTAGGGTTTTGCTTTCTTGACTTTAGGTTAGTGGGTTAGATATTGTTGTCTATAATTTCCTAAATTATATTTTTGTCTTTTCTCAGGGTTTTTTGCTTGGGCGCATCATAGGCAAATACTAGGTTTATAGGAGGTTCCATCCATTTTGGATGGGCCCTCAAGTTGTTTATTTACAACAACTTAAACATTTTGTTTTGGTTTGTGACTTAAGCTCCCATCTATAAATAATCGACCGTATTGGTACATCAATTTTGGACATCATATGGACTTCAGCCTGGATTAAGAACTTGGATTAAAAAAAAAGATTAAAAAAAAAAAGAATTTGGATTAAGTTCAGAAGCCTATTGATCATCATTGCAGTGGCCCCTCACTGTGCAGGGGGTATATACTTCTTCCTCCAAAATAAGGACCTAATTCAATGCCCTCAAAGATGGGTTTTCTGGTCTACCTGGACTTGAATGAAAAATGAGTCGGAGAGATAGCATGGAGATAAGGCGTTTGCCTTTCATGCAGAAGGTCATTGGTTCAAATCCCGGTATCTGCCAGGAGCGATTTCTGAGCATGGAGCCAGGAGTAACTCCTGAGCGCTGCCAGGTGTGACCCAAAAACCAAATACCAAAAACCACCACCACCAACAACAACAAATAAGGAAAAGGTGTTTCTTCTCGCCTGCTACACAACCTTTCTGGCATCTCTTCGAAGGATCTATGTATGTCATAGATTTATCTTCTCAGGAGCTTGTAGTTGATTCCTTGATACATGTTTCTGGTTTTAGACACCCTGTGTTTAGGTTAGAAGTTTTTCTTTACATTTTCCTGTGATGCACTTATGCAAACAGCCGCTCTTTTATTATTGACTAGTTTTTCCTTTAATAATTGTAGACAATATTACTTACTTTTGTATATTTTGTCTGTTTACTAAAAACAAACGGGGAAATTGTTGTGTATGTAAACATTTTAATGGGATTATTATGTTACCGACCCTACCCTGATTGGTGATTGTGCCCTACCCTAGGGTGTGACCTGGCATTCTGTTTCCACCCTAGGGTGGTACCTGATTCTGATCCCACCATTGGGTGGTACCTTATTCTGGGGAATAAAAGCAAGGGTCTGTGGAAGGCAAGGGGCTTTTTGGCTGGAACTGATGCTGAGGCTTTGGACTTCAGTCTTGTCCACCGAATAAAGCTAATATTTTCACAAGCCTGACTGTCTGCTAGCTGTTTACCCGCCACTTTACCCCAGAACCGCCGGCTGAACAGGGTGGCAGACGCGTGCTCCGAGCTGGAGGGGAAAGACCTCATCCTTCATCCCTCCATCTGTCAACCTCTTCAGGGGCTGACTTGCAACAGTCTAGAATTGAAGAAAGACCAAGATATAGCCAGGAAATAGGACAGTAAATAGGAGGAAAACATTGCTCAGAGCATTGAAAGGGCTTGTCTCTAGGGATGCCCTTACAGAGAGGGTAAGGCCATGTAAGGAGCTGATGCTGATACAATCTCCAGCACTACATATAATCCCCTGAACAGTGCAAGAATAATACCTGACTTCAGAGTCAGGATTAAGCCCTGAGTACTACTGAAAACTAGCAACAACAGGGAGGAACTCAGAATAAATTTAGTAAAAACTTTACAGGGGCATTTATCTTGCAGAACCTGGGTTGATCTCCGGCACTGTATATACTTTTCTGAGTACCATCAGAATCAGTGTGGGGTATGACTCCTAAAGAAAACTTTATGGAACTTAGGATCTTTAAAAATGTATATGTATTTACATTTACCAAGGTAAAAATGGTTTTTTAAGGGGGCCAGAGAGATTATACAATAGGTAAAGTGCTTGCTTTGCACAGATCTAACCTGGTTTTAATCCCTGCCAGGAATGATCCCTGAGTGCAGAGTCTGGAGTAAGCCCTGAGTGCTGCTGGGTGTGGCCTCCAAATCCAAATAATAACTAGAGACTTGACCTCTAGAGGAGCAAAACAGAAAGCTGTTAAAGATGAAGATAACACTGTTATCCATTCCCAAGACAGGGTTTCTCAGAGGTTTCACAATCAGAAGAAATTAATAGCAATTAATTATCACGAAAAAAAATTAGCATCTCTCAGAGTGTGCCTTGGAATTTACAAAACATTCCCCCAGAGCCTCCCATTATCTATTACTTGTCTATATATCCAATGAATGAAAAATCAGTAACCCACAATCACAGAAGCAATATCCTGAATACTAAACAATGTCCCAGGTGGCTGATACTTCCTGCTAGTCCTTTCTCTATGTTCACAGAACACTTGTTTGCTTATTTCCGTGGCCTGAAAAAGACACTTGATTTTTATCTTTTTGTAGGTATAGTATGGGACATATATCTTAGCTCTTCGCACTGTTAGCTTCTGGGTAGACTTCCCAGCAAACTCTTACTACAGTTCAAGAAGAAAGGAGGCTGGTGTGTACCTTTTTGGTTTTGTTTTGTTTTTGGTTACACCCAGCAGTGCTCAGGGGTTACTCTTGGCTCTGCGCTCAGAAATCGCTCCTGGCAGGTATGGGGGAGCATTTGGAATGCTGGGATTTAAACCACCATCTGTCCTGGATCGACTGCATGTAAGGCAAATAAATGCCTTACTGCTGTGCTTATCTCTGGCCCCGATGTGTACCTTTGATTTTGTTTCTGCCCTTCTGATACATGTCCAAGAGGCACAATATTCAAGATGAGCCAAAAAGTCTTTCTTCCATGTACACTGCTGTTCAGGCTGTGTGTGTGTGTGTGTGTGTGTGTGTGTGTGTGTTTAACTTAGCATAGAATGGAGTGGAAGAATTTAGTACAGAGTTTAAAGTGCTTGTCTTACATTTGTCAATCCTAGTTTGATCCCTGGCATTGTGTATGGTTTCCTGAACACTGCCATGAATGACCCCTGAGCACAGAGCCATGCATGCCTACCCAATTTTATTTCTTTAATTAATTATTTATTTTGGGTTTGGGGCCACACCAAGTGGTGATAGGCTTACTCCTGGCTCTGCACTCAGGGATCATTCATGGTGATCTCAGGGGACCAAATGAGAAACTGGGGATCAAACGTAGGTTGACTACATGTAAGTAAATTCCTACATGCTTTACTATCATTCTTTTTTTTTTTTTTTTTGGTTTTTGGGCCACACCCTGTGACGCTCAGGGGTTACTCCTGGCTATGCGCTCAGAAGTTGCTTCTGGCTTCTTGGGGGACCATATGGGACGCCAGGGGATCGAACCGAAATCCGTCCTAGGCTAGCACAGGCAAGGCAGGCATCTTACCTTCAGCACCACCGCCCGGCCTCTTTACTATCATTCTTATCTCCTCTCAAGGGAAGTTTAAGATATTTGAGTCTAGGGCTTAAGAAGGTTATGGCTATAGTCGAAAGCAATGGAATAAATAAAAATAAAACTGAATTGATGGATCTTGGAATGCCTCAAAAACCTACATGTGAGGAAAAAAATAATAGTCTGACCATTTAGCAAATCATGTTTTAACTGTAATTTTTCAGCAGAGTAGATTCTGGAAAACAAAACAGGATTGTAGCTTTTTTTTTCCCCTTGAGTCTGCTTTTTTCTTTGAAAATCCAGAAGTATGGTTGAATTGTTTTGTCTTTCTTAAGTTATCCTCAGCTGGAAAACATTTTTGTGATTACCTTGAACACAGAGGGGATGTAAATCATAGCCAACTAGAATGGTTTTGAAATTTAGACAAGAATTTGAAGTTGGAGACTATATTGAACAAGTGATCAAGAAGATGAAGTTCTCAAGAAGAGTGAATCACAACCGACTCTCTACTTTCAGAGGACAGTGGCAGGAGTGATGGAAGGAGAGGAGGCTTCTTCTCTCAGTGTGGATCTGTCACCAGACAGCTCAGTTGATTTCAACTGTTATCTAAGACCTCTGAATTTCAGTTTGAATCACTGCACTGCTTAAGGGAGTCACCTGTACTTAGTCAAGTTTCTGAGTCCCTGTTCAGGTGCCAGTTGTGAAATCACTCGATGTGCTGTATTTCCAACCCCAGGTAAATGGGTCTGAAACAGGGTAGCTATAAAGTATTAATAAACCAAGTCAGACAAGAGAGAATCCTAGAGTGAGTCTGCTTCTTGCCTCATGGTCTCGCCAACCACCAAGTCAAACCCCAAAGTTCTCTTTATTTTACCAGTACAAATTCAACTGGGAGTAAGAGACAAAAGTACTTTATCCAGGTGAACTTTGCAAGTCAAAGGGCTGGTAAAAAGAAACAGGGAGCTGGGGAAACGCCTGTTTTGGGTAAAGGTAGGGTGTGACCTAACAAAACCTATTTATGTTCAGGGAGATGACTGGTAATGATATATATATTTCCTAAATTATGCAAGATGAATTTATTAGCATGTTTTGAGATGATCAGATTAGTTCTCGGTCATGTAAGGTAGATCAGCCTTTTGAGCTCCCTTTCCTCTCTAACAGGCCCACTATTGGGACCCACTTTATTTTGATACATGAGCCATCAAAGGACACAAAAACAGTCTAAACCATCTCCACTGACCTCCCCTTAGAGGACAGCTAGGTTCAGATGGGGAATGGGGCTTTACTGCTCCTGCTTGTGGCACCTAATTGTTCATAGTCACTACAGTAGGAATTAGTGAAGAGTCCTGTTTGTGCTCTTGTCCTGTCTATACATACAGGTAGATTTGAAATATATCTACACACACACACACACACAAACACATACTCTCTTCAGCTGATTACACATGAATGGCTGATTCTTTTACTTCCATTACCTAAAGTCTCTAAATGAACAGGAACCTTGACTGTAGGAATGGTTGTCTGAACTTAAAATGGCTCTTGATCCATTTTTCATGAGTAGAAAGAAGAGCCAAGGAAGAGTTAAGCCATTGGTAATAACCCACAGAA
Source organism: Suncus etruscus (assembly GCF_024139225.1). Classification (NCBI taxonomy): domain Eukaryota; kingdom Metazoa; phylum Chordata; class Mammalia; order Eulipotyphla; family Soricidae; genus Suncus; species Suncus etruscus. The sequence goes on along the minus strand of NC_064855.1, from coordinate 27,902,967 downwards.
AAAGCACCTGCACATTGGCCAGTACTTGAAAGTGGTGGGAGAAATATCTCCAACTTCTCACCTGACCTAAGTCAAATTCTAGTCACTCAAAGGCTAAGATTAGGCAACTACCACGATCAAAGGCATGTGGAGATGACCCTAAGCAGAACAACTGGTGGCAGGCCTGAGAGATGGTACGAAGCTGCAACACATGTTTGTGTGCAGGAGATAATGGTTTGGACACTGGCATTGCCTGGGCTTTCCAGTCCTAGAACCATGGTTCCCCATCCCCCAAATACCTGGTGCCCAGCACAAGAGTTGCATTGGCTGGTCCATCCTATACCCACAAGAGTGAGCACTAGCCCACAGAATATATGAAGAAATGTGTTTTGTGTGTGAAGTGGCAGTACTGTGCCTGTGATACCACAATATAAGAGACCAGAGCAACAGCACAGCAGGTAAGGCATTTGCTTTGCATGCAGCCAACTCTCTGGTCTGAGCACCATTAGGATTCTAGATCACAGAACTAGGAGTCAGCACCACCACTGGATGTGGCCCCAAAACCTTCCCTCAGTCTCGCCACTGTTCTCCACATAATCACTGTCCCATAAAGCCTTTCTATCACTTTCACATCCTTTCCAGAGGAAGCCCACTGTGGTTCGGTGACCCAGGCAGGGTGAGGAAGAACAAGTGTAAGCTAACCCACCTTTCTGAGTTCCCCACCTAGACTAGTGGCTTGACTATGAACCCTGTTTTCCAGATATCTTTTGAACAATAAAGCCACAACTACTGTAAAAATGAATGTAAATTCCCAGATTCAATAGTTCAGGGTGAGGTCTGAGTCAATGGTTAAATGGGGAGAGTGAGGATGGGAGTGGTTCTAGGAACCAGGAAATGAAGGAAAAGCAAATGGGCACCTTGTGAAGAGGTCACAATTCTCATTTTCTTTGTTGGTTTTGGCATGTTTGTCTCTCCCTATCATGCTGGGGGTTTGCTCTTTCTCTCTCTCTCTCTCTCTTTCTTTCTCTCTCTCTCTCTCTCTCTCTCTCTCTCTCTCTCTCTCTCTCTCTCTCTCCCCACCCTTTCTTTCCCTCCTTGTCATGCTAGAGGTTTGGTCTCTCTTCTATCTCTCTGTCTCTCTCTCCTTCCTTGCCATGCTGGGATTTGATATCTCTTTCTCTCTCTCTCTCTCTCTCTCTCTCTCTCTCTCTCTCTCTCTCTCTCTCTCTCCCTCCCCCCACCCTCTCTTACCCTTCCTGTCATGCTGGGAGGTTTGATATCTCTCTCTCTCTCTCTCTCTCTCTCTCTCTCTCTCTCTCTCCCCCCCCCCCTCTCTCTCTCTCTCCCTATCATGTTAGAGATTTGGTCTCTCCTCTGTCTTTCTCTGTTCTCTTTTTTTCCTCTTTCTCAGTCTCCCTCCCTGTTGTGCTGAGAATTTGCTCTCGGTCTCACACTTGTGTGTGCTCAGGTCTGTGCAATCTCCCTAGTGTGGCACCTATCTGTCACTATTTGTCACCATGGTTCCATAAAGCTTTCCTTAAAGCGCTTTTCTTGTGGGGACCCTGTTCTTCTCCCGGACAAAAACCCGTGTCCAGAGGTTCTCCCTCTGCTTCTAGGAAGGGCCACCTAAAACTGCCTGGGTCCAACCTGGCCTTCTCCACTCGTTGCTGCCCACAGTTCCCCCTCAGGCCTCCTGGTGCAAGGAGCAACCTTTTCTGCACAGATCTGGTTGGTTCAGGCCTGAGCGTGGAGGAGGCTTTAGGGGACCCCGCTAGAAGAGGACCCCAAGTGGCCAGAGGGTGGGACCCTATGCGGGCACACCTGGCCGCCTGCCCACGAACCCTGTCGGGCGTCCAGCCAGAGCCTGGGACATCCTGGGTGCCTCCTACCCCGACCCCTCGAGCTTGGCCCTCCAGTCCGGGTCGCTGCCCAGCCTCCTGCCTGCAGCCTGATGCGGAGTCCCGGATCCGAGACTCTTTTGCCGGGTCGGGGCCGGAGCCCCATTTCTCGGCCCCGCGCCCCACCCTGGCCTGTTCCACGCCGGCCCTGGTGCCACGTCCCTCGCCCCGACACCTCTGCTAGTCTCACCTGCGCCTGCACCTGCACTCGGAGCCTCTCTGCCGTCCCTCCGTCTCTGGGTTTGTCCCTCCCGAGCCCGGAGCGCTGCTCTGTACTGCTGTCACCTCCCGCCGGTCCCTTACAGCACTTCGGCCCCACCCCGAGGCGGGCGGGCCTCTCCTAGGACCCCAAGGCCCTCTCTGCTACCCCGAAGGACCTGCCGGGCTAGACACACCCCAAAGCTCCAGGAGGGACCGGCGAGGACCAATATTCTGCTGCTGTGACGAGGAGGTGGCGAAACCCGAAGCCCAGAAAGAAGTTGGGCAAGTCCCCAATCCTGCCTGGTTGGGTTGTGTTTGCGCGCTGACAAGAGTCCCGGGAAGGGCGCATAGGGCGCAGCATTATTGTGACAGGCCAGAATTCAGCCTTTGAGGCCGAGGTGATGTCACAGAGAGGCACGCATTCATTCCTTCTTGCGTTCTTCAGTTCTTCAGCAAATCCCCCTCTTGCTAAGTGCGGGCACTTGGAGGTGCTGAGAAGGAGCTTTCCAGGGGGAACACAGGGGCTACCTATTGGCTAGGTTGAAGTTCCCTACCTGTCCACTGTGCCTCTGCCCAACCGAGAAGTGGACTGATTGCAAGAAAAGCATTGATCCTGGTGTAGGAGTGATGATACATAAATCAGGTAGGGCTCTTGCCTTGCACATGGCGGAACCGGATTCTATCCCAGCTCCCCATAACTACCTCTAGCTCCAGCAGTAAGCCCTGAGCACCATGCATCACGGGGTGTGACCGATAGCTGCTAGATCATCAGATAAGAATGATAGATGGATGGGCAGAGGGATAGCAGAGCTGTAGAGCGTTTGCCTTGCATGCAGGCCGACCCAGGAGGGACCCAGTTCCATGGATTTAACCTGGGTCAATTGTGTGCAAGGCAAGTACCTTACCTCTTGTACTATTTCTCTTGCTTTAGTGGTTGTCTTTTTTTAACTTGTTAATTATGTCCTTTGATGCATCAAATCTTACTTTGAAAAAAAGCTCAGTCTGCTGTTTTTGTTTTTGTTGCTTATGTAACAACAACATACCTATATACTAGAGTATAAGCCAACCCGAATATAAGCCAACCCCTCCCTAATTTTACCCTAAAAACTGGGAAAATTTAGTGACTCAAGTATAAGCCAAGGTGGGAAATGCAGCAGTCACTGGTAAATTTCAAAAATAAAAATATATACCCAAAACAATTACAATAATTGAGCATCCAGTAGGTTAAATGGTTTTCAGTATTTACTGCTAAAAATGCCCTGTAAACTAGCAACAATAACTTTAAAACTTTAAATAAAGTGCAGAAAACCGTAGCTTAACAGGTAATCAAGCTAAATCACAAAGGTTAAAATCTTTCAAAACTGGATCCCTCCTCCTCCTCATCTATATGTCCAAACGTGCTTCTGATGCCAGGGTATCAGCATACACATTGTCATCATCACTGAGTTCGCAGATATCATCACTGCTGTCGGTCTCATACAAAGCACAGAATATTGTGAATTAAATAGTTCAGTGGCATAAAGTTCAGTTCAGCCGTCTACCTTTTCAGCTCAGCCGAGTTGTGGACTGAGCTGAATCAGCGCCACTCCCTCCAGCAGACAGCAGAAGATGACTGGAGACTATGTGCATTTGATTCAGCATGCATGCAGTGAAACAAATTACCTGTATGACACGAGTATAAACCAGCTTCAGATTTTTCAGAACAAAATTTGTGCCAAAAACTCAGCTTATACTGAGTATATAGATATCTAAAAAATCATTGCCAAATTCAATGGAATGATTTTCTTCTACATTTTCCTCTAAGCGTTTTATAGCTTTAGTTCAGATCATTTATTCATTTGAGTTCTTTCTTTCTTTTTTGTCCTTTTTTTTTTTTGGCGAGAAAGAGGGCCACTCCTGGCAGCATTCAGGGGTTACTCCTGGCTCTGTGCTAAGAAGCCATTCCTGGCAGGCTCGGGGGACCATATGAGATGCCAGGATTCAAATCACCATAAGTCCTGTGTTGCTGCATGTTAGGCAAATGCCTTACAGCTGTGCTGTCCCTGCAGTCCCATTTGAATTTTTTCTTTTTATAATTTTTGTTTTCTGGGGGGTCTCACCTAGTGCTGCTCAGGGCTTACTCCTGGCTCAGGAGAGAGACCATGTGGGATGCTGGGGATTGTACTCAGGTTGCCTCATGCTAGGCAAGCTCCTTACTCACTGTACTATTGCTTTAGCCCCTTGAGGGTTTTTTTGTATGTGGTATTGAGTAAAATTAAATTTTGTATGAAGAACTCTATTTCCCTGCACCATTTGTTGAAAACACTGTCTTCTCTCACAGAAAGGTGTTGTCAGACTTATCTGAAATCACTTGAGAAGGTTAATTTCTGGGGTCTCTATTCTACCCCAAAAGATTTATAGTAGTGATTTCCATATTCTAAAGCCACCATACCCCCTGGGAGTTCTCAAAATATTGCAAAGTGGCCATAGTAAAAACCACATAAATGGGAGGCAGGGTGGGAAAAGGAGAGCATAGAGAGGAAAGATCAACAGAGAACTAGACTATCTTTGTTTCTATTATCTGGCTTTGATAATTGTAGTTTGGTAGTATATTCTGAAACTTTGAAGTGTGGATTTTCAAGGTTTTCTTTTATTATTGGTTTCTTGCTTTTCAAGGGTTTGACAATCACTTTTAACTCTTGGAGGGTGTTTGCCACATTCAGAGGTTCTTAAGGGATACTTCCATTTCTGGGCTTGGGGTTTTACTCTGGCATTTCAGGACCAGGTTATACCAGGGATGAAACCCAGGCCTCAGGCACACAGAACCTGCGTGCCAACACTTTGAGCTCCCTGACTCCTCTTAGTCTTCTTTTAGAGATTTTAAGTTTTGCTATGTAGGTTAGTGATTTCTAACTCCATGTTAGAATTTTTTTTTAAATTTTTATTTTGATCATAATAGCTTACATATCTTTCACAATTGTATTTTAGGTACATATTAACATTGAATCAGGGGAATACCCATCACCAAAGTTGTCCTCTCCCCATCCCTGTTCCCTTTCTGCAATCCATATACCCCACCATCACACCCCGGGCTGCTAGAGTAGGTGGTCCCCTCTTGGTCTAGCTTACTATTAGTGATCATATATCTGTTTGGTCCTGGTACCCTCCCTTGTTTCCCACTCTATTTAAAAGGCGGAGCAAGATAAATTGAGTTATGTGGTATTGTTTGAAGGAAAGAAAAGCAATAGATTGGGGTATAAAAAAAAGAAAAAAAAGAAGTCAAATACACTGAAAATGGGCAGAGTCCTTCTAGAGGCTTTCAACTTCAGTTTGAGAGAGGACATAAAAAGGTAATTGAAACACCACAACAATACAGAAAGAAATATCAAATTAAATATCCAGTGAGCACTACAGCAATAAAGACAAGCACCACACAATAGTCTCAGTTCTGAAATCAAATCATGCCAGAGTGCAAAAAGAAAGCGAAAGATAAGATAAAATAAAATACAATAATATTGGAGCCATCAACTTCAATCTCTACACCAAAATAAAGACGTCAAAAAAAAATCAATCAATCGGTAAAAAAAATATGTGGAAAAAATGATTTGTGCCTTTTTTTCTTTTAACTCCTTGCTAGAGAATGTATTTAGTATAACATACTATTTTTTGTTTTTTTTTTTTTTTATGTTTGTTTGTTTGTTTTGGGGCCACACCCGGTGACGCTCAGGGGTTACTCCTGGCTATGCTCAGAAATTGCTCCTGGCTTGGGAGACCATATGGGACATGAGGGGATTGAACCACTGTCTGTCCTAGGTTAGTGCATGTAAAGCAAAATACACCTTGTGTCACTGCTCTGGCCCCAGTTCAAAATATTTCTAAATTTTTTTTTGTCATACCAGGCAGTACTCAAGGGTTACTCCTAGCTCTGCACTCAGACATTGCCCATGCAGGCTGAGGGACCACATGGGATGTTGTGGATCGAACTCAGATCTGTTCTGGGTCAGCCTCATGCAAGGCAAAAACACTACCCATTCTGCTATTGCTCCAGCCCCTTTAAAATAAAATTTTAATTGAATCACTGTGAGATACATCGTCACAAAGTTGTTCATGGTTGAGTTTCAGTCATACCGTGTTCAACATCCATTCCACACCAGTACACATTTCCCTTCACCAATTTCTTTTTCTTTTTTAACTCTCCTTCCCCCCCACACCAATGTCCCCAATTTCTCTCCTACTCTTCCTCCATGCTTCCCCCTCACTCATTGCCTTTATGGCATATATTTTTCTCCTTTCCTCTCTCTATCTCTATGTTTTTTTCCATTTTATTTTTCTTTAGGCACTGTATTTGCAATATTGTTACTGAAGGGGAATCATGCACATCACTTTTTTTTTCTTCCAGCACTCAGTTCTTGTCCAATGTGATCAGTTCTAACTAGCATTTCCATAGCGGTCCCCTTTCTGCCCTAACTGCACTCCCCTGTTCTTTGTGCCATGCTTCCCACAATGGACTGGTTCTCCTGGTCTTTGCCTCTACTGTTTTGGGGTATTATTACTATACTATGTTTAAAAAATATTCACAATTTTCGCAATTGAGTGCAATCATTTTATATCTATTCCTCTCCCTCTGATTCATTTCACTCAGCATAATACTCTCCATAAACACCTATGTATAAGCAAATTTTATTACTTCATTTTCCTGATAGCTGCATAGGATTCCACTGTATTCCACTCAGCTGTTCTTGGGCACTTGGGCTGTTCACAGATTCTGGCTATTGTGAGTAGTGCAGCAATGAGCATATAAGAATGCAGGTGCCGGATCCCACTTCAATCCAAGAAGAGCACAGAGAACTTAGCTCTCCAGATTCTGTTTGCAGGTAGGAGTGTCTCAGCCCACAACAATGTTGGTTAACCTCTACCTGGCCTTGGCTACAGTAGACTCTTTTTTTTTTTTTGTGGTTTTTGGGTCACACCCGGCAGTGCTCAGGGGTTACTCCTGGCTCCATGGTCAGAAATTGCTCTTGGCAGGCATGGGGGACCATATGGGACACCAGGATTCGAACTGATGACCTTCTGCATGAAAGGCAAACGCCTTACCTCCATGCTATCTCTCCGGCCCCGACTCTTTTTTTTTTTTTGTCCCCCAATTCACAATACAGACCAGGCAAAGGGCCTGTGTTGAGGTGTATATGGTGTGCATTTACTGTCCTTCTCTTTCTATACAGTCGGTGTAAAGAACACAGCCTGTGCTAAGAATTGGGAGGCCTTTTCTTTTCTTTTCTTTTTTTAATTTTTAATACATTAATATATGTGTATATAGATATACACATATAAAATCCTTCACCAGTGCAACATTCCCATCACCAATATCCCAAGTGTCCTTCCTCCCCACCCCATACCGGCCTGTACTCTAGACAGGCTTTCTACTTCCCTCATTCAGTCAGATTTTGTTTTCTTTTTTTTTTTTTTTTTGTTTTTGGGCCACACCCTGTAACGCTCAGGGGTTACTCCTGGTTATGTGCTCAGAAGTTGCTCCTGGCTTGGGGGACCATATGGGACACCGGGGGATCAAACCGCGGTCCGTCCAAGGCTAGCGCAGGCAAGGCAGTCAGATTTTGTTATGATAGTTCTCAGTGTAATTATTTCTGTGACTGCACTAAACGATCCCTGTGGGAGCTGGACCTCCAGTCCTCCTCTATTTTGTTTCTAAGAATCATTATATCAATGTTTTTCATTTTTCTCAAAACCCATAGATGAGGGAGACCATTCTGTGTTTTTCTCTCTCCCTCTGACTTATTTCACTCAGCATAATAGATTCCATATACATCCATGTATAGAAAAATTTCATGACTTCATCTCTTCTGATGGCTGCATAATATTCCATTGTGTATATGTACCAGAGTTTCTTTAACCATTCATCTATTGAGGGGCATCTAGGCTGTTTCCAGAGTCTGGCTATTGTAAATAACGCTGCTATGAATATAGGTGTGAGAAAGAGATTTTTGTATTGTATTTTTGTGCTCCTAGGATATATCCATAGGAGTGGTATAGCTGGATCATATGGGAGCTCAACTTTCAACTTTTGGAGAAATCTCCATATCAATTTCCACAAAGGTTGGACCAAACAGAATTCCCACCAGCAGTAAAAAAAGAGTTCCTTTCTCTCCATATCCCCGCCAGCACTGCTTGTTCTAATTTTTCCTGATGTGTGCCAATCTCTGTGGCGTGAGATGGTACCTCATAATTGTTTTGATTTGCATCTCCCTGATGATTAGTGATGTGGAGCTTTATTTCATGTGCCTTTTAGCCATTTGTATTTCTTTAGACTCAGAAAAGTTGTAAGGGATAAAGATGGACACTACAATATTAAATATTAAATCACAATATTAAATATATATGCATTTAATGAGAGACCAGCAAGATATCTAATACAACTATTGAAAATTTGAGAGGACATTAGTAATAACACAATAATTATGGGAGATCTCAACATGGCCCTTTCAACACTTGATAGGTCAACCAGACCGAAACCCAACAAAAATATATTAGACCTGAGAAGAGAATGGAAGAAAGAGGCCTAGTATATATATGTATATATGTATGTATGTATAGGACACTCTATCCTCAGAAGCCTGGATACACATTATTCTCCAGTGGACATGGCTCATTCTCCAGGATAGACCACATGCTGGTACATAAAACATTATGTCCATAAAATTAAGAGGATAGAAAAATTTCAGGCCATCTTTGCTGATCATAAAGCTCTGAAATTGGATGTGAATTACAAAGCCACACAGAAGAAAAACTTTAACAACTGGAAACTAAATAACCTGCTACTGAACAACCAGTGGGCCCGTGATGAAATCAAAGAGGAAATTAAAACTTTCCTGGAAACAAATGACAATGAAGACACAAATTATCAGAATGTATGGGACACAGCAAAGGCAGTACTGAGAGGAAAATTTGTAGCTTTGCAAGCACACATCAGGAAGGAAGAAGGGGCATACCTGAATAGTCTAATGACGCAGCTCATAAAATTAGAAAATGATCAACAAAAGGAACCAAAAAATAGGGAGACAGAAGGAAATAACAAAGCTTAGAGCAGAAATCAATGAAGTGGAAATCCAAAAAACAATCCTAAAGATCAATGAAAGCAGAAGTTGGTTCTTTGAAAAAATAAATAAGATCAATAGACCATTGGCAAAACTCACAAAGAAAGAGAGAGAGAAAAACTTGATAACCTGTATTAGAAGTGAAAAGGGGGAGATCACTACAGATATTGCAGATATTCAAAGGGTAATCAGAGATTACTTCGAGAAACTTTATGCCATGAAACATGAGAACCTGGAAGAAATGGATAAATTTTTGAATTCTTATAATCTTCCACTGTTGAACAAGGAGGATGTAGCATATCTAAACACCTCCATCACTATTGAGGAAATTAAAATGGTAATCAAATGTCTCCCCAAAAAGAAAAGCCCAGGTCCAGATGGATTCACTTATGAACTCTTCCAAACTTTTCAAGAGGAACTACTATCAATCCTGGCTAGGCTCTTTCATGAAATTAAAAAAATGGGAACATTTCCAAACAGCTTCTATGAAGCCAATATCACCTTGATACCAAAACCAGGCAGAGAGATACAGCCAAAAAAGAAAATTACAGACCAATATCCTTGATGAATACAGATGCAAAGATCCTCAACAAAATTCTGGCAAATAGAATTTAATGCCTTATCAAGAAGATCATTCACTATGATCAAGTGGGTTTTATCCCAGGAATTCAAGGATGGTTTAACATTCGTAAATCCATCAACATAATACACAATATAAACAAGAAGAAAAATAAAAATCACATAATCATATCAATAGATGCAGAGAAAGCATTTGATAAGGTTCAACACCCATTCTTGATAAAAATTCTCAGCAAGATGGAAATGAAAGAAACCTTTCTCAATCTAGTCAAGACCATTTATCACAAGCCAATGGCAAATATTATGCTCAATGGAGAGAAACCGAAAGCCTTCCCTCTAAACTCCGGTACAAGACAAGATTGCACCCTCTCACCACTCCTATTTAACATATTACTGGAAGTTCTTGCTATAGCAATTAAGCAAGAAAAAGATATCAAGGGAATCCAGATAGGAAAGGAAGAAGTCAAGCTCTCACTGTTCGCAGATGACATGCAGATGACTTAGAAAACCCTAAAGATTCTATCAAAAAACTTTTAGAAACAATAGATGCATATAGCTACGTAGCAGGCTATAAAATTAACACACAGAAATCAATGGCCTTTTTATACACCAATAATGATAGGGAAGAAATTGATATTAAGAAAACCCCATTTACATTAGTCTCACATAAACTCAAATACATTGGAGTCTACTTGACTAAGGATGTGAAGAACCTATACAATAAAAATTATAAAACTCTGCTACAAGAAATAAGAGAAGACACACGGAAATGGAAATCCATACCCTGCTCTTGGATTGGCAGGATTAATATCATTAAAATGACAATACTCTTCAAAGCTTTGTACAGATTTAATGCGATTCCTCTAAAGATACCCATGACATTTTTCAAAGAAGTGGATAAAACACTTCTGAAATTCATTTGGAATAATAAACACCCACGAATAGCTAAAGCAATACTTGGGAAAAGTAATATGGAGGTATTACTTACCCTAACTTTAAACTGTATTACAAAGCAATAGTTATTAAAACAGCATGGTAATGGAATAAGAACAGACCCTCAGATCAGTGGAACAGGCTTGAGTACTCAGAGAATGTTCTCCAGATATACTGTCACCTAATTTTTGATAAAGGTGCAAGAAATCCTGAATGGAACAGTGAAGGCCTCTTCAATAAGTGGTGTTGGCATAACTGGCTAGCCACTTGTAAAAAAGCGAATTTAGACCTCCAGTTAACATCATGTACAAAGGTAAAATCCAAATGGATTAAAGATCTAGATATCAGACCTGAAACCATAAAGAATAACACGTAGGTCAAACACTCCATGACGTTGAGACTAAAGGTATCTTTTTTTTTGGGGGGGGGGATCACATCCGGCTGCGCTCAGGAATTACTCCTGGCTCTATGCTCAGAAGTCACCCCTAGCAGGCACAGGAAACCATATTGGATACTGGGACTCGAACCACCGTCCTTCTGCTTGAAAGGCAAATAAATGCCTTACCTCCATGCTATCTCTCCGGCCCCAAGAGACTAAAGGTATCCTTTTTTTTGAGGGGGGGCATACCTAGTGGTGCTCAGGGGTTACTCCTTGTTGTCTGCTCAGAAATAGCTCCTGGCAGGCACGGGGGATTTGAACCAACAACCTTAGGTCCTGGATTGGCTGCTTGTAAGGCAAACACCACTGTGCTATCTCTCTGGGCCCAAGACTAAAGGTATCTTTAAAGAGGAAACCATACTCTCCAAACAGGTGGAAGCAGAAATAAATAAATGGGACTATATTAAGCTGAGAAGCTTCTGCACCTGAAAGGAAATAGTGCCCAGAATACAAGAGCCACCCACTGAGTGAGAGAAACTATTCACCCAATACCCATCAGATAAGGGGTTAATATCCAAAATATACAAGGCACTGACAGAACTTTACAAGAAAAAAACATCTAATCCCATCAAAAAATGGGGAGAAGAAATGAACAAACACTTTAACAAAAAAAGAAATACAAATGGCGAAAGAAAAAAGAAAGAAAAGAAATAATAAAAGAAAAGAAAGAAGAAAGAAAGAGAAAGAAGAAAGAAAGGAAAGAAAGAAAGAAGAAAGAAAGAAAGAAAGAAAGAGAAGGAGGGAGGGAGGGAGGAAGGGAGAAGAAAGGAAGGAAGGAAGGAAGGAAGGAAGGAAGGAAGGAAGGAAGGAAGGAAGGAAGGAAGGAAGGAAGGAAGGAAAGAAAAAAGAAAAAGACTTAAAGGCCACACCTGGAAATATTTCTGCTCCAAGGTCAATCCAAGAAGAGCACAGAAAACTCAACTCTCCAGATTCTGACTGCAGGTAGGAGTGGCTAAGACCACAAGAACGCTTTAACCCCTACCTGGCCTTGGCTACAGCAAACTTTTTTAAAAGCCACAACTGGAACTATTCCTATCCCAAGGTCAATCCAAGAATAGCACAGGGAACTCAGCTCTCCAGATTTCTGATTGCAGGTAGGAGTGTCTCGGCCCACAACAATGCTGGTTAACTCCTACCTGGCTTTGGCTTAGCAGATTCTTTTAAAAGCCACACCTGGAGCTACTTCATTATCCCAGTGTCAACCCAAGAAGAGCACAGGGAACTCAGCTCTCCAGATTCTGACTGCAGGTAGGAAGTGGCTCAGCCCACAACAACGCTGGTTAACTCCTACCTGGCCTTGGTTACAGCAGACTTTTTTAAAAGCCACACCTGGAGCTACTTCCTGATCCCAGTGTCAATCCAAAAAGATCATAGGGAAAAAATTAAAGCGCAGCTGTTCTGCCTTGCTCCTTGGCCCTGCATTTATTATATAATATAAACCCCATCACAATACGAAGAATCACAGTTCAAGGGTGACAATAAGGACAACTGCATGCATGGAGAATAAGAATGGCAACTCTGATGACCCCAAAATTGCCAACCACCTGGATATGTGCAACAGGAAGATATCTCAATACTAAATATATACATATTAGTGAGAGACCAGCAAGATATCTAATACAACTATTGACAAATTTTAAAGAGGACATCAATAATACAATAATTGTGGAAGAACTCATCACAGACCTGTCAACACTTGATAGGTCAACCAGATTGAAACCCAACAAAAATATACTAGACCTGAGAAGAGAAATGGAAGAAGGAGGCCTAGTATATGTGTATATATATATATATATATATATATATATATATATATATATATATATATATATATGACACTCCATACCCAGGAACCTGGATACACATTATTCTCCAGTGCACATGGGTCATTCTCCAGGATAGACCACATGCTGATACATAAAACGTATCTTCATAAAATAAAAAAGATAGAAATTTTACAGGCTACCTTTGCTGACCATAAAGCTTTAAAATTAGATGTGATCACCTGGAGGCATTCCTCTACCAGGGAAGACCCTATAGCTGCTCTGACATCGATCTACTCAAAAAAGACTTCCCTTAACACTAAGAAGACTTAACAAAAACAATGACCTGCTTACTGGACAGGGCTTCCTGCATTGCCCTTTCATGGTGAGGTGAAACGAGAAGACACTCCACATCATGACTTCAATGTAGGATATGCAGATTTCAGAATCTTTAATACAGAAACATGATACCAACAACAGAGACTGTATGAAAAGTGTGTTGGCACTACGGACAATGTCTTGGATTGGACAATAACTTGCCTGAAGCCTAGAGTTGGTCTTATGCCAGGAAACTTCAGGGGTAGGATCTCTTTGTATTTAGGCCAAGGTTATTCCTTTCCATGCCTCTCATATTTTGATGGGCCTATGCAAACAACAATTGCCACTCTAACACCGTTTTTACTGTGCTCCTTTGACTCTAATCCTTAAAATGCACCCACTTAAAATTTGAGGTTAACTTAAGCTAATATGCATGTACATGGAAATGTAAAAAATACTATGCCTCTAATGTTTAAGGAGTTACATAAGTTTTATGGCTTTAGTTTGCCTTGTGTGCTGTTAAGAAATATTATAATGTGCTACAATCTGGGGACTTGAGGGACAAAGTAATTGTACATGGATTCTGTTTTATTTATCTTAACGTTCTTTGGCTGGAAGTTCAAAGTTAAGATATCAGCAAGGGGATTTCTTCTGAGAATTATGTTATGGCTGATTGTCCTTCCACTGTAACTTTACCTTGTCCTCTTTCTTTGCATCTTTTGTCCTCATAATTCAAAATAAAAAAATTAAAAATATAAAATAAAATTAGATGTGAACTACAAAGGGGACACAGAAGAAGAATGTTAACAACTGGAAATTAAACAGCCTGCTACTGAACAACCAGTGGGTCTGAGATGAAATCAAAGAGGAAATCAAAACTTTCCTGAAAACAAATGACAATGAAGTCACAAATTATCAGAATGTATGGGACACAGCAAAAGCAGTACTGAGAGGAAAATTTATAGCTTTGCAAGTACACATCAGGAAGGAAGAAGGGGCATACCTGAATAGCTTAATAATACAGCTTGTAGAATTAGAAAATGATCAACAAAAAGAACCAAAAATAGGGAGAGAGAAGAAAATAACAAAGCTTAGAGCAGAAATCAATGAAGTGGGAACCCAAAAAACAATCCTAAAAATCAATGAAAGCAGAAGTTGGTTCTTTGAAAAAATAAACAAGATTGATAGACCATTGGCAAAACTCACAAAGAAAGGAGAAACTTAATAACCTGTGTTAAAAATGAAAAGGGGGAGATCACTACAGATATTGCAGAGATTCAAAGGATAATCAGAGATTACTTAGATAAGCTTTATGCCATGAAACCATAAGAACCTGGAAGAAATGAATAAATTCTTGGACTCTTATAATTTTCCACGGTTGAACAAGGAGAATGTAGCATATCTAAACACCTCATCACTATTGAGGAAATTAAAATGGTAATCAAATATCTGCCCAAAAATAAAAGTCCAGGCCCAGAATTCACTAATGAATTCTTTCAAACCTTTCAAGAGGAATACTACCAAACCTGGCCAGACTCTTTCGTGATATTGAAAAAAACGAGAACATTTTCAAACAGCTCTATGAAGCCAATATCACCTTGATACCAAAACAAGACAAAGATACTGCCAAAAAAAGAAAGCTACAGACCAGTATTCCTGATAACACAGTTGCAAAGATCCTCAATAAAATTCTGGCCATTAGAATTCGAATTAATGCCTTATCAAGAAGATCATTCACTATAATCAAGTAGGTTTCATCCCACGAATGCAAAGATGGTTTAACATTTGTAAATCCATCAACATAATACACAACATCAACAAGAAAAATAAAAATCGAGTCCGGAGAGATAGCACAGCGGCGTTTGCCTTGCAAACAGCTGATCCAGGACCTAAGGTGGTTGGTTCGAATCCCGGTGTCCCATATGGTCCCCCATGCCTGCCAGGAGCTGTTTCTGAGCAGACAGCCAGGAGTAACTCCTGAGCATCACTGGGTGTGGCCCAAAAACCAAAAATAAAAAAAATAAAAATCACATGATCATATCAATAGACACAGAGGAAGCATTTGATAAGGTCCAGACCCATTCATGATAAAAAAAACTCTTAAGATGGGAATGAAAGGAACCTTTCTCAATCTAGTCAAGGCCATCTACCACAAGCCAATCGCAAATATTATCCTCAAACTAAAAAAAACTGAAAGCCTTTTTCTCTAAATTCTGGTATAAGACAAGGCTGTCCTCTCTCACCACTCCTATTCAACACAGTACTGAAAGTATTTGCTATAGCAATTGGGCAAGAATTCAAGGGAATCAAGGGAATCCAGATAGGAAAGGAAGAAGTCAAGCTCTCACTGTTTGCAGATGACATGATACTCTACTTAGAAAACTCTAAAGACTCTACCAAAAAGCTTCTAGAAACAATAGATTTATATAGCAATGTGGCAGGCTATAAAATCAACACACAGAAATCAATGTCCCTTTTATACACCAATAATAATAGGGAAGAGATGAACATTAAGAAAACACCCCATTCACATTAGTGTCACACAAAGTCAAATACCTTGGAGTCAACTTGACTAAAGATGTGAAGGACCTATACAAATAAAACTATAAAACCCTGATACAAGAAATAAGAGAAGATGTGCAGAAATGGAAATCCATATCCTGCTCTTGGATTGGTAGAATTAACATCATTGAAATGGTAATACACCCCCAAAACATTGTACAGATTTAATGTGATCCCTCTAAAGATACCCATGACATTTTTCGAAGAAGTGGATCAAACACTTCTGAAATTCATTTGGAACAATAAACACCCACGAATAGCTAAAGCAATACTTGGGAAAAGGAATATAGGAGGCATTACTTTCTCAGACTTTAAACTGTATTACAAAACAATAGTTATCAAAACAGCATGATATTGGAATAAAGACAAACCCTCAGATCAGTAAAATAGGCTTGAGTACTCAGAGAATGTTCCCCAGACATACCGTCACCTAATTTCTGATAAAGGAGCAAGAAATCCTAAATGGAACAAGGAAAGCCTCTTCATTAAGTGGTATTGGCACAACTGGTTAGCTACTTGCAAAAAAGCGAACCTAGACTCCCAGCTAACACCATGTACAAAAGTAAAAATCCAAATGGATTAAAACCTAGATATCAGACCTGAAACTAAAAAGTATATAGAACAACATGTAGGTAAACCACTCCATGACATTGAGACTAAAAGCATCTTTAAGGAGGAAACAGCACTCTCTAAACAAGTAAAAGCAGAAATAAACAGATTGAACTATATTAAGCTGAGAAGCTTCTGCACCTCAAAAGAAATAGTGCCCAGAATACAAGAGTCACCCACTGAGTGGGAGAAACTATTCACCCTATAGCCATCAGATAAGCGGCTAATATCCAAAATATACAAGACACTGACAGAACTTTACAAGAAAAAAATAATCTAACACCATCAAAAAATGGGGAGAAGAAATTAACACTTTGACAAAAAAGAAATACAAGTGGCCAAAAGACATGAAAAATGCTCCACATCACTAATCATCAGGGAGATGCAAATCAAAACAACTATATGGTACCATCTCACAACAAAGAGATTGGCGCACATCACAATGAAATAGAACAAGCAGTGCTGGCAGGGATGTGTAGAGAAAGGAACTCTTATTCACTGCTGGTGGGGATGCCGTCTATCCAACCTTTATGGAAAGTGATATGGAGATGTTTCCAAAAGCTGAAAGTTGAGTTCTCATATGATCCAGCTACACCACTCCTAGGGATATGTTGCATACCAGCCCTTTGGATGGGTTTGGAGGGTGGTGGATGGTGATGGAGGGTGAGATGTCTTTCTCCTTCAGCCCAGGACATGTGTCTCCAATCCTTCAGCCAGCGGGTCTGCAGCTTTCAGGGTAGAGTCGGGGAGAAAACTCACAGGCAGGCTTCTTCAGAAGATATCATCTTTATTCAGCCCTGGCCAACATGTGTGGCTTAATATCTTAAACCTATTTAAGCATGCTGACCTCAGCTTGCCCTTCATCTTAGCTTCTTTCTCTTCCTTCCTTCTTTCTCTTCCTTCTTTCTCTTCCTTCCTTCCTTCCTTCCTTCCTTCCTTCCTTCCTTCCTTCCTTCTTTCTTTCTTTCTTTCTTTCTTTCTTTCTTTCTTTCTTTCTTTCTTTCTTTCTTTCTTTCTTTCTTCTTCTTTCTTTTCTTTCTTTCTTTCTTTTTCTTTCTTTCTTTCTTTCTTTCTTTCTTTCTTTCTTTCTTTCTTTCTTTCTTTCTCTCTTTCTTTCTTTCTTTCTTCTTCTTTCTTCTTTCTTTCTTTCTTTCTTTCTTTCTTTTCTTTCTTTTCTCTTCTTTTTCTTTCTATTCTTTCTTTCTTTCTTTCTTTCTCTTTCTTTCTTTCTTTCTTTTCTTCTTTCTTTGCTTTCTTTCTTTCTTTCTTTCTGGTTTTTCGGGCCACACTCATTTGATGCTCAGGGGTTACTTCTGGCTAAGTGCTCAAAAATTGCCCCTGACTTGGGGGGACCATATGGGACGCTGGGAGATCGAACCATGGTCCTGCCTTGGCTAGCGCTTGCAAGGCAGACACCTTACCTCTAGCGCCACCTTGCTGACCCTTCCTTCCTTCCTTCCTTCTTTTCTTCCTTCCTTCCTTTGTTTCTTCCTTCCTTTTCCTTTCCTTTTCTTTCTTTCCTTTTCTTTCCCTTTTCCCTTCCCTTTCCCTTCCCTTCCCTTTCCTTTCCTTTCCTTCCTTTCTCCTTCCTTCCTTCATTCCTTCCTTCCTTCCTTCCTTCCTTCCTTCCTTCCTTCCTTCCTTCCTTCTTTCTTCCTGGACATATCCTATAGTGCCCAGGCTTACTTCTGGTTCTATTCTCAGAAATCATTCCTGTCAGGACTTAGGGGATATGCCCCAAGAATCCAGCCCAGGTTGTTAACCCAGTTTGGCTATATGCAAGGCAAGTACCCTTTGTACTGTACTATCTCCATGACCCCACATTTTTTTATTTTCCTGTGAATCTGTGTCTCATGATGACCTTCAGAGCATTCCAGGGAGACTCGGGTGGGGTTTATGGCAGTCAATAGAACTGTCATGGCTTAAGCACTAACAAGACACCCCTCCAACCACGTTGTTCCACAGCCTCTCACCCACAATAACTTCCATTTTTTGTTTTGTTTTATGGGGCCACACCTGGTGATACTCAATGCTTAGTCTGGACTGTGCACTTAGGGATCACTCCTGAAAAACTAAGGGGGATCACATGGAATGCTGAGGATGAAACCTGGGTTACACTTGTGCCAGGCAAGAGCCCCATCCACGGCCTCTCACTTCTACAGGTAGCCCCTTTCTTCCCTGCTCCTTTTCTCCTTTTCTTGTCAATGGAAGGCTTTCTGCTGTGAGGGTCTTCTACTGCCTTCAATTTGTGCATATCACCTGTAGGTTCTGCTTACTAGGAGCCTTTGTTTGGGGTGGGTAATTCCCTAGTTGGGGGCTTCTGCAGGTTTGGGCCCATTCACCTTTCCCAAATGGAGCCAAGCTGGAGGCAGTGTCATTCTTAGACCAGCACTGGGGGTGCTTATTATGATTCTAAAGTGCTATAAACTATAACTTGGCTTATAACACAAGAACAAGGTTTCTCAAGCAAAGGCCCCAAAGGGTATGGATATATGCGTTGTTTTTGTGTGGGGAGAGAGAGACAGAGACAGAGAGAAAGACAGAGACAGAGACAGAGAAACAGAAACAGATACTGAATATGAGTAAAACCTCTATCTTGCTTTATTGAGGCCAAGTTAACTTTGATGAATCTAAAAGATAAGCAACACTGAAGATTGGGAAAGGGAAGGGTGATTAGCATGTTAATGAGGTTTCACTGGTTCTCTCCAAGGCTGAGCAGCCTTGCCCTTATCTGCTGTGTAGTGGCTCCTGTTGACTGGAGAGGGATAGTTTTGAAGCTGATAGTCAGGCCTAACTCCTGATTCACTTCAAATGCCCTCCTGGCCACAGTTTTCAGGCAATGGCAGCTTAGATGGCACAGAAGGACTTACCATCTCTTCCTCTGTGTTCTTAGCCCACCTTCCAGCTTTCTCTCCAATGTCCCCATTTCACACACTTTCTTCCCCTTTCCTTATCTCTCCTGAAACTGCTGCTGCCAAGGCAAAGGTGGCCTGCATAGTTTGCACACCAGGGGTTGTACTGACTCACCCTGGGCCCCACCATTTACTCTGGAATGTCTGGGGTGGGGAGGGAGCACAGACCCAGAACTGCACAATGAAGCAGGCACAGAACAGGGGACCCACTCAGGGGTCCTGCATCAAGAGCATTTCCCATTGGGAATATTATTGTCCTTGAAACTTTATTTTAAGGATCAGAGAAATAGATCAAAGGGCTGGAGTGCATGCTTTGAATGTGGAGGCCAGGTACTATCCCCAGAAGCCTCCAAACCTCATCTCTAAAATATCTAAAAGCCATTTTATTAACTTTATATTTTCAGACAAGAGAAACTGATTATTGCACATAATTGATAAAGGTGTTTTATATTGTCATTTTTTATGCTTAAAATCTTTTTTTTTTATTTTTGGTTTTTGGGTCACACTCGGCAGTGCTCAGGGGTTATTCCTGGCTCTATGCTCAGAAATAGCCCTTGGCAGGCACAGGGATCATATGGGATGCCGGGATTCAAACCACCATTGGTCCTGGGTCTGCCGCTTGCAAGGCAAACGGCCTACTGCTGTGCTCTCTCTCCAGCACCACTATTGATACTTATGGTTTTGCTGTCTACTATTATCACCTGAGCTCCAGTAATGTGGTGTACCCCAAGACCCGCCCATATCTGGGAGGAGTTTTGGGAACCGGATAATAGGTGTAACTACCTGCAAGACCTCCCATTTCTGGGAGGGGTCTGGAAAAGGATAGATAAACCTCTGAGCCAGGGGATTCGGGCCCTTTTGCCATTTCTCTCTTGGCCCGGCTTGGCTTTCTGGCTTTTGGATCTTTGGGCCGCATGGAGCCCAAAGGGAAGATGGCTAACAGGAGATAAGATGCAGGGCTAGCAAAATATAGCTGAATGCTTAAAAGGTTGACATAGGGCCACACACCTGTGGTGGCTAGGGCATAAATAAAAATGATTCTTCCTGAAGCCTGCGTGTGAGTGATTTCACCCTGGGCCTGGAACTTGCCAGCTGGATGGGGGATGAAGCCATGTGGCTGGGGCCTAAGCACAAAGGCCTCCATCCACCGCCATCCAGCCCCATCGTTAATTATTTAATTCAACAAATGGCGCCCGAACAGGGACCTGAATCCTGGACCCAAGAAAACAGTAATCATGGTAAAATTTCTGCTTTTCAGTTTCATTTTGGCTCTTTTCGGGTGCACTGAGCCCAAAACCCTGGGCCACGTGCAACAATGTTCAAATATGGCCGTAACCCCTTCTAGGAAAAGAAGGGCAAATAAAACAAGAGAGGTGGAAGCTTTCATCACCTCCAGCCCAGGCCCAGGCCCAGAACTGAAACTTTGTTACAAGAAACAAAAACCTCGGCCTGTAGAAAAACTAATTAAAAGTCTAAATTGGAAACGGAGGAGAAAAAAGACTGTATTTAAAGTGGACTGATTTTCTGAAAATGACCTTTGGCTTGAATTTGGATTTCGACTTTGGAAATTTCGAACTGAACTTTTAGTTTAAATCACTTGGAACTCTGAACATCCAAAGTGCTCCCAGAGGGGAAAAAAGGCAGCGGTGAAGCCCCTGCGGCAAAAAGCTCCAAGTGGCAAGCTCCAAGCAGCTCGGCTCGGCTGGAATCTCGGCTGGGATCGGCTTGGCTGTGCTCAGCTTTGCCCGGAAAAGCGAAAAACCTGGAATCCTCGCTCCAGATCACAAACCGGCAGCGGAGCCTGGAACTACGGAAGAAAGCCACGTGGTAAGATCAGCGTGGGACAAACCAACATCTAAACTTTAAAAGTTTACAAAAGCCACGTGGTAAGATCAGCGTGGGACAAACCAACATCTGAACTTTAAAAGTTTACAAAAGCCACGTGGTAAGATCAGCGTGGGACAAACCAACATCTGAACTTTAAAAGTTTACAAAAGCCACGTGGTGAGATCGGCGTGGGACAAATTAATCATCTGAACTATGGTTTTAGGTGTAGAAAATTAGTGAGTAGTAATATTTTACTCATAGTTGGTGATGGGATAAGTTTTACTTAGTTAGTAGTTAAAAAATAAAAATAAAAGGGAAGTAATTCAGTTTAGCTCATTTAAACATCTAATTTCTAACCACCTGCATCTTTGTCTTAAGTCATTTTCTTTATGATTTAAATGTGTTTTGTTGTCTTTCAGAGTTAATATTTTCAATTGCAAAATGTTTTACTGTGTATTTTAATGTACTTAGCCTGTTTTTAAAATGTATGTTATGCATGTATGCTGAAGTACTTGTGTATAGAAAAAATATAGGAACAGTGAAGTTCCCCCAATATAGTTTAAAAATATAGGAACATAAAAGTTCCGAAATAGTGCTTGGTAAAAAAGCATTAATAGAATTTTAGGTTACAGGTGTAAAGTATATTTTGCAAATGATATGTTTTTGAAAAGGGCTGGTATATTAATTTTCACTTTATTTCGTTGGCGCATGAATATATTTAAAAAAGGGGGAAATGTGGTGTACCCCAAGACCCGCCCATATCTGGGAGGAGTTTTGGGAACCGGATAATAGGTGTAACTACCTGCAAGACCTCCCATTTCTGGGAGGGGTCTGGAAAAGGATAGATAAACCTCTGAGCCAGGGGATTCGGGCCCTTTTGCCGTTTCTCTCTTGGCCCGGCTTGGCTTTCTGGCTTTTGGATCTTTGGGCCGCATGGAGCCCAAAGGGAAGATGGCTAACAGGAGATAAGATGCAGGGCTAGCAAAATATAGCTGAATGCTTAAAAGGTTGACATAGGCCACACACCTGTGGTGGCTAGGGCATAAATAAAAATGATTCTTCCTGAAGCCTGCGTGTGAGTGATTTCACCTGGGCCTGGAACTTGCCAGCTGGATGGGGGATGAAGCCACGTGGCTGGGGCCTAAGCACAAAGGCCTCCATCCACCGCCATCCAGCCCCATCGTTAATTATTTAATTCAACACAGTAAAATGCACCAATTACCTCTGCTAGTACAAGTCCACCCTATTATTTCTCCCAACACACTTGGGGGGGACTTGGCACTTTCGGTTCTGTCTTAATTTTCTGAGAAAATTAAGAGCAGGAAACTAGAGGCAGTTTAAATGACCCATTATAGGAGCTAGGCAAAGATTAATGGGTCATGAATCATAGAGTTATGACTAGAACACAGAAAAGAGTCGTTGCTTGAGCAGGAATGGAACAGGGTCACAGCAGCAATTGGTAAATGTTTGAGTTTACCTTAAACAGTATGTATTTATCATTCATTGTACCAATCAGTTGTAACCATTCAGTATGTCAGGTGAGAAAATTGCTTTTATGGAACTGGTATATCCGGTATCTAACCTGTACCAACTGGCTCTTTATTATGTTCACAGTTTGGCCCATTTGTGGTGATAGCCAAGTTGAGACCATGTACAACTGATACTGTGGCTTTTATAATAAAACTAGGCTTTCTTCTCATACTTCTCAGGGCTTTCTGTTTCTCCCCTTGGGTTTCTAAACACTATGACCTAGAGCCATTGCATTATTTGATCCCTTATCTTTTCCCTTATCTCTTCCTCTATATACTGTAGATGAGAGAAATGATCCAGTGATTTGGCCTTATTAATAAGTGACTTATTTCACTTCCTTATTTCATCCAGGCTGCAGTAGTTGCAGGATTTTATTTTTCCTTAGAGCAGTTCCTGTTCATGTATGTGTATAACACCTTCATCTGTCACTGGACATTTGGTTCTTCGGACATCCTGGCTGTTGTGCTTCATTCTCCAGTAAACATAGGTGTGCATATACCTTTTAGAACAATGTTCTTGTGTTTGGGGGTGGGTTGGAAGATGTCAAGTTGCAGAAATTTTGGGTCCCAAGGAAACACTTTTCTCTAAGGGTTTTTTTTTTTTTTTTGGTTTCTGGGCTACACCCGGCGGTGCTCAGGGGTTACTCCTGGCTATCTGCTCAGAAATAGCTCCTGGCAGGCACGGGGGACCATATGGGACAACGGGATTTGAACCAACCACCTTAGGTCCTGGATTGGCTGCTTGCAAGGCAAACAAAACACCGCTGTGCTATCTCTCCGGGCCCTAGGTTTTTTTTTTTTTTTTTTTTTTGAGAACATGTCATACTGTTTTTCAGAGGCCAAAGTGTGTATTCACTCCCTGTTTTCTTAAATACTTAAATTACTTTAAAAATATGAATTGAGGGGCCGGGAAGGTGGCGCTAGAGGTAAGGTGTCTGCCTTGCAAGCGCTAGCATAGGACCGACCGGACTGCGGTTCGATCCCCCGGCGTCCCATATGGTCCCCCCAAGCCAGGGGCTATTTCTGAGTGCATAGCCAGGAGTAACTCCTGAGTGTCAAACGGGTGTGGCCCAAAAACTAAAAAACAAAAAAAAAAAATATGAATTGGGCCCGGAGAGCTAGTACAGCAGCATTTGCCTTGCAAGCAGCTGATCCAGGACCAAAGGTGGTTGGTTCGAATCCCGGTGTCCCATATGGTCCCTCATGCCTGCCAGGAGCTATTTCTGAGCAGACAGCCAGGAGTAACCCCTGAGCAACACCGGGTGTGGCCCCAAAAAAACCAAAAGAAAAATATGAATTACATAAGAATCATAATACATTCGTTTCCAGGTAAGAGAGGGTAAATTTTTTTTTTTTTTTGGTTTTTGGGCCACACCCGGCAGTGCTCAGGGGTTAATCCTGGCTGTCTGCTCAGAAATAGCTCCTGGCAGGCACAGGGAACCATATGGGACATCGGGATTCGAACCAACCACCTTTGTTCCTGGATCTGCTGCTTGCAAGGCAAACACCACTGTGCTATCTCTCTGGGCCCGGTAAATTCTTTTAAAAAGGAAGAAAGGAATGAAAAAGAAAAATAATACAGCAACAAGAAAAATTGAAAAATGATTGCATCTTGCAGTGAGGTGATCAAGTCATTGTCAGAGGTTTACTAAGCTCTTATTGCTAGTTGATCTTTCTGTTACTTTGTTTGTGAACATTAGTTTCTTCAAATACATGCTGGCATCTAAATAAGTGTGTTCCTGCTGGGATGATAGTATTAAAAACTTTGGGATTGTCTTTAAAGAAATTCCAAACTCTGTGACTGATACTGTGGCTTTTGTGAGACGTGATTTCAGCTGCCAGGCTTTCTGGAAGGTATTTGTGTGTTCAAACTCACTCCAAAAAAGTGCTGACGATATTAGCCCAAATACTGTCGCACCCAGAGTTTCAGTTAGATTGGTGTCTCTGCAGAGAGCTGTAGAAGAGTGGTAAAGCTGGGCCATTGGCAAAATGTTGATTGTGATTGGGTGGAGTTGGTGTGGCATAGAGACTTGGCCTAACCTCTCTTCCAGAAACTGCCAGATTTCAGCTTCATGCTGGTGTACCAATCATTTAAAAAAATAAATATCTTTATTTAAGCACCATGATTACAAGCATGTTTGTAGTTGGGTTTTAGTTTATATATATATATATATATATATATTACATTTATGTATATATAATAAAAGAACATCCCCCTTCACCAATGCGGCATTACCACCACAAAAGCCCTTGATCTCCCTTCTCCTTCACTCTGTGCCTGCCTTCTCTTTCTCACTATCATCATCATGGTAGTTGTTAGAGTATTTATTTCTCTAACTGAACTCACCACTATTTTTTAAAATTTTTATTTTGACCATATTGGCTTACATATCTTTCACAGTAGTATTTTATGTACATATTAACATTGAATCAAGGGAATTCCCATCACCAAATTTGTCCTCCCTTCACCCCCACTCCCTTCTTGCAACCCATATTCCTCACCATCATCCCCCGGGCTGCTAGAGTAAGTGGTCCCCTCTGTGTCTAGCTTACTACTAGTGATCATATATCTGTTTGGTCCTGGTACCCTCCCTCTATTTGAGAGGCAGAGCTAGATAGTTCGAGTTATGTGGTTTTGTTTGAAGGAAAGAAAAGCAATAGAATGGGGTAAAAAAATCAAATAAGCTGAAAATGGGCGGAGTCCTTGAGGCTTTCAACCTCAGTTTGAGAGAGGACAGGAAAGAGGTAATTGAAACACTGCAGCAACAATACAGAAAGGAATATCAAATAAAATATCCAGTGAGCACTACAGCAATAAAGACAAGCACCACACAATAGTCTTGGTCCTGAAATCAAACCATGTCGAAGTACAAAAAAGAAAGAGAAAGATAAAATAAAATTGAAGACATCAACTTCAATATTTATACCAAAATAAAGAAGTCAAAAAATCAATCAATCAATAAATATACAAGTGGATAAAAGGATTATTTTGTGCCCTTCCCCACCCCCACCCCCGCATAGACATAGTAACTATTGGGGACATTATAGAGGGAATTCCCTTGGCCTAACAGTGGTCGGCAACCTGCGGCTCGCGAGCCACATGTGGCTCTTTACACTTTTAATTTGGCTCTTCTGTGTGCCGGGTGGCTGGCAATTGTTTAGATAAATCATTTCAAATTCACAAAAAAAAAATTTTTTTTTTTTTATGGTTTTGCCTAGCAGATCTGAAAGAGAATTTCATGCATAATACAAACATGGACAACTCTACTATACGTGTATATCAGTATATATACAAAGTTATTGTATAACAGTAACTTTATGATAATCAATCATAGGCAAGAAGCACTGTGAAGAAAGTTCACCTAAAATTATTATTATGTAAGCGTCTTAAAACCTAAATTGAGGGAAATAAAGCAATGATGTTAAAATAAAAAGAGTGAAAGTCGTTAAATGAGTATACCTAGAAAGAAAAACTACATTAATATGATGAGAAATTTTTCTTTCAGGTGAACCTTGACTAAATTAATTTGTAAAATTTCATGATTAACTGAGACCTAGAGCAATAATGAAATTAAGACATAAATCCATCCTACAAGGAAACACATTGGGGATTTATGATTTTCAATCTATATTCATTGATCATGCCTGTGGAAAGAATCCTAGAGCATTAATAGCAACTGATAAGGAAGTAAAATGATTATCTGGTGTTCATTGTAGATCTCTAAGAAGTATAAAACAGGATGTATGCTGCTGTGGATTTCACCAATGTATTAGGGACTTTTTTGATCTTCTTGTCATCAAAATTTATCCAGTGTTGTTTTGCAGCAATTTTACAGTATGAAGTACAGTGTCCATAGTGAACTTTACCATAATGGTTTGACACCGATGATAAGTTGTATTTCTTAATCTTGCTTTTATTCTCTGAAGTGAATTCCTCTAAATTGAGGTCTTCTAAAGGAAAATCTACATAAGTATGCAATTTTTTTATTTGTTTGCCATCAAAAGCAAAACGTTTCAAGTGTATTATAAGTACTGGTGGCAGTTTCCATAAATACGTTTTCTTTGAAAAATCCCTTCTATTTTTGCAACTGTTGCACAGAACTTTGTTGTCATTTCTTAATTCTTCTTCTTTAAAAAATTCAGAGAGGCATTCCTGTAATGTACATTTATCTGTAGATGTAACAGCCAAAGACAAATGAACAAATGTCTCATAAACCTCAGACTTTTGGTGGCAAGTGAGACACTGGAGTATAGATTTGAATTGTCCTTGAAAGAGATCATAAATAATAGATTTATGAGCCTTTTGGTGTTCTGGACTAAATTGTTCATAATTTTCATTTCCCATGAGATGTGTAGTTTTGTTTGTCATTAGATTTACAGTAAGCAAGTCCTGATGTAATCCCTCTATTAGGAACATCAGTAGTTCGTGAGGATCCTGCTGATTGTGTTCAGCAAACTGGTCATTAAGTAAACCAATTGTTACTTTGAAGCTTTCAGGGTTAATATATCTATGAAATCCATTTCCCATGGTTTTGATGAGCCGACCAAATTCTTCGGCTAATTTACCTTCATGCCCCATCGGATTTTTCTTGTTAATATCCTTTTTATAATGATCTTTATAAAAATACTGAGTTAAGTCTGAAATATTATACAAGCATTGCAATATTGAGTTCATGTAGCAAGAGTTTCCTATATTTTGGAGCCCAGTTAAGACAGGTTCCTGTCTTTCCTTTTGCATCTCGGAGTGTAAGGGTTTATCACTACCATCAGTCTCACTCATTGTATGGTGTGTGACAGCTAAATCGTTCCCTGCCCCAGAGACCTTAGTAATATTACTGCTGTTAGTGTCTGAAGTATTCTGTTTTTTCTCTGAAGGGGAGTTTGTAGTCTGAACCTGATCATTTGTGCTAGCCCGATTTCTAACAAGACGTAATGGAACCCAAAATTTCTTGGGAGGGTCATCATTTATAGAAACATAGGCATAACCCCTTCCTCTTAGGAGAAGATAGCCAGCTATCCATTTTTTATCCTCCTTGATCCAAATAGGTTTATGGGTTGTTTCTTGTCTCTGAATATCTTGTTTAAAATGTCTTTCCGCTGCAGTGTAGCTTTCCCCTTGGGGTAAGTTAAAGTAATTTAGTGTGATAAGAGTCAAAGATAGCAAATCCGTTGGTGGTAAACCTCTTTTCTATTTTTTTGCAATTGAGTTTTTAAGGTTCTGTGAGTCCTTTCTACAATGGCCTGTCCCCTACAATTGTAAGGAATTCCTCTGAGATGTCTTATCTGCCATTCCTTACAAAAAAATTCAAAAGTTTTGCTAACATAGGCTGGCCCATTATCAGTTTTTATAGAATATGGAATACCCATCACAGAGAAACATTGTAAAAGAAAACTACAAGCAGCCTTAGATTTTTGAGAAGACATGGGAATTGCCCACATAAACCGAGAATAAGTGTCCACCACAACATGAAGATAAGGTTTCCTTGGAAATAAATCTGTTTGAGTTATATCCATTTGCCAAAGTTCGTTAGACTGTAAGCCTCTTGGGTTTGCTCCTGCTATGTGAGTGTTTTTTGTTAACGGTGCACATATGTTGCAGTTTTCTACGATTTCTCTAGCTTGCCTCCATGGAATTTGGTAATTCACATGTAAACGGCGAGCATTTGTGTGTAGGGCTGAATGTTCCTCTACAGGTGATTTAAATATAGGTATTGCTAGCAAGTCAGCAGTTTTATTTCCTTGAGCCATAGGTCCTGGAAGACCTGAGTGGGTTCTAATATGCGTGATGAAGATGGGCTCAGTTCGTTTTTGAAGAAGCTGCTGTAATTGTTTAAGTAAGTTCTGTATGATCGGGTTATTAGCATTAAGGGATGCAGTGGCTATCACATGACATAAATTTACCACATACAAAGAATCAGAAACTATATTCATGGCTTCAGATACATTTTCTAATAGGTAAATTAACGTTGCTAATTCAACTTTCTGTGCAGATTTATATTTGGTATCTATGGTCATATTAATGTTGTCTCCAGTTATTCCTCCTTTTCCATTTTGGGATCCATCA
This sequence comes from Suncus etruscus, assembly GCF_024139225.1. Lineage (NCBI taxonomy): Eukaryota > Metazoa > Chordata > Mammalia > Eulipotyphla > Soricidae > Suncus > Suncus etruscus. Next base: position 27,874,266 of record NC_064855.1, on the reverse strand, counting down.
ATGTAAAAAACCTTGGCATTGGGGATAGGGGAATCCCAAACAATTGAAAAAATAACAAACTGAGTTTTCTTTAAAAAGTCCCAAATTTTTCCTGCTGGATAATGGGAGGATATTTCTCCTGTGAAATCTGAGAGGGCCCTTTGTAGAGATTCATTAATTGGCAATATTGACTCAATTTCCTTTTTTGGTACTGGCAAAACTATTATATCTGGGTCAAAACCTAGTAAAGATATAGATCTGAGTCTTGCCTTGATAATAATCTCTGAAATCAGTTGCAAGTAGGGGACAACTGAGCGAGGTTGTTTGTTATGTAAATACACCCATTCCAAAGGTCCTGACTGTTGCATCAAGGCCCCTGTGGGGGTTTCTATAGTAGGGAAGATTAACAGTAATACCTTTTCTCCTGGGATGAATCTTGAGAGAAACGATTTTTGTAATCTGCTCAAGAAGATGTCCAATTCATTTTTTGCAGCTGTTGTTAAATTTCTCGGGCTATCTAAAGCAGGATCACCCTCCAACGTTTTAAACAGATTAGATAACTCTGCATTTGGGATTCCTAGTGCAGGGCGGAGCCAATTTACGTCACCTAAAAGTCTCTGAAAATCATTAAGCGTTCTGAGGTTTTCTTTTTGATAGAAAATTTTTGTGGACGTATAGACGTCCGGTCCAAAATAAAACCCAAATATTGATACGGTGGCATTATCTGTATTTTTTCTAAAGCTATTTTCAGTCCTGATGTTTGTAAACAGTCAGTAACATAAGAGTATAATTCCTGTAAATCTGTTTCGTTGTTCATTGTGAGCAAGATATCATCTGTATAATGAAATATCATGGCTTGAGGAAATTTTTCACGAGCAGGGCTCAAAACCTTATCTACAAAAAACTGACACATGGTTGGGGAATTCAGCATGCCTTGGGGGAGAACAGTCCATTGGAAACGTCTGCAGGGATGGGTATTATTGAGAGAAGGAACTGAGAATGCAAAACGTTTTTTATCATCTGGGTGGATAGGAATATGGTAGAAGCAGTCTTTCAGATCAATTATAATTAGTGGCCATTCCTTTGGAATAACTACAGGTGATGGTAAACCAGTCTGCAATTTGCCCATAGGTATCATGGATAAATTTATAGCTCTAAGATCCATCAAAAGTCTCCATTTACCGGATTTCTTTTTTATAGTGAATATAGGTGAATTCCATTGAGAAAAAGATGGTTCAATATGTCCTAAACTTAGCTGTTCCTCCACTAATTCTGTCAGCACCTTTAATTTATCAGTTTTAAGGGGCCACTGACCTGTCCAAATTGGTTCATCAGATTTCCATTTTATTTTTATTGGTGCTGGTGTTTTTACGGTAGTGGCCCCCACTAAAAATTTTGGGTTTTTAAATCAAAAGAAGGTTCGGGCTCTTCTGGAGCTAATGGGATGTGGAATTCTGCTTTCCACTGTTTGTGTAGGTCACGGCCCCACAGGGATGGTGAAAATGGGCCCACGTGAGGTCTGATTATTGCTTTTTGATTTTCTGGGCCGTAAAATAGTATAGTCCTCGTACTCAACAGACAGGAACTCAGGCCTCCTATTCCTTCTAGGGAATACGGGATTTCCTGAAGAGGCCAATTTTCTGGCCATTCTTTATCAGAAATTACGGTAACCTGAGCACCCGTATCTATTATTCCATTAAAGGGTTTGCCTTCCAAGTGAAGTTTGATCATTGGGTGTTCATCTTTACATTTAGTAACCAGAGCCACGATTGGGTTTTGAGCAGCACCCGGATCTGTGCTTCCAAAACCTCCAATTCTAGTATTATCTGAAGTCCCAAATTTGACGTAAGGCACTATTACTATCTGGGCAATCGCTTCTCCTTTTTTAAAGGTCCATGTAACTGGTACAGTAATAACTACAATGATTTCTCCCATAGAATCTGAGTCAATGACACCAGTGATTACTGATATACCCTTTATGTTGAGGGAACTTCTGCCAAGAATCAAACCCATGGTATCTGGGGGTGGCGGGCCTACAATGCCAGTTTCTAACATGTAAGGGCATGCTCCTGGGTAAATTGTAATGTCCTCTGGGCATAATATGTCTAATCCAGCACTCCCTGAAGTAGAGTGGATTAATTCCCTTATTGTGATGAATTTTCTTGGGCTGGGCTTGGAAGGATTATTGTCTGTGAACTTTGCCCCAGATTTGGAAGGGCCTGGGGGGAGGCCCTGTAGGCGTTTCCCTGCATCTTGTATGTGTGTTCTTGGGGAGCTGAATTTATAAGGAGACGACAATTTCTTTTGATATGTCCCTGTTTTCCACAATGGTAGCAGGTGATTTGCCTCCTGGGGACTGTGTTAAAACCTCTACTTAGGTTATTATTAATGAGGTTTCTGGATCTGCAATCTTTCGCCCAGTGGCTACCCCTTTTGCATTTTGGGCAAAGACCTGGTTTCCGGAAAGTGTTCTGTCCCCGAGGGGAGTAAGACATTGTTCCCTTGGTAACTGGGAAGGTTTGTACTGAGTCTGAGTGGGGTGGGGGTTGGGGTTCCACATAGACATTCCGGCAGGCATAAAGGTAATCATTCAGATCTGACTTTTCATTTAATGTATTCAATACTAATCTACAGGCTGAATTTGCATTATGATAGGCCACAGATTTTACTAGGAAGTTTCTTATCTCCTCATCTTCGACTTGTAACTTCAGAGCATCTTTAATCTTACCTACAAACTCTGCAAATGACTCATAAGGCCCTTGGGTAATTTTTAAAAAGTTTCCTCTACCAATGCTGTTAGAATCAATTTTTTCCCATGCTGACAATGCAATCTCCCTGATTAAATTTAAGATTTCCTTAGGTAAAGCTGCTTGTGTCTGAATATTTGCAAATTGATTTTCTGCCATCAATAATTCATACGATAGAGTAACACCTGCCACTTGCTTTTTCATACCATCCGGACTATATAATTTAGCTTTTACGCCTTCTGAATAGTACATTTCCCATTCAGTTCGCTGTTTAGACGACAGGCATATTTCAGCGATTCTTTTAAAATCATACAAAGTCCAAGATGAGTTATGACTCCAAAGTCTTAATAACTCCACACTGTATGGCGATTTTGGCCCATTTTCTTTACATGATCTTTTAAACCGATCTAATTCTTCCATCTGATAGGGTACATAGTTAGAAACATTTACCCCGTCTATAGGGGATAAGGCCTGATTAGCAAAATTACTCTGAATAGAGCTCTGAGACCGAGCATGTGGTTCATTTTTTGAATCTGCTCTGCTCTGCGATTCAATTTTGTGACTAGAAGGAGGCATACTTCGTGGAGTTAGCACTGGAGGTAGATCATTATCTGAGTCACTACTGTCAAGCAATTCACTAGAATCAGGCTTAACATTCTGAGTTGTTTTTCTTCCAGCAAAAATTTCTATATTGTTGATGGTGGGGCTGGATTCGTCAGCCTGCACCTTGGTCTGAGTTTTCGTCAGATAAATTTCCTTATTATCTATACTGGTTTTAGCCTCACCATTTCTACACTTTCTATTTCCTAAATAGAAATAACAGCAAATAACTATGCTCATAATAATAACGTTAGTCAACACAGAAATTCCACAAACTATGATGGCTAGAGACACTACACTTTTCATTTGAAATATAGACCACAACCATCCAACTGCAGTGATTGTCCTTAGATCAAAACCAATTAGTTTTAAACAAAATGGAATGATCCACTTGTATACTAGAGCACCAATGCGTAAGACTAAGGGTGGTAAAATCCACATGACTAACCACAGAAACCATTTGATGGTCAGCATAGGAAATTTCCAATGAAATATTTCACTTACAGTTCTGAGGGTCCAGGGTTCAGGTCCCTGTCCGGGCGTCATTATGTAGCAGGTCAGCCCCTGAAGAGGTTGACTGATGGAGGGATGGAGAATGAGGCCCTTTTCTTCCAGCTCGGAGCACGCGTCTGCCACCCTGTCTAGCCCACGGTTCTGAGGTGAAACGGCGGGTAAACAGCTCGCAGACAATCAGGCTCGTGGAAATATTTGCTTTATTCGGATGGACAAAACTGAAGTCCAAAGACTCAGATTCAGTTCCAGCCAGCAAAAAGCTCTCGCCTTCCACAGACCCTTGCTCTTATAGTCCAGAGTCAGGTCCCACCCAATGGTGGGATCAGATACCAACCAATGGTGGAAGCAGAATCAGGTCCTACCCTAGGGTGGGGGCAGAATGCCAGGTCACACCCTAGGGTAGGGCACAATCACCTAATCAGATTAGGGTGAGCAACATAGTAATCCCCCAAAATATTTACATACACAACAGTCCTGAAATCAAACCATGTCGAAGTACAAAAAAGAAAGAGAAAGATAAAATAAAATTGAAGACATCAACTTCAATATTTATACCAAAATAAAGAAGTCAAAAAATCAATCAATCAATAAATATACAAGTGGATAAAAGGATTATTTTGTGCACCCCACCCCCACCCCCGCATAGACATAGTAACTATTGGGGACATTATAGAGGGAATTCCCTTGGCCTAACAGTGGTCGGCAACCTGCTGCTCGCGAGCCACATGTGGCTCTTTACACTTTTAATTTGGCTCTTCTGTGTGCCGGGTGGCCGCTCCAGGAGTCAGACTCTGTTCCTAGCCTCTGTTAGTGCGCGCCCTGTGTGGCTCTCAAAATAAATTTCAATCGTGGTTTTGGCGAGATTTGGCTCAGTTGAAAAAAAAGGTTGCCGACCACTGGCTAGGAGATACAGGGTTTCTCCATCCTTGAAGTATACTGTCATGGGATTAACTATAGACTCTTTGCATAATCATTTACTCTCACCTCTGTGCTTTTGTGGTGTATGGAAGACTTCTGCTTCATCATGGATGGTAAGATCAGACCTCTGTATCTAGAGATCTTGGTGTCTGTACAGCTCAAGGAATGGAGCTTATGATGAAGTCTTTCTTTGTGGTTCTAGCAGTTCTGTTTCTTCAGTGTCGTTTTATTCCATCTTTTATAGTTGGTGGTCTTGGTCATTATGCTGCTCCTAGGATGGAGCCTGTGATAGTCTTTCGTTATGTTTCCAGAAGACCTATTTAGTTGAGATTGTCTCAGTCAGACCTCTGGAATTGGAGATCTTGTTTGTTGACCAGATCGTAGACCAAAACCTAGGCTAGAGCTTTTTTTTTTGTTGTTGCTGTTGTTGTTGTTCCCAAGATGTGTACTGTCCAGTCATGGTTGTAACAACCAGTCATCTGTAGATAGCGATCTTGGCTTTTGCACAGATCAAAGGGAGACAAGTCTTCTGATTTTGTCTTGTCGTTGGCTGGTGTGAACTCACCACTCTTTGTGATAAGCTTCATATCATGGATTGGTCCTTTTAGCCCTCTTCTTTATTGTCTCTAATGTATTATTACCATACTGTCTTTTCTTTTTTCTTAAATACCACAGATGAGTGAGACTATTCTGTGTCTTTCTCTCTTACTCTGACTCATTTCATTCAGCATAATAGTTTCCATGTTCTTCCACATACAGGCAAATTTAATGACTTCATTTTCTCTAACATCTGCTTAGTATTACATTGTGTATATGTACCACAGTTTCTTTAGCCACTCAACTGTTGTTGGGCATTTGGGTTGTTTCCAGATTCTGGCTATTGTAAATAGTGCTTCAATAAACATTGGAATGCAGAGATAATTTTTGTATTTTTATTTTTTTGTGTTCCTAGGGCATAGTCCTAGGAGCAATATTGTTGGATCTTATAGGAATTTAATTTTCACCTTTTTGAGAATATTCATATTGTTTTCTAGGAAAGCTGGATTAGATGGCATTTCCACCAGCAGTGAATAAGAGTTCCTTTCTCCTGCATCCACTCTAAAACTGGTTGTTCTTGTTCTTTGTGATGAGTGCCAGTTTCTGTGGCATGAGATGATACCTTATTGTTGGTTTTATTTGCATGTCCCTGATAATTAGTGATTTGAAGCATTTTTTTTTCATGTACCTATTGGACATCTGTATTTCTTTTTTGAGAAAATGTCTGTTCATTTCTGTCTTTTTTTTTTTTCTGGGTCACACCCAATGGTGCTCAGGGTTACTCCTGGCTGTCTGCTCAGAAATAGCTCCTGGCAGGCATGGGGGACCATATGGGACACTGGGATTCGAACCAACCACCTTTGGTCCTGGATTGGCTGCTTGCAAGGCAAACGCTGCTGTGCTATCTCTCCAGGCTTGTCTGTTCATTTCTTTTCCTTATTGCTACAGGAAGCTTCTGTTCAACAGCACCATTTGAGCTTCAGTAAGCTAGCTTCAGGGCAGTAGGTAAAACATGGTCAGCATATGAAATAATATTGAAGAAAATTAGACCACACACAAGTGTTGTATATGGGGACCCTCGACTTCTGAAAGACATGAGGCAAGTTTAATCTTCCATGTTGGAAGTATATGTACATGGCAAAACCAGTCTTAGGCATGAAAGGAATTTCCGCATTGACAAAAGGTGGGGATCATAGGAAAATAGATATATTAACGGCAAGTCCTGCTAAAATATACATATCAAACTAGCCAGTTCAAGTGAGAAGAATCTTACTAAGAAGTACTGAGCTAGGAAGGAGGAAGTAGCATAATAAAGTTAGAAGGGGTTGTAGCTAAATTAGCTTATGACAAAAAATGAAAAACTTGTTTTGCTGCAATTTGGGGCCTCATTTTTGGATAAGGTTAGAATATTTTCTTGTTAAATTCTGTCAGTACCCAGGGCCTAAGCATTGAACACATTCAAGCAAACTAACAGGCCCTTGCTCTTGTACCCTCTATTCTCATTACTTCGTTTTTTTGTTGTTGTTGTTGGATTGTTGGTTTGTTTTGTTTTGTTTTTCCTTCTCTCACTTCTTGTCTCCCTCTTCTTCCACCTTCTCCTTCTCATTATCATCAATTCAATCTATGTCAAATAAAAACCACACGGTTAATTCCTCTATAGGAAAGGAAAGCTGACTTATAGGGTGCTGTGGACAATACTGCAAAGGGTAAACACCTATATAGATAGATCTCACTAACACAGCGGTCAGTACCAAGACACGAAACCTATACATATCCAAAAGTTGATCTTTTAGTTTCCTTTCCTTACAAGTACTATACTTACCTATCTTTCTGTACTCAGTGCACCTCTTGCCCTCACCACCTCTCTACATTAATATACACCTAAGCTAACTTCTATATGTTTATATGTGGGCAGGAGCACACAGAGATAGGAATCCTCCTTAAGGGACAAACCTAAACCACAAACAACCCATACCTATACCCCATATAACCCCTCCCATAAATTATCCTTCCCCCTCCTTCAGAAACCCTGACTCATGCAGTGTGGCCCTTCTAATCTCCTCTCCCTAATGGGGACTGTGGCTTGATACCAGAACTAGCTCCAAAGGACCCCCACTGCAAGAACTCTACCCAAGACCTCCCTGTCTGGTCCGCACACCTCACAAGGAAATCTCAAAAGACAATGGGGTAGCCTATACTTTCATCATAAGTATAGACCTATATAACACTACCTCTTACCTTGTTTGTCCCCAAATGTAAAATAATCTCCTGTTTCACTTCCTCCCTTTTTTTTCTTTCTTTTTCTTCTTTTCTTTTTTATTCTTGTCCTTTTTTTTTCTGTTTTTTTTTTTTGTTTTTTTTTGGGTCACACCCGGCAGTGCTCAGGGGTTACTCCTGGCTCTATGCTCAGAAATCACTCCTGGCAGGCTCAGGGGGACCATATAGGACACCGGGATTCAAACCACTGACCTTCTGCATGAGAGGCAAACGCCTTACCTCCGTGTTATATCTCCGGCCCCTGTTTTCTTTTTTGTTTGTTTGTTTGTCTTATTTTAGTTTTTGTTTTTTGATTTGATTTGTTTTTGCTTCTTTTGGGTAACTCCAGGCAGTGCTCAGAGGGTGCTCCTGGCTCTATGCTCGGAGATCGCCCCTGGTGGGCACGGGGGACCATGTGAAATGCCGGTATTTGAGCCACCGTCCTTCTGCAGGAAGGACAGACACCTTGTCTCCATGCTATTTCTCCTGGACCCACTTTATTTCTTTAATTACGTCTTTTATATAATCTTTTTTTCTTTAGATATATGTGAGCATATATATTTTTAGTTTTTGGTGTGTGTCTGTTTTCTTCTCTCTCCACTCCCAAAAATCCACCAGCAATATAATGTAGCACCACTTCTTCCTGCAAAGACATATTAAACAAAGGGGAAATTTTACGTGTAAAAACAAGCTCTTATCCACTAGGGATAAGAACTTATACTTCTTTACAACACAGGGACATCTCCCACCCTGAACGTATGCCATGTGGAACCAACTTAGACTCCAGGGAACTAGACACCGACTGTCCAACCTTGACTCCTGGATCCCAGACATAGAAATGACAGAGTTCTCCACAACAGCTCCAGGAACCAAATCCCCTCCAGGGCATTCATAATGCTGCTCTGATGCCAACATGTGCCAGTTCTAAATTTATAACCTGACATGAGGAAATGGGAACAACTTGATCTAAAAGCAAGTTGTTCTTCCTCATCAGCCAACGATAAGACAAAATCAGAAAACATGTCACCCTTTGACCTGAGCAAAAGCCAAGATCGCTATCTACAGATGACTGGTTGTTACAACCAGGACTTGATAGTACGCATCCCGGGACCAACAACAACAGGAACAACAATAGCAATGAAAAGCTCTAGCCTAGCTTTTGGTCTATGATCTGTTCAACAAACAAGATCTCTAACTCCAACTGAACGGGTTTTCCGGAAACATAATGAAAGACTTTATCCCAGGCTCCATCCTAGGAGCAGCATAATGACCAAGACCACCAATTACAGAAGATTGATTAAAACGACACTGAAGAGGCAGAACTCCTAGAACCACAAAGAAAGACTCCATCATAAGCTCCATTCCTTGAGCTGCACAGTCACCAAGATCTCTAGATACAGAGGTCTGATTTTACCATCCAAGACGAAGCAGAAGTCTTCCATACACCACAAAAGCACCGAGGGGAGAGTAAATGATCATGCAAGGAGTCTACAGTTAATCCCATGACAGTATACTACAGGGGTGGAGAAATCCTGTAACTCCTAGGTCAAGGGAATTCCCTCTATAATATCCCCAATACTTAATGTGCCTATGCAGGGGGAAAAGAAAAAAAATACAGAATATAATCATCTTTCCACACATTTATTTATTGATTGATCGATTTTTTTTGATGTCTTTATTTTTAAGTTGATATCTCCAATTTTATTTTATTTTATTTTATTTCATTTCATTTTATTTTATCTTATCTTATCTTATCTTTCATTTTTGCACTCCGGCATGATTTGATTTCAGAACCGAGACTATTATGTGATGCTTGTCTTTATTGCTGTAGTGCTCACTGGATAGTTAATTTGATATTTCTTTCTGTATTGTTGTGGTGTTTCAATTACCTTTTTCATGTCCTCTCTCAAACTGAGGTTGAAAGCCTCTAGAAGGTCTCAGCCCATTTTCAAAGTATTTGACTTCTTTTTTTTATATATTTTTATTTATTTTTTTATTTTGTACCCCATTCTATTGCTTTTCTTTCTTTCAAACAAAACCACATAACTAGATTTATCTAGCTCTGCCTCTTAAATAGAGGGGGAAATAAAGGAGGGTACCAGGACCAAACAGATATATGACCACTAATAGTAAGCTGGACAAAGAAGGGTCCACCTACTCTAGCAGCCTGGGGGTGTATGGGTTGCAGAATAGGGGATGGGGGAGGACAAATTTGGTGATGGGTATTCCCCTGATTCAATGTTAATATGTACCTAAAATACTACTGTAAAAGACATGGAAGCCATTATGATCACAATAAAAATTTTAAAAAAATTCTGTCAGTACCTTGCATATCTTAGATATTAGCCCCTTATCTTCTGGGTTTTGGATGAATCGTTTCTCCCATTCATTGGGTGTCCTTTGTGTCCTAGTCACTATTTTTTTTTTTGAGGTGCAAAAGCTTCTAAGGTTAATGTAGTTTCATTTGTTAATATCTGCTTCCACTTTCGTGGACATTGGTGTTTTCTCCTTTAAGATTCCTTCAGCACCATAGTTTTCCCAAAAAGTTTGGCAAAAAATATTTTATTTTGCTTTTGTGTACCATGAGGCATCTACACCAAAACTGGTTGATAGGGTTTGTACTGACCCAAAGATGGGGAGGGGATCTGTGAAAATCACACACACTTCATCTGCAGAATCTGATGTAGGTCAGAGGAATGAACACAGAGGGAGCAGCTTTAGTTGTTATACCTGTAGAGTGTATTTAATTAATTAGTTTGTTTTGGGTTACATTCTGTAGTACAAGGCTTACCCTGGCTCTGAGCCCAGGGATCACTTCTGGTGGGCTTGTGTGTGGGGTGGAGGTGGTTGTGGGGGTAGAGGGTGGACTATAGGTGACATTGAAAATTGAACCAGAGTCAGTTGCATGCAAGTAATTTAACCTCTGTACTATATCTCTGGCCCCTGAATTATTTATATTAAGTACAAAAGCAAATAGACTGGGCAGAAAGAAGGAAGGAATAAACACTGGAATGCAGGTAGAATGGAACTGAGTGAAGAATAAAGCAGGAGAAAGAAGATTGCTTAGATAATTGTGCAAAAATATTGAAGTCACCCATGCCTTGCTTTTTGTTTCATTTTGGGGGTCAAGGGTAGTTTAAAGTGGGTCACCCTGGCAGTGCATCAAACTCTGTGCTCAAGAGTGACCCCTGACCATGCCTAGTGCTCAGTGCAGGTAAAGCCAGTGCTTTCACCCTTGTACTATTTCTTCAGCCCAGACTTTGATTTTTTTTGTTTTAAAATAAGGGACGGAGGGCCCAGAGAGATAGCACAGCGGTGTTTGCAAGCAGCCGATCCAGGAACTAAGGTGGTTGGTTCGAATCCCGGTGTCCCATATGGTCCCCCGTGCCTGCCAGGAGCTATTTCTGAGCAGACAGCTAGGAGTAACCCCTGAGCACCGCCGGGTGTGGCCCCAAAAAACCAAAAAAAAAAAAAAAAAAAAAAAGGGCCGGAGAGATAGCACAGTGGTAAGATGTTTGCCTTGCACACCTGCCAACCCAGGAGAGGTGGTTAAAATAAACTCATTGACTTATTAGCCCCAGAGATCTCAGAAAGATCAGCCAGCTATTTGCACCCACATCTGTTGAAAAGCTTTGGGGAGGCAACAGTGTGAAATGTTGGCTCTAAGATCCACATGTTAATTGGCTTATTGCTCCATACTGGGACAGGCTTGGTGGGATGGAGGCTCTTAGCTTTGTGCTAGAACTCTGGTTTCTATTGGTTTGCATAGTTGGCCCAGTTTGGGCACATGCCAAGCATGGTGCATGCTATGGGGAGCTGGGCATTTGGAATTCCTTTAAATCTAAGGAAGTAAGGGTGGAAATGTAATTAAGTTACTTGGGATCAATCCATTTGATTGTTATGAGGTTGGGTTTTAAAGTGTTTTTTTGAGGGGGTGGGTGGTTCCAGGGTTTACATCAGGGCTTTTACACCAGGTTTTACATCAGGGTGTAATCCTCTAGTTTACACCAGAGGTGCTTGAGGGATCATATGGGGTGGTGGGGAACAAACCCGAGTCTGCTATATATGTGCAAACCAAGGGTCCTACTCATGGTATAACCTCTCTGGCTTCTGAAAGTTAAAAAAAATTTCACCTTGCTGCAGGCATCTTGCATCTCAGCATTTCTAGTGGGGACAAAATTCTTTACAAGATGAAAATGGGTACACGAGCGGCCGAATATGAAATATGAAATAATGAAACCATACAAAATAAATTGCATGGGGACCCACATCTTCAATAGACATGAGACTATTTTACTCTTCTAGTTTAGAAAGGAGGTTCTTATGACAAAGGATGAGAAACTTGTTTTGCTATAATTTTGCAGCTGACCAGAATTGCAAAAGCAAGTAAGCTAGAAAACTGTTTGTTTACCACCTGGAAGCTGAAGCAGGTTGCAGGTAGCTGGACTTGTCTTTGAGTTGCAAATTTACTTTGCCAGCGGGAACTTTAGTAGCTTTTGGTACTGAAATTTTCCCTGAGCATTCATTGACTGAGGCCGAATTTTGGCCTGTAGTTTTGCAAGGGAGACAAAGCCAAATGATAAAAAAGAGATGTTTAATGTCACCATCAGGTCATGAATATCAGAAATATTTCCAGTAATCTACGTAGGGGGTATGATTAACATCCACCAATGGGCCTGCTGACTAAAATATTTCTTGGGGGAATATCAGCTCACTGTTCCAGGAAAATTATAATAGATACATCTGGAAGTGTGCTTCCCCTAGAATGGAGATGTCTATGTTTATTACAATAAAATATAATTTTTATTATAGCACCATAGATTACCAAGCGGTTTAGAATATAGTCATTTCAAACATTAAATGTTGCAATATTAGTCCTACCACCAGGGTGACCTTCCCTTCACCAGTATCCCATGTTGCAATACTGCCCATGATGGGGTTGACTGATGGAGGGATGGAGGATGAGGCCTTTCTCCTCCAGCTCGGACCACACATCTGTTACTCTGTTCAGCCGGTGGTTCTGAGGTGAATGCGGAGGGAAGAAAGTTAACAGGCAGTCAGGCTTCTGACGAAAACAGCTTTTATTCCGTGGAAGAGGCTGAAGCCAAAAGGCCCCAGAATCAGCCCCAGGAAAAAAGCCCTCACTTTCCACAGACCCTTGCTTTTATACCCCAGAATCAGGTACCATCCTAGGGTGGGAGCAGAATCAGGTACCATCCTAGGGTGGGAGCAGAATGCCAGGTCACACCCTAGGGTAGGGCACAATCACCGATCAGAATAGGGTCAGTAACATAATAATAATCCCATTGAAATGTTTACATGCACAATAATTCCCCTGTTTGTTTTTAGTAAACAAACATTAATAATACACAAAAGTAATATTGTCTACAATTATTTTTTTGGGTTTTTTTTGGGCCACACCCATTTGATGCTCAGGGGTTACTCCTGGCTAAGCCCTCAGAAGTTGCCCCTGGCTTGGGGGGACCATATGGGACATATGGTCACCCTGGTGGTAGGACTAATATTGCAACATTTAATGTTTGAAATGACATATGGATCGAACCTTTCCTTGGCTAGCGCCACCTCGCCGGCCTCGAAACTCTTAAGAGAAAACCAAGATTCTCCTGAAATTTTGTTTGGTTTCTTAGGGACCACTTCGGCCTTGAGGTCCTTCCTTGGCTAGCGATTGCAAGGCAGACACCTTACCTCTAGCGCCACCTCACTGGCCCAGTCTACAATTATTAAAGGAAAAACTAGTCAATAATAAAAGAGCGGCAGTTTGCATGAGCGCAAGTCTCTCTCCCTCGATCCAGCCCCGGCCCAGCCCGGAGTCGTGGCCGTACTGGGGAGCCCTGCGGGTGGCGTCCCTCTGCCAGCGCGCGGTCTCCCGCTCCAGCGCCTAGCAGCTGGCTTAGAACTGGTGCGGACCAAGGGAATCCGACTGTTTAATTAAGACAAAGCATCGTGAAGGCCCTCGGCGGTGTTGATGCGACGTGATTTCTGCCCAGATCTCTGAATGTCAAAGTGAAAAAATTCAATGAAGCACGGGTAAACGGCGGGAGTAACTATGACTCTCTCTCTCTCTTTTTTATAATTATCTTTATTTAAACACCGTGATTACAAATATGATTATAGTTGTATGATTACAGTCATGTAAAGAACACCCCCTCTTCACCAGTGCAACATTCCCACCACCAATTCCCCAGATCTCCCTCCTCCCCACCCCACCCACACCTGTACTGGAGACAGGCTTTCTACTTCCCTCAATCATTCACATTGTTATGATAGTTTTCAGTGTAGTCATCTCTCCAACTGCACTCATCACTCTATGTGGTGAGCTTCATGCTATGAGCTGCACCTATTAGCCCTCATCTCTCTTGTCTCTGAGATACTGTTAAAAATGTCTTTCATTTTTCTTAAAGCCCATAGATGAGTGAAACCATTCTGCATCTTTCTCTCTCTCCCTCTGACTTACTTCACTATGACTCTCTTAAGGTAGCCAAATGCCTCGCCATTTACTTAGTGACGCGCATGAATGGATGAACGAGATTCCCACTGTCCTTACCTACTATCCAGTGAAACCACAGTCAAGGGAACGAACGGGCTTGGCGGAATCAGCGGGGAAAGAAGACCCTGTTGAGCTTGACTCTAGTCTGGCAATGTGAAGAGACATGAGAGGTGTAGAATAAATGGGAGGCCCCCCCGGCCTGAAATACCACTACTCTGATAGTTTTTTTCACTGACCCCGTGAGGCGGGGTGGGGGGTGGGGGGAACGGGACGAGCCCCAAGGGGCTCTCGCTTCTAGCGCCAAGTGCCGGGCCCGAGCAGCACGACCTGCTCCGGGGACAGTGCCAGGTGGGGAGTTTGACTGGGGCAGTACACCTGTCAAACGGTAACGCAGGTGTCCTAAGGTGAGCTCAGGGAGGACAGGAACCTCCCGTGGAGCAGAATCAGGTACCACCCTAAGGTGGGAGCAGAATGTCAGGTCACACCCTAGGGTAGGGCACAATTACCCATCAGGGTCAGTAAACATAATAATCCCATTGAAATGTTTACATACACAATATCCCAAAATTCCCACCTACCACCCTAGCCTGCTTCCAATTAGGCACAAACTTACTTCATAGTGTCTGTTCCAACACAGAGAGGCAAATGGAATGATCAAAACTGAGATCAATACAGGTCAATTTGAAATAATTGTTTTGTTTTGCCATGGTGTTACTAAAGTCGATGTCTAAGGAATAGCTAGGAAGTGTTGGTGCTGATTAAAACCTGTTACTTTTTCTTTCTTTCTTTCTTTCTTTCTTTCTTTCTTTCTTTCTTTCTTTCTTTCTTTCTTTCTTTCTTTCTTTCTTTCTTTCTTTCTTTCTTTCTTTCTTTCTTTCTTTCTTTCTTTCTTTCTTTCTTTCTTTCTTTCTTTCTTTCTTTCTTTCTTTCTTTCTTTCTTTCTTTCTTTCTTTCTTTCTTTCTTTCTTTCTTTCTTCTTTCTCTCTTTCTCTCTCTCTCTCTCTCTCTCTCTCTTTCTTTCTTTCTTTCTTTCTCTCTCTCTTTCTTTCTCTCTTTCTTTCTTTCTCTCTTTCTCTCTCTCTCCCTCCCTCCCTCCCTCCCTCCCTCCCTCCCTCCCTCCCTCCCTCCCTCCCTTCCTTCCTTCCTTCCTTCCTTCCTTCCTTCCTTCCTTCCTTCCTTCCTTCCTTCCTTCCTTCCTTCCTTCCTTCCTTCCTTCCTTCCTTCCTTCCTTCCTTCCTTCCTTCCTTCTTTCGGTTCTTTGGTCACACCTGGCAGCGTTCAGGGGTTATTTCTGTCTCTATGCTCAGAATTCACTGCTGGCAGGCTCGGGGGACCATATGGGATGCTGGGATTTGAACCACTGTCCTTCTGCATGCAAGACAAAAGCCCTACCTCCATGCTATCTCTTTGGCCCTGAGTTTGGAAGATTTTTGTGGCACTTTCCCATCAGAGTTCCTATAATACTATGGGGCTGATGCTACATTGAAGATATTGTGGTGTCCAAAATCTGAAACCAATTTGATGGCTTGGCAGTTTGATAAGGCTAAGTCATATAGCTGGGGTGTTTCTGTAGAAGGGTGTAAGGGGGTCAGGATTGGGATCCTGTGATCCATGCAGAAAGGAATCTGCCCCATGCCCCCTTTCTGAGAAGGCCACAGAAGGATTGGCCAGGAATGGGCTACCTGGAAAGTATCAGCCGCCATTATACTTTTGAAGCTTGGTGATAGAGCAGGGCCCTTATTTCTGGCTCCTGGATCTTCAGTTTTGCTCCCACAAGCGTGCTGGGGAGTTCACTGAGAGCACATTTGGGCCTCTGAGAAGAGCCACATCTGAGCCCTGTCCAGGGTGTTGCCCCATCTGTTGGGTCCCATTTACTCCTTGGTTGATTGTTTGAGTATCCACAAAGAGCTCCCAGAATGAGAAATTGATTCCCATCCTCTTGTCCCCTTTTGGAGAGAGATCTTGGTAATATTTATCCGCGCAAATAATCCACACAGACAGGAGGGTTAAGGTTTAAAAGGTTGGGCGAAGAGAGTCCTTTGTCAGCCTGCTGCTAGCTCCAAAACACACCTTGAGCCAGCCAGCCAACTCTGGCAAAAGACCCCAAACACCTCGCTCCCAAACTATTTATTCTGCTCTCAACAGCGCCCCCACCTGGAAGGTCAAGGTGGGACAACAAGCAAAGAATAATCTTATAGAAATATTTTCATATACCAGGATGAGGTCTCCCTCCAGCCTGATGAATGGGAGTATATTTCTGCCTGGTGGGAGCTCCTGGCACTGACAATCTCCCTCCCACCCTCTTTTCTGGTTGCTCTGTACTGGGCAAAATCTTGGTTCTCAATCACAGGCGCTTGAGACACCTCTGATGGTCTCAGAGAGCAGCGAGCCTGTAGCTCACTATCTGTAGTCGCCCATATGAGACACTCCCTCACATTCTCTGCTGCTGCTCCTCAGAGATTGCGTGTGCTAAGTCAGTGCATAATCTTCTCTGGGCCTAGACAAGCAGTTAAGCAGGGATCATTGTCATGCGGGGCCTCGGAGGGATGCCTGGGGTCTGTGATATTATTTTGAGGGGCGGGGGAGGGTAGGGACACACCTGGGAGTGCTAAGGGCTCACTCCTGGCTGACTTGGGAGACAATATTATTTTTGGGCTATGGAATCCAACCTGGGTTGGGCCTGTGCAAGGCAAGTGCCCTCTCCACTGTGCTGTTGCTCCAGCTCTGGGGCTGTGGTTCTTTGACTGGGCCAGAGCTTGAAGGCTTCTGGGGGGAGCCTGCCAATGTCACAGCTGAAGTTTCTGACAAACTTGTTTCATCCTGTTTAAGTATCTTTTTTTTTTTTTTTTTTGTTTTTGTTTTTGGGTCACACCCGGCGGTGCTTAGGGGTTACTCCTGGCTGTCTGCTCAGAAATCGCTCCTGGCAGGCACGGGGGACCATATGGGACACCGGGATTCGAACCAACCACCTTTGGTCCTGGATCGGCTGCTTGCAAAGCAAATGCCACTGTGCTATCTCTCCGGGCCCCGTGTTTAAGTTTCTTATTTGGACTTTTATTTCCATTAGTGTTTTTATTAGAAGCACTATTACATCGCAGAAAAACTTGTTTTGTTTTGTTTGTTTTTGCTTTGGAAGAATTTGTTATCTTTTCCTCTATTTCTTTTTAAATGTACATACTATGGTCACAAGGTTGTTCATAATAGATTATTTTCCCCATTGATGAAGTTGTTCATAATTGAGTTACAGTCATACAATGTACAACCTTCACCAGCGCACATTTCCTGCCACCAATGTCAACAGAGTGACCTTCTCACCCTGATTCCTTCTTTCCTCCCATCCACCTCCCATCCCCCACCTGCATCTGGGGAAGGCATTTTATTTTTCTCTTTTCTTGACACTGTGGTTTGCACTACACTTAATGAAGGGGTGCCACGCATGCCATTTTGTCCCCTTTCAGCACCCAGTTCTTGTCCAGAATGATCAATTTCAACTATAATAGGATTAAATGTAGGAGCTTGAAGTGTTTGTTGGGTCTGCCTGGCCTTAAGGTAGATCATTCAGCTCTTCTTTTAAGGTTGCTTCCTTCAGACCTGGCTGGGTGAAGTATACTTGGCGAAGCATTCATTTTGTTGAGTTTTGACACTATAGACCACCACTGCCTCTGGGCCTTGAGAGTTGCTTGTGATAAAACAGCTGTAAATCTCAAGGATGCCTCTTTGGGGCTGGAGTGATAGCACAGCAATAGGGCATTTGCCTTGCACCGCCTGATTCAAGAAGGACCTGGGTTTGATCCCAGGAATCCCTATGGTTCCCAAAACCTGCCAGGAGCAATTTCTGAGCACAGAGCAGGAGTAAACCTTGAGCACCTCTGGATGTGGCCCCCAAACCAAAAAGAAAAGGATGCCTCTTTGTATATAATTTTCCTTTTGACCTTGCTGTTTTCATTTCAGTTTTTATCATTGTGACTTGTATGAATGAGAATTGGGTGCTTCTCTGTGGATCGCTTTTAGCTGGTACTCTTCGGGCATTCAGGACGTGGTTTCAAGCACTCTTTACAATGATGTTCTTGAAAGTTGATCATTCACGGGGAGGGGGTTTTCTTCCTGGGTCTCTGGGACCCAAGAATTCTTACGATGTTTCTATTGAGTTTATCCCAGGGTTCTATTGTCGTCTGTTCACTTTTTTTTTTTTTTTTGGTTTTTGGGCCACACCCGGCGTTGCTCAGGGGTAACTCCTGGCTGTCTGCTCAGAAATAGCTCCTGGCAGGCACGGGGGACCATATGGGACACCGGGATTCGAACCAACCACCTTTGGTCCTGGATCGGCTGCTTGCAAGGCAAACGCCACTGTGCTATCTCTCCGGGCCTGTCTGTTCACTTTCTTTGAGGATCTTTTTCCTCAGCCTTTTCTGTTATATGTCCTTGTCCTGTCCTGCAGGACTCCGTTATTCCGTGGGTGTATAGAGGGGATTCAGCCTGTAAAGAGAATGGGGGAGGGGGAAGAAGAGCCGGAGACCAAGTACAGTGTCTTATCAAGGTCTCTCTTTATTGATTGGTACAGGTTCTTTTAAGCACAATTAAAGCAGGGGGTGGAGAAGAATCAAAATGGAACAGCAGCATCACAGACAGTCTTTAGAGGGTGCACCCTGTAATTAAACTTTACATATTGTCTTTACACAGGAACCAGTTTTCACCTTAAGATAGTAAAGCTTCCTGGAATGTATGCCTGATAGGAAACTGACATTTCTTAGGGCTCTGGGCTAGTCAATGTCTTAGGCTATGTATTCTTGCCACACAGACTGGTTTGTCCTGCTAAATTTCATATCAGGGTTTGATCTCTGGCTGTCTCTGACATGTCCTCAGCATTTGTTACTCTGCTGCTGAGGCTTTCAAGTGAGGTTTTTATTTCGCCTACCATATTTTCAGCCCTGATACTTCTGTTTTAAGTTTCCTCATTTTTTTTTTTTTTTTGGTTTTTGGGCCACACCCGGCGGTGCTCAGGGGTTACTCCTGGCTGTCTGCTCAGAAATAGCTCCTGGCAGGCACGGGGGACCACATGGGACACCGGGATTCAAACCAACCACCTTAAGTTCTGGATCGGCTGCTTGCAAGGCAAGCACCGCTGTGCTATCTCTCCAGGCCCAAGTTTCCTCATTTCTGTTCTCATATGCTCTTGAGTCGTATGGGCTGTCCATTCCATGGTTTCTTTGAGTTCATTGACTATCCTTAACATTTCTTCTCTAAAGTTCTTACCAGAGAGGTTATGTAGGTGGCTGATGTTGGTTGGGTCTTGAGAACTATCTTCAGTCAAGGTTTGATGGGGTTTTGTGTAGTTTCCCCATTGTGACCTTTGTCGAATGCTACTGTCATTATGTGTTGCGGTGCAGCTCCTTCACTGGAAGAAATGGTCACTATGATCATTCTTGCTGATATCACACACCTCAGCTTGATTCAAAATGGGAATTTTTCCTTCCCAAACTCCACCCACAGCCTACAGGCAGCTTCATCTGGGTTCACATACCTCAAAACTGGCATTTTTTTTTTTAATGTTCAAACTTTTGCTACCACCTATGGACATTCTTGCTGGTCTCACACACCTCAGCTCTATTCAAACTGGAACTTTTTTGGCCCAAATTTTGCCCGTAGGAAAACTTTGTTCATCAAACCATGTGCTTTCCCTTTTAGTTTATGATAGATTATGTAGGACAAGACTTGATAGTCTGAACAAGATAATGTGTAAAGATAACGACATTGTCTCTCTGGACACCTTGTACATTCTTGGAATGTAAAAAAACATTACTCACTATCATGATACTCCTGGACACCTGTATCTCCAGCCTCCTGGGATTTTGTTCCTGCTGTTGTTGTTTTACACGAGTAAAGGGTAAGAAGCATTTACAAAGATGGTAAGTTTGGGGCTGGATGGAGGGTTAATGTATAGACAACTGATATAGTGATAGTCGTGTCTGCTGAGATCCGAGGCACAAGAAAGTGCTCCACTCAGGAAGCTGTTTCAAGATTTGGATGCACTCACTTTCACTCTTGATTTGGAGACTATTTTAATTTTCCAATTTTGGAGGCTGCGCTTGGCTATGTTCAGGCTTACTTATGGCTCTGTGTTCAGGGAACATTCTCGGTAGTGCTCAGGGAACCATATGTGGTTCTAGACTAGCATCCTACCCACTGTATTACCTTGGAGACTTAAAAATTATTGTTTATTTTTGGGTCTTTCCCAGGAGTGTTCAGGGACTACTCCTGGCTCTGTGCTTGGGGTTGTGTCTGGCAGTTCTGGGGACAATGTGGTGCTTTACCCTGACAAGTAAAGTCTGTACACAACCCATTAAACTAACTCTGACCCAAATCTGGACAATTTGGGGGTATTTCTTCTTCCTCCCTCTCTCCCTCCTTTTTATTTTTGCCACACTGGGTGATGTTAAGGGGTCATTCCTGGCTCAACGCTCAGGAATTACTCACAGGAATCAAACCAGGCAAATGCCCTCCCTACTTTAATATTACTCCACCCCTAACCCGTTTTCTTCTGTGTCAATGTTTGCAAACCACTTCCATTCCTTGGACAGATTTTCCTGAAAGAGTGACCAAACTGGACACCAGGAAAGGATTTGTTTTGGAGCCATCCTGCTGGTTCTCAAGGATCTCTCCTGGCAGTACTGGGTGCTGGGAATCTGACCCAGGCTGGCTGTGTGCAAAGCATCTTCCCTGATGTATCTATCTCCCACAATTTTGCATTGAAATTTGTGTTGGTTTGTTTGCTAAATGTTTGCTAAATGGTGGTGCTCAAAAACTATTTCTGGCTTTGTGCTCAGTCGAGACCCCCTAGTGGTGGTCTGGGATCACATAGGGTTGCATGAAAGGCAAGTGTCTTCTTACGTCCTGTGCAATTCCTCTGGCCTACATGTGTAATGCTAGATGCCCCATATTCATTATTACTTTGTGCCTTAAATATCACTGTGAAAAATTTGTAATTCATTCTGCCCACAATAAAAAAAAAAACTTTTATTTCCCTCGTGGTTGTAATAGTCTGCCCCCTCAATATTAGGATTGTGAGGTAAATAGAAACCTTTGAAATAGTTCTCATTTGTATCTGTGTTCCCACTGCCTTTTATCTGGGGACTTTACTTGGAACTCAATAAAGGGGAGGCAGGATAGCTGAGCGGTTAGCTGCCATCTAGGTTTGTGGCTCCACGTGGCAGAATGACTGGCTGGTGGGTGAACAGCTTGCAGTGTGACTTTTGTTGGCTGCTAAAACCTCCATATGTGTGTAGATTACTTATTGCCGGGATATTACAACCAGACCAGCTTCTGCTATTCTCCCAGGATAGGGCATATGGGACACCCTTTCCTCATTGGGGACTGTGGACCGTTCAACCCGAACTGCAACAATTTTCAGCACCAGAAAGCTAGTACAGGGGGAAGGAGGGCACTTCGCTTCTCTTCAGGCTCTACAGTAGGGGGCTTGGACACACCATGTTTAGATTTGACTGGAGGACAACTTTTAAAGGCCTCCAAACAATTGCCAAAGCATCTCTCACAGCCCAGTTTAGGAATCTCAGTTTAGTTGAATTCAGTTTCAAGACCCTGTAGCCAAAAATATCTTTAGAGCCAGTCTGAGAAGGAGAAGAAAAATATGAAGTACTAGTAAACATCAACAGGGGTCGAGCAACATAGTCCAGAGGGTAGGACACTTGCTAGGACTTGACCTCTGGCTCCCCAGATGGTCCCAAGAGTGATCCCTGAGCACAGAGACAGAAGTTAGCTTTGAGTACAATTGGGGGTGACCCCCCAAAAAACCCATTAGCATAAAAAACACCCATCTTTCACCCGAGACAGCCATCTCAGGATTCCACATAGTCTAACAACCTAGAAATCATTTCTATGCTCACTTTCCTCTGATACCTTTATATTTGATATACATAAATATTTTTAAAGTCATACCTAGCTACCCTGTATGGTGTTGAGGGGGCCATGCTTTCCAGGCATAAATATTTAGGACTCCTTCATGCAAAGCCTGTGCTCTCACCCCTTGAACCTTCTCTCCAGCTCCTTATGCCTTTATAGCCTCTTATTATCTGATTCAATTCATGTACATCTCATTTTTCTTTTTTCTATAATGCTGCAAGGTGAGCCCCTGGTCCTCTTAAGTTGGGAAGACTGACCCTCACATTTGGTGAGCAAGTCTGCATGGCTGATGGGATGGAAGCTTGGTGGTCTGGCTGCAGGTCTGTGCTTCTTTCACCATGCGTGTTTTGTTTTGTTGTAGTTGTTTGGATACAAGGGATCAAACTCAGAGCCTACAGCATGTGAGGCCAACTCTTAACTCCTGAGCCATGTTGGCTCCCAGATAGATATATTTATTGGATATCACATATGTACACATATATAGTTTTTTGGGCCACACCTGATGGTGTTCAGGGCTTACTCCTGGCTCTGTGCTCAGGGATCACTCCTGGTAGTACTTAGGGTACCATCTAGGATGCCAGGGATCAAACTCAGTTTGGCCAAGTGCAAGGCACATATCCTCCCTACGGTACTATCCCTCTGGTCCCTGGCTCCCTTATACTTTTGCCTCAATGCAAAAGGTTAGTGGAAAAAAAAAAGAGATATTGTTATTTGAATCTCGTAGTGCCTGTAAGGAACATTTCCTTTTTGTCCTCTGCTTTCTTTTCCTTTCCACATACCCTTCCTAGAGACCCAATACTGTCTGATTACAGTTGAGAGGACTCACTGGAGCTGGCAGAGCATCATGCCACAGTGTCCAGAAGGCGGTGCTTTTCCAAATATTTGCAATATCTTCATAAGACCACGAGATGGCACTATGGTCTTTCCGGAGAAGAATTCCCAGTGCCTTCCAGCCAGCTCTCGCAGTGGCTGGTGCCCAGATTAGGAGTCAATTTCTGCATTAATCACTTCCTTCTGTGTTCCATTTCCAGTGTCTCTGCTGGAGCTCATCTGTTAATAGTTTCTTGTTTGATTTTATTTTGGGGCCACACCTGGTGGTACTCAGGGCTATTCCTGGCTCTGTGTTCAGGGGACCCTTTTAAGGTGCTAGGGATTGAATTTAAGTGGTTGTGCGCAAGACAAATTTTCTCTGTACTACCCCGCTGTATTATAATACAACTCCTATTAATCACCTCTTGGTCAGACAACGCATGGGATGGGATGGGCATAACCCTTCGAAATACCATAGGACAGTGTGACCGGCCATTGAATACCTGCCTCATCCTTTGCCTTTTACCTTCCAAGTTCTGTCTGAATCCAGGTGATTTACAACACTGCTCCCTCCTGACTTCTCAGCCTCATATTGCTCACAGCACTTAGCAGATCCAGGGACACCTGAGTCGGGGTCCTACACAAGTCCTGAGATCTTCCCAGTAGGGAGCTCCCCCTGGACATTTGCTTCTGGCAGAACAGTCATTGACATGAAACCAGACTCCATCTTATTACACAGCAGGATTTTTTTTTTTCTCCTTCTCCCTTTGTCTTTGGGCTGCCCTGGGTGATGCTCAGGGGTCTCAATAGGCTCTGTGTTGTGGTGCTTCTGCTAGTACTCTGGGGTCCACATGATGCCAGAAATCCAAGCCTGGCCTCCTGCACATAAATCTGTGCTCAAAACCTTGAGATTTCTCTCTCCTGTCCAAATGTGAGGAAGTTCCTTTGGCAAACCTGACAGTGTAGAGGAATGAAGCTAGCCCAAACCTTATTGCTCTGATTTAGCAGCACCCTGGAGGGTTAGCCTATCAGGAGGAACACAGTAGGGTCTGGGGATGATGGGCTGGTCTGGTCTGTCTCTTCTAGAATCAATTTGTTCCAGTGGTTGGTTGGAGACCAGTGCCCCAAAGTCTCCTTTGAGCCTTCTACCCTGACTCATTCTAACACCATCGAACCCTGCCTTTGCAGATTTTGACTCTAGAACACTCCTTTTTCTCAAGTGGGCAGGAGGTGAGGAGGAAGCCATATTGGAGGTGGAGTGTTGGTGGGGCTTGGACTCTACCTGAGATGGAGAAGAATGGAAGGAGAAGCTGGAAGCCTCAGACAGTGGCTCACAGTTGTACCTATGTCCTATCTATAGGACTGAGGCAAGTAGGGCCGGTAGAGAGTTTGCTTAAATCACTGCTTAGTTGTCTGCCCAGGGTCTCTGGGGCCTTGAGTGAACTCTGGGGTTATAGGCACCTGGACTCAAGCAGACCTGGGTTGGAGTCCAACCCTACAGACCTGGTCCTGTGTCCATGAGGCTCACATTCAGGGCCTCACACATGCAGGGTATCAACTCTCATGGATGAGCCACATCTGGCCCCAAGTGGACAGCCGATCTGTGGGGTCTGGGCAGTGTAGCCACCATATAAGTATCCTGGGGTGGGTCACACAAGTGACATGTCTACAGAAGAGCCACACAGGCAAGGCAGGGCAGCTCCTGATAGCTCACACAAAAGGCCAGATAATGCAGAGACAGAAGCCTCCTGCTTGGCATCTTTGCATCTGCTCTGAGTCAGATAAAGTGCATGTCCTGACACATGCAAATGGCCCCTTGAAGCCAGTCGCTGTTGTAGCTAGGACCAGTATTGGGCTGAGCACTGTGTGGAGACATGGAGGGAAAGGACTTGGCTCCAGGCAGCAGGAAGAGGGGCAGACAAGACCAGTTGTCTCCTTGCCACCTCTGCCCTGGCCATGCACTGAGGGGGTTCCCATAGCCAGCCTCTCTCAGTTTCCCCACTGTTTCTGCTCTGAAGAGTCCAGTGAATGTAGACTCAAGTAAGGAACTAATCAAGACCATGATTCAGGGCAAGCAGGATAGATGGGAGCAGGATGGGACACTTTTCCTTATTTGGGTCATGCTTAGGGCTGACTACAGGCTTTGTGCTCAGAGACCACTTCTAGCAGTGCTGAGGGAATCTTATTTAGTATTGGGGAGCAAACCAGGGATGGTTGTATGCAAGGCCAGTGTATCCAGCCCTGCACTATTGCCAGCCCTTCTTTGATTTCATCTTTTTTATTTCTTTTTTTTTTTTTAAAGTTTTTGAATCACACCTGGCATTTCTTGGGGTTTCTCCTGGCTCTGCACTTAGAAATGACTCCTGCAGACTTGGGGATTGAACCTGGGTTGGCCATATGCAAGGAAAATGCCCTACCCATGTGCTATTACTCTGGCTCCTTTGATTTTTTTGTTTGGGGCACACATGGCAATGCTTGGGGTATGCTCTAAGCCAGGGGTCTCAAACTCAATTTACCTGGGGGCCGCAGGAGGCAAAGTCAGGGTGAGGCAGGGCCGCATAAGGGATTTCACAAAAAAAGTCCTCAAACGTCATTATTAACAGTTTTAATTATTTCTTTTGAACATGAATAGAACATTGAGTGACGATCATGAACAGTTCTTCTGAACATGGCATCTTTTGCCTATTCCTTGCTGCCAGAGACTTGACAGCGCTTCTTCTCACAAATCTGAACCACATTTGGCTTTAGAGAGGAAGCAGTTGAGACCCTCAGTATGGCTTGAAGATGATCATCATTAAGTCTAGACCTGCACTTTGACTTATTGAAGTTCAATGTGGAGAATAATTTTCACACAAATATGTGCTCCCAAAAAGGCACATGGTGCGCTTAAACATTCGGGAAAGCTCAGGGAAGCTGGGGGGCAATTCTCTCAAAAATTGCCCATGCATGTCTGCTTTTCCACTAATCTCCCTGAACATGGCTTTGAGATCAGAGTTGCATTGCAGGTCAATGAGCTCCATTTGAAGCACAGGAGGGGCATCTTGCACATCAAAGGAAAAGGGGGCCACAAAAATTTGGAAAGTGGCTCTGTGCTTTTTGAAGTCTGCAAATCTGTGTTCAAATTCCTTCTCTAGCTTAAAAATAGCATCAACATATTTCTCACCACTGAATGGTATGTCTGTATCCACAAGTTCCTTGCATGCTGGGAAATGGCAAAGGTTTGTCTGAGAGAGCTGGAATTTCCATAACACAAGTTTTGTGGAGAATACTCTCATGTTGTCATAGGCAGCACTGCTAAGCTGCCCCAGGCCTTGTAACATCTTGTTTAGTACATTCAGCTTATGTGTGATGTCAACAAGAAAAGCTAAGTCCATGAGCCATTTGTGATCACTCAACTCAGAAACAGTATTCCCATCCTTCTCCATGAAGGCTTTCACTTCTCTCAACTCAAAAAATCTTTTCAGGACATTTCCCCTGCTGAGCCAACGTACCTCAGTGAAATAAGAGCACATCTCCATATTCTGACTTCATTTCCTCTTAAAAAGCACGGAACCTCCTGTGCTTTAAGCCCCTGGATTTGATTTGGTTGATGCATTTCACAACAACAGACATCACATTGTCACACAGCAGGCATTTACTGCAAAGGGCCTCCTGATGGATAATGCAGTGAAGAGCAATGGCCTTCTCTACACCCCTCCTCTTCAAGTTTTTTTTGAACAGTGCCACCAGTCCATTTTTTCTCCCTGTCATCGATGGCACTCCATCGGTTATTATTCCAACAAACCTCTTCCATGGCAAACCTGCATTCTCAGTGGCATCACACAGATGCCGAAATATCTCATTAGTGGTGGTCTGGCCATGCATTGGAATTATTGTGAGCAGCTCCTCTGTCAATTCAAAATTGCAATCAACACCATGGACATAAATTGTGAGCTGCGCAGTGTCTGTTATATCTGTGCCCTCATCAAGAGCAACTGAGTATGCATCAAAATATTTGGCTTTCTCACACAGTTGATGATGTCACTTGACATGTCAGAAATGCGCTCTGCCACAGTGTTGGCAGAAAGGCTGATTTTGCTAAATTGACCTTTCTTTTCCGGACAGAGAATACTTGCAGCCTGTAACATTCATTTTTTTTTTTTTTTAACAAACTCTCCTTCTGTAAATGGTTTGCCTGACTTAGCAATCATCTCACTAACCATGTAACTAGCTTCGACTGATGTAACATTCTCTTGGTTGCTTTCTGGAAGAAATCTTGTTGCCTTATTAGACATACTTTAAGACTGGCAACCCGCTTGACTTTCTCATTTCCTTGATATTTTGCACATTCCTCAGCATGCTTAGTTGAATAACTGCGTTTCAAGTTGTATTCCTTGTGCACTGCAACTTTCTCTGAGCAAATAAGACATGTGGGGATGCCCCTGTGCTCAACAAAAAATTACTGTGTCTCCCACTTTTCCTGAAATTGTCTGTGCTCATCATCAATCTTTCTCTTCACTGCAGGCTTTGATGAAGTCATGATGAAGGTATGACAAAATCTAATTCTGTAATAAATTTCTTTCCCTTCTCTCCCTTAGGCCTCCGATAATGCAAGGGACAGCGGGCAGGAGCAGCAGAAATGACATCTGCACTAGGCGCAAAGTATTTGTGCTTATTCGCTTACCAAATATTCACAATAAAAAATCATATTAGTAAGAAAAGAAATCGTGGGCCTGGAGAGATAGCACAGTGGCGTTTGCCTTGCAAGCAGCCGATCCAGGATCAAAAGTAGTTGGTTCAAATCCCAGTGTCCCATATGGTCCCCCATGTTGGCCAGGAACTATTTCTGAGCAGACAGCCAGGAGTAACCCCTGAGCACCACCGGTTATGGCCCAAAAACAAAAAACAAAAACAAAAACAAAACAAACAAAAAAAGAAATCGCAAAAAATCGCATTAAATATTTGCATACTCCGAATGGAACTGCTCGGGGTATGCGAATATTTAATGCAATTTTTTTCTTACTAATGCGATTTTTATTGCGATTATTTGGTAAGCAAATAATCGCGAATACTGCAATATTTGAAGGACGGCCGCGGGCCACAAAAGGTTGTACGGAAGGCCGCAAACGGCCGGCCGGCCGCGAGTTTGAGGCCCCTGCTCTAAGCTTTGTGCTTGGGAATCACTTCTGGAAATCACTCCTGGCAGTGCTCCAGAGATGGAGGGCATGAAATGCGAGGGCAGAACCTTCTGCAGGCAAAACCTGCACTCTGGGGCTGAAGAGATAATGCAGTGGCAAAAGCACACAGGTAACCTGGTCTAATCCCCAGTACCACATACACAGGGTCCCTGGAATTCTACCAGGAGTGCTCCTTCAGCACACAGCCAGGAGAAAGCCCTGAGCACTGTTGAGTTGGGTTTCCCAATAAGAAAGAAAAACAAACAAAACCAAAGCCACTCTAGTCTGTCATATTCTTCCAGCCTAGCAGAGACACTCCATACTTCACACAGAATCTGACCCCATCTGTCGTCTCCTTTTTGGTCTCTCCCTCTTCCTTCTCAGTCTTGCTGCTCAGCCCAAGGCTTGTGATCCCCTGCACAGATGCCTGGTGTAGACATCTACACTCGTGCCTGACCCCAGCAGATCCCAGGGTGCCGGTGCCTAGTGTCTGCTGAGGGGTGGAGGTAGAAAGGAAAGTCTGTTTCCTTTAACCAGAATTCACCTGGGGGAAAGAAAGATTCCCAGGAGAGCTGCCCTAGACAACTGCAAGGGTAAGAGCACAGGTTTTGCATGCAGGAAACCCAGGGTCTATTCCTTGCACTGCATGCTTCCCTGAGCAACACCAGGAAAGACCCCAGAGCACCATGCTCGAAGCAGCCTATGAGCACCTCCAGGTGTGGCCAAAAGCTAATCAGTAAAAAACAAAACCAGAGGAAATAAAAGGCATCCCATGCATCGTTTGCAATAGGCCCCTTCTCTTGCCTCAGACACAGATATGACTCTCATGTTTAATGGGGACAGAGCTCCGGAGTTCTGCCCATAGGGCAGCTGTGGGCAACTTCCTGTCTACCCTGAATCTATGCACTGTTTTCTTCCAACAGTCACCAGCCCTTCTGGGTAACCACTGCACTCCACTTCGGCTCCTCGGTGGAGCCAAGGTGGCCAGCTGGTGTGGAACGCCCAGTTGGGTGTCAGTGGATGCCAACAAGCAGTGCAGGGAAGAACATAGGTGTCTTGTCTGTATTGCAGTGCTGGGGTTCAGCTCTGCTCTGTCCACACCAGTGCTCCTGGCTGAGCCTCCCCAGGCTAGGGTTGGAAAGAAAGTGTGTGGCAGGGGCAGGAGGGGCTGAAGGGTCGTTGTTCATGTGAGGGGCTTTTCCACATCAGAGAGATCTCCCAGTATGGAAACGCACCTGCTGGTGAGTAACTGTCCTTTCTTCTGGACTGTTTTGGAGCTGCAGCGGCAGCCTTGAGCAAGACACCTCTGTCCCTTCCTGGGCTTCCTTCCACTTCCTGCCGGGACTTTTCATGGTTCCTGCCAGCTGAGAAGCGCAAGAAAACCGCTTTATGTTTTTTTTTTCTTGGGTCACACTCAGCGGTGCTCAAGGGTTATTTCCGGATTTGTGCTCAGGAATTACTCCTGGTGGTGCTCAGGTATGTTGGAGATTAAACCCTGGTTGGTGCAAGGCAAGCACCCTACCTGCTGTACTATTGCCCTGGCCCCCAAACTTTGATTCTTTCCTGAGCCAAAGCCAAGCTTGCAAAAAGGGGATCACTTCTTCCTCATTTTTTAGTCTATGATATAATTTTATTTACTATTGCATGATCATATATGTGAAGATATTGCAAAATCTCTGTGGCTGATAAGAACAGTGTATTAAGTTGAAATTGCTAGCATTTTGAAAGTAGTTTAAAATGTTTTTATTTTATTTTTATTTATTTTTATAAATATATAATTTTATTTTGATCATAGTGGCTTACATATCTTTCACAGTAATATTTTAGGTACATATTAACATTGAATCAGAGGAATTCCCATCACCAAACCTCCACCCAGTTCCCATCCTGCATCCCATATCCCCCACCCTCAGCCCCAGGCCGCTAGAATAAGTGGTTCTCTCTGTGTCTAACTTACTACTTAGTGATCGTACAACTGTTTGGTCTTGGTACCCTCCATTATTTCCCCCTCTATTTGAGAGGCAGAACTAGATAGTTCAAGTTATGTGGTTTTGGTTGAAGATAGTAAAAGCAATAAAATGGGGTAAAACTCAAATAAGCCGAAAATGGGTGGAGTCCTTCTAGAGGCTCTCCACCTCAGTTTGAGAGAGGGAAGGGAAAAAGGAATTGAGACACCACAACAATACAAAAAGAAATATCAAATAAAATAGCCAGTGAGCACTACAGCAATAAAGACAAGCACCACATAATAGCCATGGTCCTGAAATAAAAACATGACAGAGTGCAAAAAGGAGAAAAACAAACAAACAAAAAAAATAAAGGAGAG
Organism: Suncus etruscus; assembly: GCF_024139225.1. Lineage (NCBI taxonomy): Eukaryota > Metazoa > Chordata > Mammalia > Eulipotyphla > Soricidae > Suncus > Suncus etruscus. The sequence continues at coordinate 27,843,999 of NC_064855.1, read as the reverse complement.
AAAAAAATGGAGACAACAACTTCAATATCCACACCAAAATAAAGGAGTCAAAAAATAAATAAGTAGATAAATAAAAAAGATTATTTTGTGCTTTTTTTTTCCCTGCATAGGCACAGTAAATTTTGGAGACATTAGAAAAGGAATTCCCTTGGCCTAAGAGATACAGGGTTTTTCCACCCTTGAAGTATACTGTCATGGGATTAAATATAGACTCCTTGCATGTTTATTTACTTTCCCCTCTTTTCTCCTTGGTGCTTTTGTGGTGTATGGAAGACTTCTGCTCCTTCATGGGTGATAAAATCAGACCTCTGTATCTAGAGATCTTGGTATCTGCACAGGTCAAGGAATGAAACTTTTGATGCAGTCTTTCTTTGTGGTTCTAGAAGTTCTGTTCCTTAAGTGTTGTTTTAAACCATCTTCTGTAGTTGGTGGTCTTGGTCATTGCCCTGATCCTAGGATGGAGCCTGGTACAGAGTCTTTCATTATGTTTCCAGAAGGCCCGTTCAGTTGCAATTGTCTCAGTCAGACCTCTGGAACTAGAGATCTTGGTTGTTGTACAGATGTAGACCAAAATCTAGACTAGGGCTTTTTTATTGGTTCCAGGATATGTACTGCCCAGTCATGGTTGTAACAGCCAGTCATCTATAGATAGCAATCTTGGCTTTTGCACAGATTAAAGGGTGACGAGTCTTCTGATTTTGTCTTATCTTTAGCTGGTGAGGTAGGACAACCTGCTCTTAGATCAAGTTGATTCCATTTCCTCATTGTCAGGATATCATATTAAAACTGGCATTTGTTGGTGCCAAAGCAGTATTGATGCTCCAGAGGGGATTTGGTTCCTGGAGCTGTTGTGGAGAACTATGTTGTTTCTATGTCTGGGATCCAGGGTTCAAGGTTGGACGGTCGGTGTCTAATCACCTGGGGTCTAAGTTGGGTCCACATGATGTATGTTCAAGGTGGGAGGTGCCCTGTATTGTAAAAAAAATATGAGTTCTTATCCCTAGTAGATAAGGGCTTGTTTTTATACATAGGATTTCCCCTTTTTTAGTATGCCTTTGCATGAAGAAATGGTGCTATATTATATTGCTGGTGCATTTGGGGGTGGAAAGAGAAAAAAATAGAAACAGGACAAAATATATATATATATATGTTCACATATATAAAGAAAAAAGATTTTTTAACATGAATTAGAAAAGTAATTAAAGGAACAAAGTGATGCAGGAGGCTACCTTATATTTGGGGAAAAACAGGTTAAGAGGTAGTGTTATATAGGTTCTTAAGCTTATGGTGGAGGTATAGGCTTCCCCATTGTCTTTTGAGGTTTTCTTGTGGGGTGTGGGCTCCAGGTCACCTTTTCATCACACACCCTGGCCTTCTTGAGATTGAGAGAAGATTTGCAGCAGAGAGGTCCTGGGTAGAGTTCTTGCACTGGGGATCCTTTTGGAATTAAGTTCGGTATCAAGCAACAGTCCATGTTAGGGAGAGGTGATAAGGAGGGCCACACAGCATGAGTAAGCAGGGGTGTTGGTTGTATTTTCTTTCCGGGGATGAGGTGTGGGTTTGAGTGGGTGTCCCTTCACTTCGGTGCTGGGTACTGGCTTGTTGGGATAGGAGGTCGGTCTTGATGCCTACTGGATTAAGAACTGAGGGTAAAGAGAGTTTTAATAAAGTGGAAAATTGGGATAGGATTGCCCCCCTCATTTTTTAATCTTTGCAGCTGTCCTAGTATTTTGTCCTGGTAGTTTAACATGGAAAGTGAAATGGCATTGCTGCAAATGTGATATCTGAAACAAGAAGGTGAGGCTGCTATGTTGGTAAGAAGCAAGCAACCACTAGCTCCAGCTTCCTGCTGCTTCATTGCCAATTCTAATGCTCAGGAACAGTCTTCTCTCTAGTTATAATGCTTTCGACAGTCTCAGAATGGAAGTTAAATAAAGCACCTACACTGAAACATGCCTGGGATAGGCAGGTAAGATTTCAAAAGTTAATATGGAGTGATAATAATGGAGTGATAGCTGTGACAGCAGTAGGGCATTTGCCTTGCATGCAGCTGCCTAGGACATACCTGAATTCGATCCCCAGTGTCCCATATGGTCCCCCAAGTCTGCCAGGTGCGATTTCTGAGTGCATAGCCAGGAGTAACCCTTGAGAGTCACTGGGTGTGACCCAAAAACCAAACCAAACCAAACCAAGCAAACAAACAAACAAACAAAAAAAACAAATCCAAACCCTCCAAGACAACAAAAAACAACTAGGAAAAAGATTCCAAAAGTTTTGGGTGTTCTACTTTATGGAAATTTTATTGTTGATTTAAAAAAATTTTTGTGGGGGTCACAGCAGGTGGTGCTCAGGGCTTAATTTTGGCTTCAAGCTCAGGGGTCACTCCTGGTAGGACTCGAGGAACCCTATGTAGTGCCTGGGATCAAACTCAGGTTGATCATGTGCAAGGCAAGCACCCTACTTTCTGTGCTATTGCACCAGTCCTGAATGACAGATATGTGTGTGTTTTATTTAATTTTTGAGGGGGCCACACCAATGGCGCTCAGAGTTTACTCTTGCCTATACACTCAGAAATTACTTCTGGCAGGCTCGAGGGACCATATGGGATGCCAGGGATTGAACCCAGGTCCATCCCGGGTCAGCCGCGTGCAAGGCAAATGCCCTATTGCTGTGCTATCGCTTCAGCCAGTGTGTGGGCTTTAAATGAATTGTATATTCTTGGGGCTATGCTTGGTGCTGGTCAGGGATTACTCTTCTTTCAGATCTCAGTTCAGGGGATTGTTTGGGTATTAGGGAATCCAGCCTGTGCTTTCTCCTTCGAGCTCTCTTGCTGGCTCCACAGTCTTTTCATATTCATTTTATTTATTTATTTATTTATGTTCATATTAATTTTTAAAATAGGAAGTGTGTCCATCAGTACTCAGGACCAGGTCACATCTGTTAGGGCTTAGTGGTGGTGGGGGAGTCAAAAACCGAACTTGGGGCCTTGTACTGGTGGGTGTGAGCTGTGCCCTGAAACTTTCTTCTCAGCTCCCTTCACAACTCTTGAACCTTGTTCTGAGTTTTGGATCATGCATCTGGACTCTTTAAGACGTGATGGGGGGCCCAAAGAGATAGCACAGCGGCATTTGCCTTGCAAGTAGCCAATCCAGGACCAAAAGTGGTTGGTTCAAATCCCGGTGTCCCATATGGTCCCCCGTGCCTGCCAGGAGCTATTTCTGAGCAGACAGCCAGGAGTAATCCCTGAGCCCAAAAATGAAGAAAAAAAGTCGTGATGGGTCCCACAGTTCAGTCAAGTGTGTGATGAGTGGAGAAACTGGCAGCACTGCTTGCAGGTTCCATGCCAGTAGCAAGTTTGTGAGGTCACTATTTCAGAAAGAACTTTGGTGAGGGGTGTCCTTGGCCACCTCTGTTGGTACTCAGGGGCAACTCCTGGTAGTGCTTAGGGACCATCAGGGATTCGACCACGTGTGAGTCAACAGCAGCCACATGCAAGGCAAGAGCTTTACCTCCTGCATAAGTCTCAGGCCCCAGAAGATACTTCAGTGAGTGATTAGAAAGTTCTTGTTCAGATCCTTCGGGGTCTGGCTTTTGTACAACTCCCGACCACTGCTCTAGCACTTGTACCCACAGGTACAGGGAGTCAGGTGTGGAATGTGAGAGAAACTCCCGATTTTCTTCTCAGCAGCCTAGGTGGCAGGGCCTGGAGCTGTGATCCTGTACTTTTTATGTAGGAAGGGCCAGAATGTCGGTCTCTAGAAGGACAAAGCTTGGGACCCCAGCTGGAGGCGTGCTCAGACCACCTACTCCTGCTACCTGGCTTTCCTTTCCTCAGCCTTTCTCAGGGACTCACCAGAGACTCCGCAGTGCAGACATGTTCTCCCAAACTGCTTTCGAGAGTTGCTTTGGTGATGAGACGCAGACAGTTTTTGTTTGTTTTGTTTTTGGCAACTCCCAGTGATGCTCAGGGGTGATTCCTGGCTCTGTGCTCAGAAATTACTCCTGGCTAGCTCAGGGGACCATAATGGGATGCTGGGGATCAAACCCCGGTGTATCCAGGTTGGCTGTGTGCAAGGCAAATGCTCTGCCCATTGTGCTATCATTCCAGTCCTCAAGACATGAAAAATTTTGAGGGAAAATGAGCAGGCCTGGAAGAGTGAAGATAAGAACTTGTTCTCAAAGAGAGAACATGGGAGGACAGGAACCCCAAAGGGAATATTCCTCCTAGCAACTGCCAGACTGGCCCCATCTCTAAGCAGCTGTCAACCATTTATTAGTGGGGGCTCCTGAGCCCAAGGAAGGGTGTGTGTGTGTGGGGGGGGGGGGCTGACAAATGGAGCAAAGAAACTTGGTTTCATTACTCATCCACTTCCCTGGCATGGAGGGGCCCCTCTCTGTCATCTCCTGGGGGCGGGTGTCTTGTAAGGTCTGATCTTGGCTAGGAGCTCTCCCAGCCAGGCATCTGCCATCCCCGTTGTCATGGAGACAGCAGCTGTGGGGACCTTCTCCTTTGAGAAAGTACCGCCAGAGATTTTGGGAACCATTTGGGGCGCGCATTTGTCCCGACAGGACGGGCTAATCTCCCTTTCATTTGTAATTATTTTATCGCCTGGATTCTCCTCCTTGGCCTAGTTCCCAACATGGACTCTGCTCCCCAAGCTAGGTCTATGGGGAGGCGCGGGCCGCCGCGAGTCCGTCTGGGTGAAGATGAAAAGGGAGTGGAAGGGAGGAGAGCTTGGCCAGAAGCGCCCCTGCTTCAAAAGGCCCTGACTCCCCAAGTCCGCTGTGGGAGGCCCGCGCTGATTGAAGTCACCGGAATTAGGGAGCTGGAACCTTTGAGGCCAACCGCCCCATCCAGGCCAAGAATAATTGAACAAATAGTTTATCTGGCTCCTCAACAGCTGGAGGGACCAGGCGATTTGGAGGGGATTAGGGGAGGGCCGTGAAAGGATATTCCCGCAGAGTCCGCCAAATCCTTACCCTGAATTCTAGCAGTGCAGAACACATGTGTCAGGCTCAGGCTGGCCCTCAATGCCCAGCTCCCTTTGCAAGCAGCTCTCTGTACTTCCAAGACATCCACGCAGCTCAAGGCAACCAACCAGCTTTGTGGGGTCCCAGCTCGGAGTTTCTTCTCAGTTTTCCTCCTTCAATTTCTCCCAAAACTCAGTTTTGTCCCAGACCGCTCTAGCTCATGAGGAAATTGGGAGCACTGGGGGCTGCCCTTCCCTAAAGTCTGCATTGCCGGCAGCTGTTGTCATGTCTAAGTAAAGTGCCAGGGCCAAGTTCAGGTTAGGCAGAAAGGGGTGAGGAGGGCAGCTGGGCGGAGGAGAGAGAGACAGAATTCTCTGTCTTGGGGAGAAAAGTTGGTAGGAAAGCAAAGGGGAAAATGCATCAGAAACACACAATTAAATTAAACAATTAAAAAATAATAGGAGAACTAGGTGAACTTGGAAGAAAGTCTTTGTGAAAGCTTCTGTAAACTTGACACCAGTCATGTGTTTCTAACTATGCTTTAAAATTTAGAATGCCATAAAAATGCAGAAATGCCATAGAAGACGATTAATTAAATAATAAAAAAATTCTTGGGGCCAGAGCGGTGGCAAGAGTTAAGGCGTTTTTGCATTGCTGGTGCTAGCACAGGACGGACCTCGGTTTGATTCCCCAGCGTCCCATACGTTTCTCCAAGCCAGGAGCGATTTCTGAGCGCACAGCCAGGAGTAACCCCTGAGGGACACCGGGTGTGGCCCTAAAAACAAATAAAACAAAACAAAAATAATAAATTCTTTTTATTATGGGGATTTGGGCCACACCTGGCAGTGCTCAGGGGTTTCTCCTGGCTCTGTGCTTAGAAATAGCTCCTGGCAGGCTTGGGGGACCATATGGGATGCTGGGGATCAAACCAAGCCATCCCAGGTCAGCCACATGCAAGGCAAATGTCTTACTGCTGTGCTATTGCTCTGGTCCCATAATCAAAAATTCTCAACATTTTTTTTTTTTTTTTTTTGGGTGCAGTACCTGGCAGTACTCAGGGGCTACTCTTGGCTCTGTATTCAGGAATTACTCCAGGCAGGCTGGCAGGGAATCCTAAGGGATGCTGGGATTGAACCCAGGTTGATTTCATGCAAAGTTTCATTGCATTTCATTGCATGATTTCATGCAAATGCCCTCTCTGCTGTACTATTTCTTTGGCAACTAAAACAATTTCTGTAAGGATAAACACCATTTACAAATATAAGATCTTGAGAAAATTATTCATAGTTTATAGCCTAGAAATGGACTCTGAATCAGCAAAGACCAAAACCCCAAAGAAAAAGATGGAGGAAGGATCTCAATGGTTTTTGGACAAGAAAACAGAAATGGTCCCTGATTGTCCAGTGATCAACTTTACTCCTACTTGAGGTGACACAAACAAACATGACTTTTACCTATAGATGAGAGAAAGTCCCAAACTTCCGTAAATGTTGGCAGGGCTGCAGGGCACAATTTGGAAACATTTAGCAAATTTACAGATGCACATAACCTTTGTCCCAGCAAGAATGCATCTGGGAGGGGTCGGGGAGATAGCATGGAGGTAAGGTGTTCGGCTTGCATGCAGAAGGACAGTGGTTCGAATCCTGGCATCCCCTATGGTCTCCAGAGCCTGCCAAGAGCAATTTCTGAGCATAGAGCCAGGAGTAACCCCTGATAGCTGCTGGATATGACCCAAAAAAAAAAAAAAAAAAGAATGCAAAGAATGCATCTGGGTGGGAATTTACCTGTGCACCTGCAGAAGAATGTTTGCTTGGTGTTTAAGAGAAAGATTAGGATCCAATCTCTCTGCATATGAAGGGAAGAGGCTGAAGATGTCATGGTGCCTCCCTCTGCTGCCCTCAGCAGAGAACCAGCTCCTGGCCTGGGCTTCCTTAGGATTTGGTTTCTTGTGTTTTGTGGGCATTGTTGCTTGGATTTCGCCTCCCAGTGGTGCTGGGGTACCAGGGTTATATTCAGTGGTGCCTGGCAGGCCACAAGGTGCTGGGGATTGAACCTGTAGTCTTGTGACTGCCCTGTTTTAGAGTGCAGAGTTATCTCTCTGGTCCCTTTCGGAGCTGGTTTCTGAGTTAGGTTTAGTGGGGACATTGTAGGAACAGGTTGGTCTGTCTCCTTCCTGTGGAGGAAGTTGTATCATGTGATGGAGTGAGAAGGAGGCATGAGGTGCGAAGAGAGGAGCCCAAAGTTAACTTTGCTCCATGTTTTCCATACCTGATTTGGGACTTTTTCTCAAACAAAATAAAACTCTGTCAGAGTAAAGAGATTTTAGGGTGTGTGTGTGGGGGGTAGGTCTTCACACATGCATGCCTGGTGTGTGTCCTACTGGAGTCCCATCCCCAACCCCTCATTATATTTAGTTTTCTTGGATTGGGGATTCCTATGTGGTGATGAGGGTTTACTTCTGATTTTGTGCTCAGGCATCATTTCTGGTGGGAGGAAGGGGAGAGCTCCTATGGGTTCCTATGGGTGCTGGGAATCAAACCAGGTTTGGTCACTTTCAGAGTGAGTGCCGTACCTGCTGTAATATCTCCTGGCCCTTAAGTATTTTTTTTAAAGTTCGTAATGAAGGACTGGAGTTATAGTACAGTGGGCTGGACACTTAGCTTTGCATGCAGTCAACCCGGTTCAATCCTCTGCATTCTATATGATCCCCTGAGCACTGACAAGAGTGTCCTTGAGCACAAAGTCAGGAATAAACCCTGAGAAATGAGGGTGTGGTCCCAAAACAAAGCAAAACAAAGTTCATAAAGAGGTGCCTAGGAGAGAGTTCTGGGGACCAAGCATGTGCTTGCAAGTAGAAGACCCCACGTGGTCCCCTGAACACTATGTGGTTCTAGTGACCAGCTAGCCAAGAATGGATGGGAGTGATCCTTGAGCCACCTGAGCACTGCCAAAGGATCTCCCTGCAGGAAGACCAACTATTAAGGGGCCAAAGCTAGGACTCTGTGGTAGAGAACAGGCCTGGTGTACTTAAGGCTGTGGGTATGATCCCTAACCTGCAGAGTAACAAAAGCAGCAAATTGAACACTGACAGAATCAGACATGAAGAAAATGTGACTCTGAACCCAGACATGAGGGCGATGAGATCATAGCACAGAAGCTTGAGTTGAGTATGGAGCAGCCAGCAGTGACCTCAGCTTCCCCTGAGGGCTGGCGCTGTCCTAGAGTGAGGACAGAGGCCTGGCGGGTGCCCCATCACCATCTATCCTGTAGTGGCCAGCCCAGGGACCAAGGCAAGCATGGGTGGTCTTGCTCTGAATGGCCCGTGGGCTCCAAGCTCTGCCTTCCTTTCTGTGTTGTGCCCAGCAATGTGGTGGCTGCAGTTGGTCAGGCCTGACTCAGCAGCGAACTGACCCCAGGGCCTATCCATTAAAGGAACCAGGCCCATGGCATTTGGGAATTGGGTTTCTACATAAAAGGCTTCTGTTCATGTGCCATGTGTGTATGTGTATATGTGTGTGTGTTTCAATGAGACTCAGGCACTAGCTCCCTATGGGAGGAGAGAGAAAAGAAGAAGAAGGAGGAGGAGGAGAAGGAGAAGGAGAAGAAGAAGGAAGAAGAAGAAGAAGAAGAAGAAGAAGAAGAAGAAGAAGAAGAAGAAGAAGAGAGAAAAGAGAGATTCTCAGCACCTGTCTTGGTGAGTTACAGGACTGATGTCCCCAGCTAAGGTCCTATTAGTGTCACATAACAGGAAGAGATGCTTTCCAAATGGGAACTGAGGGGCAAGAGAAAAAGCATAGTGGGTAGGGTGCTTACCTTGGTTGCAGCCAACCCAGGTTCAATCTCAGCCTGACATTCCATATAGTCTCCCAAACACCATCAGGAGAGATTTCTGAGCACAGAACCAGAATAACCTGACATCATCAGGTGTGGCTCAAAAGCCCCAAACAAACAAATGGTAGCCGAGGCTCAGAAACTTGCCCAGTGTCACCCAGTGGGCACCTTATTCAGACATGGTGTTGGGGGGACAGCAGCTGAATCACCACTTACATTCACAGTTTAGGTACAGTGGGAGGTAGTGAGCACATTCATAATGCTGTCCCACTCTCTTCTCCATTCTGCTCCAAGATACTTCATCACCCTACAAGGAAAAGTCAACTTCCCATGTGTAAAACATTTGGAAAAGCTCTTTACAAAGCAAAGACATTTTATGAGGCGAATGATGTGGTTTTTACATGTTTGTAACTCTAGTGTTTGTCTCCAAGGGAAACACAGACTTTCTCACATTCACTTTCGGAAGGGCCAAGCTGTGACGCTTCAGTTGTGGTAGATGGGAAACTCTGCCTGCAAGCGCGTGCACGTGTGTGTGTGTGTGTGTGTGTGTGTGTGTGTGTGAGAGAGAGAGAGAGAGAGAGAGAGAGAGAGGGAGAAAGAGAGAGAGAAACAGAGATAGACTTAGAGAGAAAAACAGAGAGATAGAGAGACACACACAGAGAAATGCTCCATAAATCACCAAGAGCACTTTTGTATTTTTGGTTTTTTGGCCACTCCTGGTGATTCTCAGATCTTACTCCTGGGCTGTGTTCAAGGATCACTTCTGTTTCGTTTGGTTTTGTTTGGTTTTTGGGTCACGCCCTGCAGCGCTCAGGAGTTAATTCTGGCTCTATGCTCAGAAATTGCCCCTGGCAGGCACAGGGGACCATATGGGATGCAGGGATTTGAACCACTGTCCCTCTGCATGAAAGGCAAAGGCCTTACTTTCATGCTATCTCTCCGGCCCCCAAGGATCACTTCTGATGGAGATTTTGGACGTCCTGGAGATTGAGCTGGGTTGACTGTGTGCAAGGCAAGCACCTGAATGAATATATTATCTCTCTGATGCGAAGGTTGATCTTTGAAGTTCAGCTTAGAAGACACTGAAGCTGCCATGTTGGTGTCTTTGCTCATCTAGGGTTGAAGAATAAACGGTCCATCCAGGACAGCTGCATCTCTGCAGCTACTTCAGGCTTGTTCCACTGGGCCTGATGTGGAATTTCTGCCACTTAATATTTTGTGCACTGGGGCAGAACAGACAAATTGTCAGATGATGAAGTTGACTGAGTGGTCAGATGGCTGCTGCCAGGGAGGGAAGATGAGCAGAAAGGAGGAAAGAGAGGAGGAAATTGGTAGTGAATGAGGAGCTTGCCAGGCAGAACTGCAAGGACCCCCCCCCCCCCCCATTTTCCCAGGGCACAAAAGTATGGGCAAAAAAGAAAATGGACCAGTGAGCCCGAGAGCAGAGTGACTTCCAAATGTGAGTACATGGGCCAGAGTGACAGTACAGCACTGGCCAACCCTGATTTGATACTATACACTCCACATGGTCCCTGAGCCTGCCAGGAATGATTCCTGAGTGCAGAGTCAGGAATTAGTCCTGAGCAAGCTATGTGTGGCCCCCAAAACAAAACAAAACAAAACAAGAATACTAGTTTGTTGGTTTTGTTTTGTTTAAAAAGAACATGCTTTTTTCCTTTTCTTTTCTCCTTTCTTTCCTTTTTTCCTCCTTTCTTTCCTTCCTTCCTTCCTTCCTTCCTTCCTTCCTTCCTTCCTTTCTTTCTTTCTTTCTTTCTTTCTTTCTTTCTTTCTTTCTTTCTTTCTTTCTTTCTTTCTTTCTTTCTTTCTTTCTTTCTTTCTTTCTTTCTTTCTTTCTTTCTTTCTTTCTTTCTTTCTTTCTTTCTTTCTTTCTTTCTTTCTTTCTTTCTTTCTTTCTTTCTTTCTTTCTTCTTTCTTTCTTTCTTTCTTTCTTCTTTTCTTTCTTTCTCTCTTTCCCCCTCCCTTTGGAAATATATAGCCTCAAAACTAAACTAATTGGACTCTAACATCTCTACCACACTTGGGTAAACTCATGCACCTCGAATAAATATGCACTAAAATAGAGCTATTTTCAACCACCTCGTACATAATCAAACAGGCACCATTAAAAAAAAACTGAAATCTAAAAAGGGCTTCTACCGTGACTGGCACACGCTGGGCAGCTCGGTTGCTCTGTGTGCGGAATCGACATCAAGAGATTTCGGAAGCATAATTTTTGAGCCCCTGGGCAGCTGGTGATCATTGGTCCAGGCGCCCTAAAAAAACCCAAAAAAACAAAAAAACAAAAAAATAAAACCCCCGAAATCTAGAACCCCAGCTCACCTTAAGCAAACAATGGGGGAAACTAAGGAAGGCACCATCTGGGAATATGGAGAGAAATCCTAATAGATCCCCAAGTCCTTAAAAAGGTACAAATTTCATATATGAGGACCTAAAATTAGCATTTAATATCCTAGCAATGGAATTCAAAGAATCACTAACTAAAGAAATTAAGAAATCCATAGACAAACAATTTATCTAATCAAAGAACTCTATCAGAAAATGAGAGTCCATACGAATGAAACTGAGGGAACTGAAAAACATGCTAGCAAGCCACAATAGCAGAATTACTCACATTGAGAATTTCATGGATGGACTTGAGAGCAAAATACAAGCCAGCAACAACAAAGAGTCAACAAAGAAATGAGGATAAAAACATTGGAAGCAAATGTAAGGTACTTAATAAACAAGAAAGAGAAAAGAAATAATCTATGAATTATAGGAATACAAGAAGGGGAGGAAAATGGAAAAGGGAAAGAACAAGTAGTGAGGAAAATAATAAAAGACAATTTTCCCACCCTCTGGAAAGAGGCAAAAATTGTTCCAAATAAAATAGACCCTAATAGATCAATACCAAGACACATAATAATCCAACTGGCAAAAAACAGAGAGAGAAATTAACTCTTTAAAACACTAAGGGAGAAAAAACCTTCAAGTACAAAGAAAGAAACATAAGAATCAAATCAAATCTCCCATTCAAAAATATTCAGGCAAGAAGATAGTGGAATGACATATTAAACTACTGAATGAAAGAAACTTCCAACCTAGAGTCCACTACCCAGCAAAAATCTTATTTAATGGGAAGGAGGACTAAAAACATTCTCAGACAAAGAAGAACTTGCAACGTTTGTGCTAACCAAACCAACTCTAAATGATCTTCTCAGAGATCAACTTTACAACCCAAACACCCAATTGTAACAAAAACAATCCTACACAATATAACAGCACAACAACCCTCTCTGTCAATAATTTCCCTACATGTCAATGGGCTAAATTCCCCCATGAAAAGACAGAGTAGAGGGTTGGATCAGAAAACAAAAATTGGATATCTTCTGCCTTCAGGAAATACACTTAAAACACTTAAAAGATAAGGATAGACAAAGGCTTAGAATAAAAGGATAAACATCAATTATTCAAGTCACTGGAAAACAAATAAAAGACAGGACAGCCATACTTATATCAGACCAAATCACATTCAGCCTCAAGAAAGTACTCAGAGACAAAGAAGGTGGTCACTACTTACTGATTAGGGGACCAAATAGTACTGATTCCGATCAACATTTATGCACCAAATTTAGAGCCAGCAAAATATGTAAAGCATTTTCTCACAAACCCAGAGAAACACATGGATGGAAATGTGATAGTAGTAGACCATGACTTAGATATAAAACTAGCCTGCATAAAGTCACAAATATAAGAATTATAACAAGCACCCTATCAGATCACCATGCAATGGAGATCAAGATTGACTGTAAAAAGAATATCTGGAGAAAACCCAACGCCTGGAGGTTAAACAACATGCTGCTCAATAATAGCTGGATCAAAGAGGAAATCAAGAAAGAAATGAAAAGATTTCTTGAGACGAATGACAATGAGGAAACAAACTGCCAAAATCTATGGGACACAGCAAAAGCAGTAATTAAGGGGAAATTCATAGCTATATTGGCCTACATCAAGAAAGAGGAAAATGATAAATCAACAGCTTAAAGGGATACCTTAAGGATCTGAAAAAAACAGCAGTAAAAAAATACAAACACACATAAAAGAAAAGAATTAATAAAAACCAGAGCAGAAATAAACAACATAGAAACAGAAAAATTACAAAGAATTAATGAGACCAGGAGCTGTTTTTTTTTTTAATAAACAAGTCAGACAAACCACTGGCAAGACTCTCTCTCTCTCTCTCTCTCTCTCTCCTCTCTCTCTCTCCTCTCTCTCTGTCTCTCTCTCTCTCTCACACACACATACACAGAAAAGGGAAACACCCAAATAAATAGGATCACAAATGAAAGGGGAGAGATTACAACAGAACCCCAAGAAATCCAAGACCCCATGAGGGCTTATTACGAACAACTGTACTCAGTCAAGTTAGAGAAGCCAGAAGATGTCTATTCCTGGAAAAATATCGTCTCCTGAGTCTTAATAAGGAGGAAATAGAAAGCCTAAACAGGCCAATCACAGCTTAGGAAATTGAAATAGTAATTAAAAAACTCCCCAAGAATAAAAGTTTAGGACCAGATGGTTTTACAGGTGAATTCTATCAAACATTCAGAGAAGAATTACTACCACCAACCCTCAGATTCTTCCAAAAACACTGAAAAAACAGGAATCCTCCCTAACCCCTTTTGTAGGAGGCTAATATCACACTTGTTCCCAAAGCTGGCAAAGATACCACCAAGAAAGAAAACTACAGACCAATCTCACTTATGAACATGATGCAAAAACCCTCACCAAAATCTTAGCAAACAGAATCCAACAAAACATAGAAAAGATTATACAGATGACCAAGTGGGTTTTATCTTAGAAACGGTTCAACAAACAAAAACCAATCAACATTATACACCGCATCAACAAAAAGGGACAAAAACCACATGATCATATCAACCGACACAGAAAAGGCATTCAACAAAATCCAATACCAATTCATGATGAAAACACTCAGAAAAATAGGGTTGGAAGAAATCTTCCTCAAGATAATTACTGCTATCTATAAAAAGTCCACAACTAGCATTATCCTTAACTGTGAAAAACTGAAAGCATTTCCCTAAGGTCAGGTACTAGCCAAGGCTGTCCACTCTCTCCACTCTTTTTTTTTTTTTTTTTTTTTGGTTTTTGGGTCACACCCAGCAGTGCTCAGGGGTTTTTCCTGGCTCCGTGCTCAGAAATCGCTCTTGGCAGGCACGAGGGGCCATATGGGACGCTGGGATTCGAACCAATGACCTTCTGCATGAAAGGTAAGCGCCTTACCTCCATGCTATCCCTCTGGCTCTCTCCACTCTTATTAACATGGTTTAGAAACCCTGCAATAGCAATCAGATAAGAGAAGGGAATCAAAGGAATACAATTAGGGAAAGAGGAAGTCAAACTATCTCTATTTGCAGACAATATGATGATGTACACAGAAAACCCTAAAGAATCTACAGAAAAGCTTCTAGAAACAATAAACCAATACAGCAAAGTGGCTGGCTACAAAGTCAATACACAAGTGACAGTAGCATTCCTTTATTAAAATAATGAAGCAGAGGAGAAAGAGATAAAGGAGTCCATCCCATTCAAAATAGTATCTAAAAATATCAAGTACCTATGAATCAATGCAACAAGAGAAACAAAAGACCTATACTATGAAAACTTCAAAACTCTTCAGAAAGAAATTGAAGAGAACCTAAGGAATTGGAAGAACATCCCTTGCTCATGGGTAGGAAGAATCAACATCATCAAAATGACCATCTTATCTAAACTACTATATAGATTCAATGCAATCCCTATCTAAATTCAGACATCATTTTTTTTAACATAATTTTTATTTTGATCATAGTGGCTTACATATTGTTGACAATAATATTTTAGGTACATATTTACATAAAATCAGGGGGGATTCCTATCACCGGTTTGTCTTCCCTACTCCTCCGTTTTTGTCCTACCTTCCATATCCTCTTCCCTCATCCCCAGGGCTGCTAGAATATGTGGTCCCCTCTGTACCTATCCTATTACTTTGTAGTCTTACACCTGTTTGGTCCTGATGCCTCCTTTATTTCCCCCTCTAATTGGGGGGCAGGACTAGCTAGTTCAAGTTATGTGGTTTTGTTTGAAGAGGAGAAAATTAATAAACTGGGGTAAAAGTCTAATACGCCGGGAATAAGCAGAATTCTTCTAGAGGCTCTCGCCATCGGTTTGAGGGATGAAGGAGAAAAAGAAGGTGAAACAGTCCACCCCTACGAAATGAAGTGTCAAATATCTATTAAGAGTTCCAACAATAACGCTAAGCACCACAAAAACAGAACCAAACAAACAAACAAACAAACAGAAAATGCCATGGTCTTGAGATAGGCATCATGGCAGAGTCCATGAAGAGGGAAAAGAAGGGGCCAGAGGGATCGCATGGAGGCAAGGCGTCTGCCTTTCATGCAGGAGGTCATCGGCTCGAATCTCTGCGCCCCACATGGTCCCTCGTGCCCGCCAGGAGCAATCTCTGAGCCCGGAGCCAGGCATAGTCCCTGAACACTGCCGGGTGCCACCCAGAAATCTGAAAAGAAAAAAAAAAAAGAGGAGAAAAAAAATAAGTGGGGGGCAATAACTTCAATAACCACACTAAAATAAAAAAATTGACCAAAAATAGATAGGTAAATAAAAATAATAATAGTAGTACATGAAGATAAAAAGTAATATATGAAAAATAATGTTTTTTTTTTCCCTCCTGCCCAGGCACAGTAAATATTGGGGTCATTCGAAAAGGGATTCACATGGCCTAAGAGATATGGGGTTTCTCCGCCCTTGGAGTATATTGTCATGGATCAACTATAGACTCTGTTCATGATCCTTTATTCTCCCGGTGGTGCATTTGTGGTGTTTGGGAGGCTTCTGCTCCATCCTGGGTGATATAGTGAGACCTCTGTATCTAGAGATCTCAGTATCTGCATAGTTACAGGGGTGGGACTTATGATGAAGTCAGTCTTTGTGGTTGTAGAAGTTCTGTTCCCTCAGTGTCACTCCAGTCCATCTTCTGTGGTTGGTGGTCTTGGTCTTGGCACTAACCCTGGGATGGCACCTAGGATAATGCCTTTCCTTGCGTTTCCAGAAGCCCCATTCCATTACAGTTGTCTCTGCCAGACCTTTGGAACTGGGGATCATGGTTGTTGTGCAGGTTGTAGCTCAAACCCTAGGCTAGGGCTTTTTTATTGGTCCCAAGATATATACAGTCTGGTCATGGTTCTAGCAGCCCATCCTCTGTAAATCGCGTTTTTGGCTTCTGGACCTACCAGCGGGTGACATATCTTCTGATTTTGTCTTATCGGTGGCTGGTAGGGCAGGATAACCTGCTCTTAAATCAAGTTGTTCCCCTTTTCCTCGGTGTCAGGATATCGTATTAGAACTGGCACTCATCGGTGTTCCAGCAGTAATAAGGTTGTTCCGGATGGGGTTTGTTACCTGCAGCTGTTGTGAAGGACTGTGCCATTTCTGTGACTGGGATCCAGGGTTCAAGGCTGGATGGATGGGATCTAATCTCCTGAGGTCTAAGTTGATTCCACATGACGTATTTTCAAGGTAGGAGTTATCCCTGTATTGTAAACAACTATGAGTTTCTATCTCTAGTAGATAAAAGCTCTTTTTTATGTGAAAGTTTTCCCCCTTTTTTAGTGTGCCTTTGCAGAGAGAAATGGTGCTACGTTATGTTGTTGGTGCATTTGGGGGTGGACAGAGAGGAAGACAAAAACAGGTCACATACCCAAAAAAGATAAAAAAAAAATAGGATTAAAAATGTATGTGCTCACATGTGTATATGTGGACAAGAAAGTTAAAAAATGAATTAACAGAGTATTTAAAGGACCAAAGAGGTGCAAAAGACTACCTTACATTTGGGGAAAGGCAGGTAAAGAGGAGGTGTAATACAGGTCTTATGTTTATGTTGGGAGTATAGGTTTTCCCGTTGTCTTTTGGGTTTTTCTTGTAGTGTGTGGGTTCCCAGGCACCTTTCCATCACACCCCCTGACCTTCCTCAGATTGGTGAAAGATTTGCGGCAGGGAGGTCTTGGGAAGAGTTCTTATATTGGGGCTACTTTTGGAACTAAGTCCGGTTTCAAGTAACAGTCCTCCTTAGGGGGAGATGGTAGGGAGGGCCGCGCAGCATGGGTCCGCAGAGGAGTTAGTTGCCTTTTCTTGCAGGAGACGAAGTGTGGGTTTGACTGGGTGTCTCTTCGTTTGGGTACTGGGTACTGGTTCATTGGGGGTAGGAGGTCAATCTTGATGCCTAATAGATTAAGGACTGAGGGTGAAGAGTGTTAATACAGTGGGAAGTATGGATGGGAATGAGAGATGAGGGGGTAGTTGGATTTCCAAAGGGGGGGAAAGGGGAAGGTATATGGTAGGGGTAGGAAGGGAGAAAAGAGAAAATACATTAGAAAGGAAGGGAAAAGAGGAAAGAAAAAAAAGTAGAGTGGAGAAGAAATGATAAAAAAAAGAAAGTAGTGAGAAGAGAGGAGAGAATAGCAAGGGAATGTTAGTTTGCTTGAGTGTGTTCGATGAGTATAGTCTGTAGTTTAAGTCCGTATGTCACGGGTACTGCTTCGGTGGTCTGACTGGCCACGTGCTTTGATTCCTAAAAGAAGGTATAACCTTGAAATAAAGTATATGTTAAAGAGTTTTCTTGGGACCATCTCGTAGTGCCAGCTAGGTATGGTATCTCGTGTGGTATCCCGAGCTGCCATCTTGGTTTATCCACCCTTTGTATCCAAGGATGCCTGTGGACAGAAAAGCTGAGAGGTTATTTTAAATATAATAAGATAAGGCATTAAAACATGATGTTATGGGATGCTTCCATTGGAGTCAATGATTTCCAGTGGTATTCTTTACCTGTGATCCTGATTACGATCTCCAAGGGATTATTGTGGGCCTTTGTTGTAGAAGGCTGATTACATACCTGTTCTCCCTATGCTGTTATTTCTGGTGTTGTGTAGCATATGAAAAAGTTTCCATAAGATGATTCTTGGAATTGTATATAAAAGTGTTTCCTTAGGATTGTTCTGTGACTTTTGCCCCACCTAACCCTTCCAGGTGGGGCGCTGTGGAGTTGGCAACAAATAGCTTGAGGGACAGGAGTGAGGGGTCCTTCTGTGAAAAAGCTGCTGGCTGCAGAAGGATTCTCTGGCTCTCCTTGCCCGTTCTTGTCTGTGTGGATTATTATTTGCTGCGGATAAATATTACCAAGGTCTTCCCCCGAAAGGGGACAAGGGGATGGGAAGTAATTTCTCATTCTGGGGACTGTTCTTGGATTCACAAATACCCAGCAAAGTTAACAGCGAAGAAACCTTGCAGTGTTGCTGTTTTCTTTGTGGTATAATGCGGTCAAGAGTTTGCTTTGTTCCTTTTTTCATGTATCTTGGGCGCTGCACTCGAGTATATGTTGGCTATTACAGTGTTTAGAGTTTCTACCCTATTAAACCCTATTATTTGATTGTTGAGTGTTAGTTGTGTATAAGATGTATGATCTGGGTGCTTCAGAATAGTGCTATCATTCTGTGTTTATCTTTGGTCTTCTGACTTACTTCGTTTAACATAACATGTTCTAGATCCATCCATGTTGCTGCAAAGTCTGTGATTGTATCATTTCTGACTGCCATGTAATATTCCATTGTGTATAGACACCACATCTTAATGATCCATTCATCTGTTGTTGGACATCGAGGTTGGTTCCAAGACCTGGCTATTATACTGAGTGCTGCTATAAATAGTGGGGTGCACATGTATTTTGGAATGAATGTCCTTCCAAGTTGGGGGTATATACCTAGGAGAGCAATTGCTGGGTCAAATGGCAACTCAATTCTGAGTTCTTTGAGCACTCTCCAGACTGTTCTCCATAGGTGTTGGACTAGGGGGCATTCCCACCAGCAGTGGATGAGAGTTCCTTTCATACTGCATCCCCGCCAACAGAGATTGTCCCCATTATTTTTTATGTGAGCCATCCTTACTGGTGTAAGGTGGTATCTCATTGTTGTCTTGATTTGGATCTCTCTGATGATGAGAGAAGGTGAGCATGTTTTCATGTGTTTGTTGGCATCCTTCTGTCTTCCTCAGAGAAGTGTCTATTCATTTCCTCTCCCCATTTTTTATGGCTTTATTTGGTTTTGGGGGGCTCAGCTTTCTGAGTGCTTTGTATGTTCTAGATATCAGCCCTTTATCTGATATGTCGAGTGAAAAAATTTTTTCCCATTCTGTTAACTGTCTTCTTGCATTAAGTAAGGTTTCTTTCACCATGCAGAAGCTTTTTAGTTTGATATAGTCCCATTTGTTTATGTTTGATGCTAAAGTTCTTGCCATTGGTGCTCCATTCTCGAAGACCTTTTTGATATATAGGTCTTCAAGTGTTCTACTTATTTTATTCTCGATAAACTTTATAGATTTGGGTCTGATTTCAAGGTCTTTGATCCATTTTGAGTTGACTTTTGTATAAGGAGTGAGGTATGGGTCAATTTTCACTTTCGTACACGTGGTTTTCCAGTTGTACCAACACCATTTGTTGAAGAGGCTTTCTTTGTTCCATTTCAAGTTCCTGCCTCTTTTATTAAATATTAGTTGGCTGTATATCTGGGGGTTTATGTCTGGGAATTCTGTCCTGACCCATTGGTCTGAGGTCCTGTCTCTGTTCCAGTACCATGCTGTTTTGATTACTATGGCTTTATAGTATAGTTTCAAGTTAGGTAAGGAGATGCCACCTAGCTTCTTGTTTTTCAGTATTTGTTTGGTTATCCTGGGTCTTTTGTGGTTCCAGATAAATTTTGTGATGGATTGTTCTATTTCTTTAAAGAATGGTGTTTGAATTTGGATAGGGATTGTATTAAATCTATATAATAGTTTGGGTAGGATAGTCATTTTGACTATGTTAATTCTACCTATCCATGAGCATGGGACATTCTTCCATTTCTTTAGATCCTCTTCAATTTCTTTCTGAAGTGTTTTGAAGTTTCCCTGGTATAGGTCTTTCACTTCCCTTGTGAGGTTGATTCCTAGGTATCTGATATTTTTTGATACTATTTTAAATGGAATTGTATTTATAATCTCTCTCTCCTCGGCCTCGTTGTTTGTATATAGAAACACTACTGTCTTTTGTGTATTAACTTTGTATCCAGCCACCTTGCTGTATTGGTTGATTATTTCTAGGAGTTTTATTGTGGATTCTTTAGGGTTTTTGATGTATATCATCGTATCATCTGCAAATAGAGATAGTTTGTGTTCCTCTTTCCCAATTTGAATTCCTTTGATTTTCTTCTCTTGTCGGATTGCTATTGCTAGGACTTCTAAGGTTATATTGAATAAGAGTGGAGAGAGTGGACAGCCTTGCCTAGTTCCTGACCTTAGTGGGAATGCTTCTAGTTTCTCGCCATTAAGAATAATGTTGGCTGTTGGTTTTTCATAGATAGCTGTAACTATCTTGAGGAAGGATCCTTCTAACCCTATTTTGCTGAGTGTCTTTAACATGAAAGGGTGTTGGATTTTGTCAAATGCCTTCTCTGCATCGATTGATATGATCATGTGGTTTTTGTCTTTCTTGTTGTTGATGTGATGTATAATGTTGATTGATTTGCGTATGTTGAACCAACCTTGCATTCCTGTTATAAATCCCACTTGGTCATGATATATGATCTTTTTGATGAAGTGCTGGATTCGGTTTGCTAAGATTTTGTTGAGTATCTTTGCATCTATGTTCATTAGTGAGATTGGTCTGTAGTTTTCTTTTTTGGTGGTGTCTTTGCCATCTTTGGGAATGAGTGTGATATTGGCCTCATAAAAGGAATTGGGGAGGATTCCAGTTTTCTCTATGGTTTGGAAGAGCCTATGGAAAAGTGGTAGTAGGTCTTCTCGAAATGTTTGGTAGAATTCACCTGTAAATCCATCTGGGCCTGGACTTTTATTCTTGGGGAGTTTCTTTTTTTTTTTTTTTTTTGGTTTTTGGGCCACACCCGGTGACGCTCAGGGGTTACTCCTGGCTATATGCGCTCAGAAGTCGCTCCTGGCTTGGGGGACCATATGGGACGCCGGGGGATCGAACCGCGGTCCGTCTCCTAGGCTAGCGCAGGTAAGGCAGGCACCTTACCTCCAGCGCCACCGCCCGGCCCCTGGGGAGTTTCTTAATTACATCTTCAATTTTCTCTGAGGTGATTGGTCTATTTAGGCTTTCTATTTCTTCCTTCTCCAGTCTTGGAAGATGGTATTTTTCTAGGAATCTGTCGATTTCTGCTGGGTTCTCTAGCCTAGTTGAGTATAGTTGTTCATAGTATGATCTCATGATATGTTGTATTTCTTGGGGTTCTGTTGTAATCTCTCCCCTTTCATTTTTGATCCTACTGATTTGGGTGTTTTCCCTCTTTTTTTTTGTGGTGAGTTTTGCCAGTGGCTTGTCTATCTTGTTTATTTTTTGAAAAACCAACTCCTGGTCTCATTGATTTTTTGTATTGTTTTCTTAGTTTCTATGTTGTTTATTTCTGCTCTGGTTTTTATTATTTCTTGCCTTCTGGTCGTGGTTGGGTTTCTCTGCTGCTGCTGTTCCAATTCCTTGAGGTGATCGTTTAAACTGTTGATTTTATTGTTTTCCTGTTTCTTGACATAGGCCTGTATTGCTATGAGTTTCCCCCTAATTACTGCTTTTGCTGTGTCCCACAAATTTTGACAAGTTGTCTCCTCATTATCATTTGTCTCAAGGAATCTTTTTATTTTTTCCTTGAGTTGTTCTTTGATCCAGCTGTTGTTGAGCAGCATGTTGTTTAATCTCCAGGTATTAGTTTTTCTCCATTGTTTCTTCTTGACATCAATTTTGACCTCTGTTGCATAGTGATCTGAAAGGGTACTTCTAATGATCCTTACCTTTGTGGTCTTATATAGGTTGGCTTTGTATCCTAAGACATGGTCTATTCTGGACAAGGTTCCATGTGGGTTTGAGAAGAATGTGTATTCTGCTTTCTGGGGATGAAGGGCTCTAAATAAGTCTATTAGCCCTAAATCTTCTAATTTTTCATTTAGAGCTCTTATTTCTTTGCTATTTTTCTGTTTGGTAGATCTGTCCAGTGGTGATAATGGAGTATTGAGGTTCCCTACTATTATCACATTTCCCTTCATGTGTTTCTCCAGGTTTGCCAGTAGTTGCCTCACATATTTTGCTGGCTCTATATTAGGTGCATAGATATTGACCAGGGTTAGTACTTCTTGATCTAATGTTCCCCTGATCAGTAGGTAGTGACCCTCTTTGTCTTTGATCACTTTCTTGAGATTGAATGCTATTTGGTCTGATACAAGAATGGCTGTCCCTGCTCTTTTTTGTTTTCCATTGGCCTGTATAATTACTTTCCATCCCTTTATTCTAAGCTGGTGCTTATCCTGTAGTTGTAGGTGTGTTTCTTGGAGACAGCAGAAGTCTGGTTTATTTTTTCTAACCCAGTTCTCTACTATGTGTCTTTTAATTGGAGAGTTTAGTCCGTTAACATTTAGGGAAATTATTGAGAGAGAGGACTGTTGTGCAGTTGTATTGTGTGGAGTGGTTGATGTTACAATCGGGGGTTTGGATTGTGTAGTTCGTCTCTGAGTAGGTCGTATAAGATCGGCTTAGTTTGCACAAATAGTTCAAGCTCGGTCATGTTTGAGAATGTTTTTAGTCTGCCCTCCCATATGAATGATAGTTTTGCTGGGTATTGGACCCTGGGTTGGAAATTTCTTTCATTCAGTCTTTTAAATATGTCATTCCACTGTGTTCTTGCTTGAATTATTTCAAATGGGAGATCTGGTTTGATTCTTATGTCCTTTCCTTTGTACTTGAGGTTTTTTTTCTCCCTTATTGCTTTAAGGAGTTCTTCTTTCTCTTTGTTTTTTGCCATTTGAATTATTATATGTCTTGGAGTTGGTTTATTAGGGTCTATTTTATTAGGGATTCTCTTGGCTTCCTGGATTTGCCCTGAATTTTCTTTCCAGAGGGTGGGGAAGTTCTCTGTTATTATCTCCCTGACTACCTGTTCTTCCCCTTTCCCTATTTCCTCCCCTTCTGGTATACCCACAATTCTTAGATTGTTTCTTTTGTCCTTGTTCATTAGATATTGGATTTTTCCTTCCAGGGCTTTGCCTTTTATTTCTTTGTTGGTTTCTTGATCATTTTTTGTTTGCAGTTTTCCTTCGAGTTCTTCAATATGCTTCTCCAACTCTGTGTTTCTGCTCATAAGGCTTGTTACTTTGTCTTTTAATTCCTTCATTTCTTTTTGTATGGACTCTCTCATGTTCTTTGACATTTCTTTTTTAATTTGGCTGATTCGTTCATCCATGGATTTCTTATATTCGGTCGCTGGGGTTTCTTTGATTTCTTTTATTACTTCTTGCATTTCCTTCCTCATGGCCGCTTTTAGGTCATCTTTCCATGGATCTGTGCATTTTGGTGGACTTGGAAACTTGCTAGGGTTTGTCATGGTGTCTCCAGATATGAGGGATCTCCTTGATTTACGCATATTTCTTTGTATTTAATGGTGTGCTTTGGAGTGCTGTGGCTTTTAATTTCGGCCTACTTTGGTCCCCTGTGGCGTGAAGATGGGTCACTCTCCTGAGGGTGGTTCTAGAGGGGGCTGTTGGGTGAGCTTGTTGAACCTAGCTCTTTCTTCTCCCCTTTGCTACTTAGAGGTCAGCCTTGTCTGACCTTTAGGAGTCCTTTCTGCTCCTTATTTCAGCCAGTGGTGCAGTTCCGCTCCTGGCCACAATGGTTGCTGGCACTGTTGAGCCTAGTTCTCTGTCCTCCCTCCTCTCTCTGGGAGTTTATGGAGCTCTACCCCCTCCAAGCCTCTGCTGAAAAAAAAAAATTCCCTCGGCCAACCCCCCCGCAGGCTCTGCCCTCAGCCTTGGGGAGTTCCAGGTCCGTTCCAGGGCTCGGGGGGGGGGGTGGACTGCTCGAGGTCACCCAAGGGTCCAGGTGGCTGACCCAATCTCACCCCGTCTGTTGGTGCTAGCCTGTCCCAGTGGCGCAGGTGAAGGATTCTCCTCCCCCCTCCTGCCTTCCACTCGGGCTTGGGGTCCCTGGGGCAGCTTGCTTCTGCAGGGCTGGGCGTCCACGTGGGTGGGAGGGACTTACCCAGTCGGCTCTCCACTCGGGCTTGGGGTCCCTGGCTCTGCGACGGGCGGCCGCGTGGGAGCGAGACACTCACCTGGCCGTTCCCCGCTGGGTTTGGGGTCCCTGGCTCTGCGATGGGCGGCTGCTTGGGCCAGACATCATTTTTTTTTAATTATGAGAACAAGGGTGCAAAGAAAGAGGACAAGGTAAAGTTACAGTGGAAGGACAATCACCCATAACATAATTCTCAGAAGTCCCCTTGCTGATATCTTAACTTTGAAATTTCAGCCAAAGAACATTAAGATAAATAAGACAGAATCCATGTACAATTACTTTGTCCCTCAAGTCCCCAGATTGTAACACATTATAATATTTCTTAACAGTACACAAGGAAATCTAAAGCCATAAAACTTACGTAACTCCTTAAACATTACAGGCATAGTATTTTCTTACATTTCCATATACATGCATATTAGCTTAAGTTAACCTCAAATTTTAAGTGAGTTCTTTGTAAGGATTAGAGTCAAAGGAGCACAGTAAAATGGTGTTAGAGTGGCAATTGTTGTTTGCATAGGCCCACCAAAATATGAGGGACATGGAAAGAAATAACCTTGGCCTAAGTACAAAGAGACCAGACCCCTGAAGTTTCCTGGCACAAGACCAACTCTAGGCTCTAGGCAAGCTACATTTTTTAAAGAATTAGAATAATCAACTATAAAGCTTGTGTGTGGAACCACAAAAGATCAAGGTTAGCCAAATTTATATTAAAAAACAAGAAACTGGGTGGCATCTCTTTACCTAACCTAAAGCTTTGCTATAAAGCCATAGTGATTAAGACAGCCTGGTACTGGAACAAAGACAGAATTTCAGACCGATCGATCAGAACAGAACATCCAGCAACATATCCCCAAATATATGGCCAACTAATATTTGACAAAGAAGCCAAGAACTTGAAGTGGAACAAAGACAGTCTCTTTAACAAATGGTGTTGGAACAACTGAATAAACACTTGTATGAAATTAAAGCTTGATCCATTTCTCACATCTTACACAAAAATTAACTCAAAATGGATTAAATATCTTGAAATCAGACTCAAACAATAAATATTATTGAAGAAAAAATAGGCAGAAAACTTCAAACCTTCAAATCTCGGAAAAAACTTACACCTCAAAAAAAGTCTTTGATGATAGAATGCCAATGGCAAGAGTATAACATTTAATCTAATTAAATGAGACTACATGAAACTAAAAAGTTTTGTACGGTAAAAGAAATGTTAGTTAAATCTAGAGGACAGCTAATGGAATGGGAAAATATTTTTACACTCAACACATCAGATAAAGTGTTGATATCTAGGATATAAAAGCACTCAGAAAGGTTAGTTATACAAAACCTAATAAAGCCATATATAAATGGGGAGAAGAAATGAAGTCACTTCTCAGAAGACTAACAGATGGCCAATAGATACATAAAAACATGTTCACCATCACTCATCATTAGGGAAATCCAAATCAAGACAACAATGAGGTATCATCATACACCAGTGAGGATGGCACACTTCAAAAATAATGGGTTCAAGCTCTGTTGGTGGGGATGTGGTAAGAAAAGAACTCACATCCACTGTTGGTGAGAATGATGTCTTGTCCAACCTTTATGTAAGACAGTATGGAGGATTCTCAGTAAACTCAGAATTGAACTGCCATATGACCCAGCTATAGAATTCCTGGGTATCTATCCTCAAGATAAAATGATATTCATCCAAAATATGTATGCACACCACTATTCATTGCATCATTCAGCACAATAGCCAAGATTTAAAATCAACCTAGATGTCTAACAACAGATAAGTGGATCATGAAGATGTAGTACCTATACACAATGAAATAATAATAGCAATGAGAAATGATACAATCATGCAATTTGAAGCAACATGGATGGAACTAGAAAATATTATGTTAAATGAAGTAAGCCAGAAGAAGAAGAATAAATACAGAATGATACAATTTATCTGAGGTATTTAGAATAAATAACATATATACATATAATAAGCCATGAAGAAATACAATAATGGTAGAAACTATGAACACCATGGGTACCAGGGTATAGTGTAGAGAAGCAATCTAATCTAGTGGAAGAGAAGAAACACAAAGCCTGTACTATCTTATATACCATAAAGAAATTGTCAACAATGGAAACTGCTGTTTAAAATGAACAGGTGTTAAATCAACTTCTTACAACAAAGGCCTATAATAATGTCTAATGTATTTATTCACAGAACCAGGTGCAGAATATGATTGGAAGCCAGGGACTCTCACTGCAGTGCTTACTATCAATATGTTCTAATGCCTTGATTGTACTATTATAAAATAACTCTTCAACTTCTTTGTCTACAGTGGTTTATGGATAACAGTTTGCAATTTTGGCCCTCTAATCAAATACCATATACAGTGCTCATTTATGACAATGTCTTAATAAAATACTCCAATTTAACCATTTTCTTTTGATTATCTTCTATTAGGACCTAAAGCCTGTAACCATTGAGACAACTGAATTGGACAACTGCACACCACAGACTTATGTTACAGGTTCCACTCATCAAGTACATTTTTTTCAAATTACTATTATCCCTTTCCCTTCTTCTTCTTCTTTTTTTTTTTTTTTGGAGCCACACCCACTTGATGCTCAGGGGTTACTCCTGGCTAAATGTTCAGAAATTGCCCCTGGCTTGGGGGGACCATATGGGACTCTAAGGGATTGAACTGTGGTCTTTCCTTGGCTAGTGCTTGCAAGGCAGACACTTTACCTCTAGCGCCACCTCACTGGCCCCTGAAAATTACTATTATCCTTTTTCCTTCTTTTATTCATTCTGTTTCTTTCCTCTTTTTCAATTCAGCCTATGTTACTATTACATAAAGCCCATGCTGTCAGTTTCTTTTTAGGAAAGGAACCTCAGTGCAAAAGACATGGTGAATGGTACTACATAGGGTAGACATCTCTTATAGTGTTCACTACCATATTGCTTACTTTTCTTTTTTTTTTTTTTTTTGGTTTTTGGGCCACACCCGGTAACGCTCAGGGGTTACTCCTGGCTATGCGCTCAGAAGTCGCTCCTGGCTTGGGGGACCATATGGGACGCCGGGGGATCGAACCGCGGTCCGTCTCCTAGGCTAGCGCAGGTAAGGCAGGCACCTTACCTCCAGCGCCACCGCCCGGCCCCATATTGCTTACTTTTCTAGACATAAAAATTATGCTTATCCTAAAATGCTCCATCCACAATCTAATTCTAAAAGATTCATTTAGCAGAGCTCAACCCTGCTATTGATGAAGTGCCAAGAAATTGGAAAACCTTTCAGGGTGCCAGCCAAATATCTTTAACTTATTTTTTTTCTTCCCCCTTCTCTCTCTTTTTTCTTCTCCTTTTTTCCTTTCTCTCCTAATCTATATGTAAGCTAAGTGTTTATCTTTCTTAAATAAATTATTTCTTAAGTGCTCAGACCTCCAACAACAACTTATGTCTGCTCAATCTATAATGTACAATCCATGCCTATATTATATATAGCCCATCTATATATTATGCCTCCTCCCCCCCCCGAACTCATTCTATACTCTAGTCAACTCAATCATGATTTGTTATCCCTTTCTATTTAACCTTCTTTACTCTCAGTTCTTAACTCATGAGGTGACAAGACCGATCTCCTGTCCCAATAAGACACCACCCAGCCTCTAAGTGAAAGGAAACCCTCTTACCTTCATATCTCATGCCCCTGCAAGAAGTTGCAACCATCATTCCTGCTGACTCATTCTATGCGGCTCTTATTCTCACGTCCCCCCAAATATAAACTGTTGCATGCTACCGATTCAGCTGCAGAAGGACCCCAGCTCAAAGAGACAACCTAATTCTTTACTGATGGAAAACATTTCTCAAACTCATTAAGACCACGGTGTGGGATGAAAAGTTTCCCTAAATCTCACCCTCCCCAAGTATATCTCAAAAGACTTAATGGGGATATCTACATTTTCTCTGTATTTTTAATACCTCAATAGTTATACCCCTTAGTGTGTTTATTTCCAAATGCAAAGGCAGCATCCTCAATTCATTAAATTATTATTGTTATTTTATTTATTATATTTTAATTTTGGTTTTGGTTCAGCTTGGTATGAAATTCTAGGAGAAAAAGTCTAGCTTGGGATAAAAGCTCAGGTCAAAACCAGGGCACAGAGAATGTATAGTTTGTTATTCTTAACTCCCAAAGCACCAGCAATATAACATGACACTGTTCCCTTTTGCATAGGAATGTTAAAGAAGGGGAAATTTTTTGTTTTTGTTTTTTTTTGGTCACACCTGGCAGCACTCGGGTTATTCCTGGCTCTCAATGCTCAGAAATCGCTCCTGGCAGGCTCAGGGGACCATATGGGATGCCGGGATGTGAACTACCAACTTTCTGCATGAAGGCAAATGCCTTACCTCCATGCTATCTTTCTGGCCCCTAGAAGGGGAAATCTTATGTATAGTAACAAGCTCTTATCTACTAGTGATAAGAACCCATACATTTTATAATACAGGGTCGCCTCCCACCCTGAGCACTTGTCATAGGGACTTGGCTTGGACCCTATGTAATTGGATATGACAGTCCAACCCCAAACCCCAAATCCAAAGCATAGCACCAACACAGTTCCCTGCAACAGCATCAGGACTCAAACCCCACCCTCGGAGAGTTCCTAATACCACTCTGACACCAACTTGTGCCAGGTTGATACAACATCCTGACGACAAGGGAATAGCAACGACTTGTTCTATGAGCAGGTTGCCCTATCTCATAACCTAATGGTAAGATGAAACTAGAAGACATTCCACCTTTTGCTATGTACAAAAACGAAGATCACTAATTACAGAAGACTGACTTTGACTATTGCAACTGAGCAGAACTCTCCCTGGAACCATAAGGAAAGACTCCACTAGGCTTTGTTCTAGGATCTGTGCAAAAACCAAGATCACTAATTACAGAAGACTGACTACAATAATCGTGATGGGTCAGAACTTGTAGAACCATAAAAAAGACTCTATCCTAGACTTGGTCCTATAAGTTGCACAAATACCAAGATCTCTAATTACAGAGGACTGATTTTGTCAGCCACAGCTGAGCAGAACGTTTCCTGGCATCATAAAAAGACCTTGGGGTCCAATAATGAGCATGTCTAGAGCCTGTAGTTGTTCCCATGGCAGTATGCTTCATGAGTGGTAAAACCCTGTATCTCTTAGGCCAAGGGAATTTCCTTTCTAATATCCCAACTACTTACTGTGCCCATGGGAAAAAAACAAAAACAAAAGACCACCTTGCCACACTAGTCTTCCCATTTTTTCTTTCTTATTATTGTAGTTTTTTTCTTGTTGCTGTTGTGTTTTTTGCCATTGCTGGTGTTTTTTTCTCTTCTCTTTTTATGGTTGGTTTCCCCCAAAGAACCACAGAACTTGAGTCATCTTGTTCTGCCTCATAAATTGAGGGGAAAAATAGTGGATGATACCAGGAACAAACAGTCGCTTGAAATTCTAGTGGAAATAAAAAATGATCACACCTAAACACCAAACCCAAAGTTAACGACAACAGAATCAAGATCTTAAATCTACAACAAGCTATACACAAAGGGGAAATGGAGACCTGTTACATTAGCAGTTCAGGGGTAGGTATCAGATGCATGCTGGGAACAGGGTTGAAGGGAGGACAGCACTGGTGGTGGGAATGGCCCTAATTTACTGTCACTATGTACCTTAAATATAATGTGAGACTTGTAATTCACATTGATCACAATAAAAATTATTTAAAAAGGGGCGGGAGTGGTGGTGTTTGCCTGGCATGTGGCTGATTTAGGAAGGAGCTCCTTTCAATCCCCAGCATCCCATATGGTACCCCAAGCCAGAAGCAATGTCTGAGTGCATAGCCAGGAGTAATCCCTGAGTGTCACTGGGTGTGGCTCAAATATTATTAAAAAGAAGGAAAATGAAGTGTGTTAGATAAAGAGTATCCAACAGATGTAACTAGAAGTTGAGACTTAAATGCTAAAAAAAAAAAAAAAAAGAAAAAGAAAAAGAAAAGGTTTTTTTGAGTGGCAGGTGGGAAAGGTGAAAGGTAGAAGTATTATGTACAACCTAAACAGATATTATGTATGACACAGACAGACATTAGGCTATCATAAAGGTGGCCAACACACCCACCCCCACACACAAGCACACTCATAATAAATCAATCAATATGTTATATCTGTAAAATTGACCTATCTAGTGTGGTAAATAGGAAAGGGTCAAAAAGATTCATAAACATAAAGCCAGCAAGTAAGGTGGTAGGAAAATTTTTAGCCAGTTGCTGTACTATCTAATTTCTAGAAATCACTGCTAGTGATGGTTGATGTGGCTATAAAAGTGTGATAGATTAGATTAAGTATACATCATTCTCAAACAAATCGGCTTTTTCGTATCCTGTCTTAAGCATGTTACAAAAGCTTTGTTCATAAATTGTTAAATATCCTTATAAGGATCACTATAGCAAGAGTTAAGAGTACTGAGCATTGTACTATGAGTCCAGAGTATAGTTGCTTTCCCATAAACTTCTGTAAACAATAATATTAAAACATTTTTGCAGATATATTTAAATTGAAAATCGATTACTAAAACATTCTCTTTTTTTTTGGCCAAACCCAGCAGCGCTCAGGGGTTACTCCTGGCTATGTGCTCAGAAATCACTCCTGGCAGGCTCGGGGGATTTGAACCACCATCCTTCTGCATGCAAGGCAAGCACTCTACCTCCATGCCATCTCCCCGGTCTCCTGCTAAAACATTCTTATAATGAGTACTGTAATGAGAGTTTAGAGAATTGAGCACTTAAATGATAGTCTGGGCATTCAAGTTCTTTCTCTATAGACTTATGTGAACAAGGCTTACGTGGCTTTATTCAGGTCTTCAGGGAGACCATTCATTAATAATAGAAGTAGTTCATGTGAATCTTGTTAGTTGTATCCTGCAAATTGGTCATTAATTTTTCTGATGATTATCTTAAAATCTTTTGGGATTATATGCCTGTAATTTCCTGATCACAGGGCTTTTATAATTAGGCCAAATTCTTTTTGCCATGTTATCTTTATGCCCCAGCAGATTCAACCTGTTAATATCGTCCTAGTAATAGCTTTGGTTGAAGTGGTTGAAGTAATCAGCCAAATATGGAGCATTACACAGGCATGGCAGTATTGAGTTTATATAACAAGTGTTTCCAATGTTATGAAGTCCAGTGAGAGATATACAAGTTCCCCCAAAACAGGACTTCAATTTTGAATCTAAGTCTTGTAATCTTAGCTTTAGGGTAATATGTTGGCTTATTATCCTGATTACCTATTGCAGTTGCTGCTTGTTTCCTTTTCTCTTTCTTTTGGGTAACCCATGTTAGATCTGGAGAGGAGTAGCAATGCTTTGGCTTGGAGGGTTCCTTATCCTGTGCAGAAGACACCTGTGGCTTGGTTTTATCATTTTCAAGAATTCTGCTTCTGCCAAGGCATAAATATAAGCATTTCCATTCCCTCAAATGAGATTACCTGCTAACCATACATTGTCATATTTACCCAAATAGGTTGTTTTTTTGAGCCTGTACACCTTCTCCAATGTTTTTGGCAGCTGTGTGGGGCTCTGCTTGAGTCAAGAGGCTTATAGAAAATATTAATGATGTCATGTTGTGGCGTACTTCCTTTTCTGTGTTTTAATAATTGAGTTTTGAGGGTTCTGTGAGCAAATTCAAGGATAACTTGTCCCTGAGAAATGCCAGTGATATGTTGATTTTCCATTCTTTACAAAAAGATTAAAAAGTTTTACTAGTGTAGGCTGGTCCATTATCAGTTTTGATGGTATGAGGAACCTACAGGACAGAAAAGCATTATAATAAAAAGGAACTCTTTCAAAGTCATAAGGAGAGTCCATATAAAATGAGAATAAGCATCAATTATTACATGGATATAGGGTTTATTTGAAAAAAGTAATTATATCCGTCTGCTATAATTCATTTATCTTGGGCAGGGATAGGCAACCTGTGGCTCCAGAGCTGCATTCAGCTCATTTGAAGCTTTGCCGCAGCTCCGACAGCAGGGCTGATAGTAGTGGAGTGGAGCCATGTAGCTTACATCCACTGCCTTTAGATACTTAACTAATTAAGCCGTGGCGGTGGCACAAGCAGTAGGAAGTTTGCTTTGCATGCACTAACCTAGGACTGATTGTGTTTTGATCCCCGGGCGTCCCATATGGGCCCCAAGCCAGGAGCAATTTCTGAGCGCATAGCCAACAGTAACCTGAGAATCACCCGTGTGGCCCAAAAACGAAAAAAAATTTTTTGGGGGGCCTGATGATTTTGTTTGTTTTTTTTTTTGTTTTGTTTTTCTTTGGCGACACTCGGTGACGCTCAGGGATCACTCCTCGCTTTGAGCTCAGAAATTGCTCCTGGCTTGGGGGACCGTGGGATGCCTAGGGATCTAACCATGATCCATTCTAGGCTAGCGCTGATGCCTCACTGCTCTGTGCCACTGCTTTGGCCCCAAATTATTATTATTATTTCTTTTAGAAAAAACATGACTTGTTAATTTAACGTTTAATTCTATGAGGAGCAATAATTCTGAGGGAGTCAAACAAAGAAATAATACAAATAAATACATTGATCACACCTCACAGATGATAGCTTACAAGCTTGTATGAAAATGAAGGTAACGCCTTAGAGCCCTGATATGCAATGTGCACTGAGGTTCAGGAGCAAACATCTCATTAACAGGTAAATTAAATATTTTAATTGGCTATTCATTTACACAAATATAGTTTACATTGTTAAGTGAAAATGTTCTTTTTTTCCTTCAGATTGATAGCTAACTGTACAATTCCATCAATAGCATTAAGATAAGAAAGCCTGTCTCGAGTACAGGTGTGGGTGGGATGGGGAGGAGGGAGATATGGGAAATTGGTGATGGGAATCTTGCACTGGTGAAGGGGGGGGTGTTCTTTACATGACTGTAATCATAAAACTACAATCATATTTGTAATCATGGTGCTTAAAGATAATTTAACAATAAAAAGATAAGAAACAATGTATGCAGTGCTGTATTTGTTTTAATGTTACAATGGTTTTGTGGCTCCCAGTATTTTCCCCCCTTCAGAAATAGTCCAAGTGGCTCTTTATGTTTTTTATTTTTATTGAACTGTGTTCCTTCCTAAGTTATTTGTGTGCAAGGCAAATGCCCTACCTCTTGGCTCTTTATATTTTAAAGGTTGCAGAACGCTGGTCTTGGGGATTAGCTCCAGATACATTTGAAAAATGTAGCACAAACCAACATGTCAGACTTTTTGTCTTGCTTGCCTCCTGTGAATGTAATAACGTTCATTAAGGTGGCAGAGCTTGATGCTCTTCCACAGGTGATAAAGAACAGGTGTTGCGGGGCCGGTGAGGTGGCACTAGAGATAAGGTGTCTGTCTTGCAAGCGCTAGCCAAGGAAGGACCGCAGTTCAGTCCCCTGGCATCCCATATGGTCCCCCCAAGCCAGGGGCAATTTCTGAGCACTTAGCCAGGAGTAACCCCCGAGTATCAAATGGGTGTGGCCAGAAAAACAAAACAAAAAAAAAACAAAAAAAAAAAAAGAAAAGAAAGAAAAAAACAGGTGTTGCAAGGCAATCAACAGTTTTATTTATTTGAGCCATTGGCCCAGGAGGCCAGAATGATACAGAATATGAGTTCAGAGCGCTTTTGCAAAGGAGCTTGTAGTTGCTGAAGCAAATCCTGAACCACATGGCTATGGGCATTTAGGGAGGCTGTGAAAATTCTAGAGAAGAGGCTAAGCATGTATACTGAGTCACTCACCATATTACATACGTTTGACACATGAGAAAGTTAGTAAATCAACTTTGTGAGTTACACTTGGGCAAACATAATTTGTAGGCACTGTTGTGGTCAGTGAGGGGCCAGTGATACCACCATTCACTAATAAAGAACTATCCATCTATGGATGGAGAAAATGGTTATTAAAGAAATTACAAAAAGGATCCTTTTGAAAAAAATCCCAGGTTCTTCCAGTTGGACATGGAAGGAATTTTTTCCTGATAAATAGCTAAAACTCTTTAAAGATACTCACTGAAGGGCAGAATGGATTCAATTTTCTTTTTTGGAATAGGCAAGACAATGAGATGTGGGTCACAACCCAATAATGCATGGGCTCGAAGTCTTCCTTTAATTATCAGAACAGCTATTAACTCCAAATATGATAAAAGGGTGCAAGGTTGTTTGTTGTGTAAATACAGACATTCTAATGGGCCAGATAATTGGTCTACACCACAGGTTGGCAACTGGGACATAACAAAGAACAGTTACCATAATTTTATTCCAGGGGTGAACCTGGAAAGAGGACTGTTGAATCAAGGTGGAGTCAGCAAACATTTACCAGAGGTCAGTGCTTTCTCTTTGGCAGAAAAGAATGTCTCTGATGGGCACCTGGGAAATCATGCAAAAGGCTGAAGATCATGTCTGGCATGCATGAAACTCAGAGTTTGATCCCCAGTCCTCATCCCCAGCCCTCACACACATTTACTTACTCACATACACATACATAAATCCACACACACACCAGCATCACACCTGGTGTGGCCCTGGTGAACTTTAAACTATTTAGATTTTTGAAAAAAATTTAGTTTTGAAAAACTTTTTTTCTTTATTTAAACATCTTGATTACAAATATGATTGTGATTAGGTTTCAGTCATGTAAAGAACATCCCCTTTAACCAGTGCAACATTCCCACCACCAATGTCCCAAATCTCCCTCCATCCCACCCCACCCCCACCTGTACTCCAGAAAGGCTTTACAGTTCCCTCATTCATTCACATGATTATGCTAGTTCTCAGTGTAGTTATTTCTATAACTGCACTCACCACTCTTTGTGGTGAGCTTCATGAAGTGAGCTGGAGTTCCAGCCCTCCTCTCATTATCTCTAAGAATTATTGGAAAAAATGACTTTTATTTTTCTTAAAACCCATAGATGAGTGAGACTATTCTGCGTCTCTCTCTCTCTCTCCCTCTGACTTATTTCACTCAGCATGATAGACTCCATGTACATCCATGTATAGGAAAATTTCATGACTTCATCTCTCCTGACGGCTGCATAATATTCCATTGTGTATATGTACCACAGTTTCTTTAGCCATTCGTCTGTTGAAGGACATCTTGGTTGTTTCCAGAGCCTGGCTATTGTGAATAGTGCTGCAATAAATATAGATTTGAGGAAGGGGTTTTTGTCTTGTGTTTCTAGACTATATCCCTAGGAGTGGAATAGCTGGGTCGAATGGGAGCTCAATTTCCAGTTTTTGGAAGAATCTCCCTATTGCTTTCCATAGAGGTTGGACTAGATGGCATTCCCACCAGCAGTGGATAAGAGTTTCTTTCTCTCCACATCCCTGCCAGCACTGATTGTTCTCATTCTTTGTGAGGTGTGCCAATCTCTGTGGTGTGAGATGGTATCTCATCATTGTTTTAATTTGCATCTTCCTGATGATCAGTGATAAGGAGCATTTTTTCATGTGCCTTTTGGCCATTTGTATTTCTTTTTTTTTAATTTTTTTATTTTTAATTATGAGAACAATGATGCAAAGAGGACAAGGTAAAGTTACAGTGAAAGAACAATCGCCCATAAACAGAGTTCTCAGAAGAAATCCCCTTGCTGACGCCTAAATATTGAACTTACAGTAAAAAAAAAACATTAAGAAAAATAAGGCAGAGCCCATGTACAATTACTTTGTCCACAAGTCCCCAGATTGTAGAACATTATAACATTTCTTAGCAGTACACAAAGCAACCAAAGCCATGAGATTTATGTGACTCCTTAACTTTGAAGGCATAGTATTTTTATATATTCATGCACATACATATTACTTTAAGTTAACATCAAAAGTTTAAGAGGTTTTTTTTAAGGGTTAGTCAAAAGGGCACAGTAAAAATGGTGTTAGAGTGGCAAATATTGTTTGCAAAGGCCCACCAAAA
This sequence comes from Suncus etruscus, assembly GCF_024139225.1. NCBI lineage: Eukaryota > Metazoa > Chordata > Mammalia > Eulipotyphla > Soricidae > Suncus > Suncus etruscus. The sequence continues at coordinate 27,808,037 of NC_064855.1, read as the reverse complement.
TATGGGTGTCATAGAAAGGAATAGCCTTGGTCTAAATACAAGGAGATCACTACCCCTGAAATTTCCTGGCATAAGACCAACTCTAGACTCCAGGCAAACTAGTTTGTTCAATCCAAGTCATTGTCTGTAGTGCCAATACAGTTTTATTTTTCATGCAGTCCTATTGCTGGCATCAGGTTTCTGTATTAAAGATCCTGGAATCTGTACATCCTACATTGAAGTCAGGCTGATGTGGAGTATCCTCTAGTTTCACCTCATAATTAAGGAGCAATACAGCAAGCCCTGTCCAGTAAGCAGGTCATTGTTCTTGTTAAGTCTTCTCAGTGTTAAGGGAAGTCTCTTTTGAGTAGATTAATGTCAGAGCAGCTGTAGGGTCTTTCCTGGTAGAGGATTGCCTCCAGGTGATGTTACAGACAACCTTGGATGTTTTGTAGATGTCTTCTCTAAGGGTGAATGGAGAATGCCCATTCTTCAGAGGCCTGTGCCAGGTCTTTATGCCAATGCTCAGGGTGTAAGGTCCTATTGCACTACAAGATTTGTGTGTTCCCATCTCTATTAGATAAGAACTTATTGCTATGTATAGTATTTTCCCGTTTTAGTGTGCCTAAGCAAACAAGAAATAAAGCCACGTGGCATTATCAGAGTATATGGAGGTGTAAGAACACGTCCAACAATACCCATGACTTGGTTCAAACATAAGCTTTAAACTGAGGGATTCTTTCACACCAAATTCCATATTGAGCAGTTCACAAAGAGAAGATAAAAAAGGGGGGGGGGTCGTCACTGTATAAGAAAATATTCAGCAAAGGTTATAGCCGTCAAAGAAAACACCCATAAAATGTTGAAAAGATATATGTGTCCTTTTTATGCCTTTTGGAATAGTTGGGTGGGTGTTAACTCCAGGGCACCACTTTGGTCTGTGACTTAGGACTCTACAGTACTTATGTTAGAAAGGGTAAATGAGGAGTAATGATTATAGGGGTTAAGGAAGTTAAAGAGAAAAATGATCTTTTGTAGGGGTGTGCAAAAGGGCAGAGTACAAAATGGACATTCTGCATACATAAACACATAATGCAATGATAGTGTGTACTATTAATGTCTTGTGCACCCCCACGCGATTTTGAAAATATAGACTGGAAAGAGATTACCAGTGACTTCAAGAAGCTGGGAGGCCAGAAGTTCGGAGCCTCACCCAGACCCTCCCTAAGGAGCTGAATGGATAATGGGGAAAAGCCTAGGGTACCTTCAAGCTCCGCCAAGGGGCCCAACTCACCGGTTTGCCCAGGCATGTGGCCCCGGGGAAGCCCTGGATATCTGCAGCAAGGCGGTAGAAGGGTGCTGGGGTTACCCAAGTCCCGCACCCCCCCTCTAGGCCTGCTTAAGAAGGCCTCTGGCATGGCATAGGCCTGCTGAACCCCATGCTGCTAGACTCCCGGCTCCCAGGAAGCATTTGTATTTCTTTTTTATCAAACTGTCTGTTCATTTCTTCTCCCCATTTTTTGATGGAATTAGATGTATTTTTTTTCTTGTAAAGTTCTGTCAGTGCCCTGTATATTTTGGATATTAGCCCCTTATCTGATGGATATTGGGTGAATAGTTTCTCCCACACGGTGGGTGGCTCTTTTATCATGGGCACTATTTCTTTTGAGGTGCAGAAGCTTCTCAGCTTAATGTATTCCCATCTGTTTCTCTCTGCTTCCACTTGTTTGGAAAGTACAGTTTCCTCCTTGAATCTAGATGCCTTTAGTCTCAATGTCATGGAGTGTTTTACCTATGTGTTGTTCTATATACCTTATGGTATCAGGTCTGATATCAAGGTTTTTAACCCATTTGGATTTTACCTTTATACATGATGTTAACTGGGGGTCTATGTTCGCTTTTTTGCAAGTGGCTAACCAGTTCTGCCAGCACCATTTGTTGAAGAGGTTTTCCCTACTACACTTAGGATTTCTTGCTCCTTTGTCAAAAATTAGGTAACTGTATGTCTGGGTAACATTGTCTGAGAACTCAAGCCTATTCCACTGATCTGAGGGTCTGTCTTTATTCCAATACCATGCTATTTTGATAACTCTTGCTTTGTAGTACAGTTTAAAGTTGGGGAAAGTAATGCCTCCCATTTTTCTTTTCCCTAGGAGTGCTTTAGCTATTCGAGGGTGGTTATTGTTCCAGATGAACTTCATAAGTGTTTGATCCACTTCTTTGAAGAATGTCATGGGTATCTTTAGAGGGATCGCATTAAATCTGTACAATGCTTTGGGGAGTATTGCCATTTTAATGATGTTAATTCTGCCAATCCATGAGCAGGGTATGTGTTTTCATTTCCATGTGTCCTCTCTTATTTCTTGGAGTAGGGCTTTATAGTTTTATTTGTATAGGTCCTTCACACCTTTGGTCAAATTGACTCCAAGATATTTGAGTTTGTGTGGCACTAATGTGAATGGGATTGCCTTCCTGACTTCCATCTCTTCCTTATCATTATTGGTGTATAAAAAGGCCATTGATTTCTGTGTGTTAATTTTGTAGCCTGTAACCTTGCTATATGAATCTATTGTTTCTAGAAGCTTTTTGGTAGAGTCTTTAGGGTTTTCTAAACAGAGTATCATGTCATCTGCAAACAGTGAGAGCTTGACTTCTTCCTTTCCTATCTGGATTCCCTTGATATCTTTTTCTTGTCTGATCGCTATAGCAAGCACTTCCAGTACTATGTTGAAGAGGAGTGGTGAGAGCGGACAGCCTTGTCTTGTACCAGAATTTAGAGGAAAGGCTTTTAGTTTTTCTCCATTGAGGATAATATTTGCCATTGGCTTGTGGTAGATGGCTTTAATTCAGGGGTCTTCAAACTATGGCCCAAGGGCCACATGTGGCCCGCAGAAGAGTCTGATCCGGCCAGCCAACAGTGAGTGCTGTTAGGTTGCCAAGATACCTGCCAGCATATACACTCAGTGTATATCCAAATATCAGGAACCATGCACTCAAAATGCTAACCATCTTTGGTAGCACTTATGCCTGTGAACAGACTTTTTCAAGAATGAAACATCTGAAATCTCCAACCAGATCAAGATTAACTGATGCCCACTTGCATCACTTGTTACAGCTGGCAGTGACAAATATGGAACCGAACATTGACCATCTATTTCTTTAGCCAAAAGCAGGCCCACAGTTCCCATTGAAATACTGGTGCATGATCTGTTTATTTATAAATGGTTTTCATTTTATTTATATAACGTATGTGCAGTGTGAGTAGGAATTATTAGCTCATATAGTTCGGCCCTCCAGCTCTCTAAGGGACCATAATCCGGCCCCCACTTTACAATGTTTGAAGACCCCTGCTTTATCTAGATTGAGAAAGGTTCCTTTCATTCCCATCTTGCTGAGAGTTTTGATCAAGAATGGGTGTTGGACCTTATCAAATGCTTTCTCTGCGTCTATTGATATGATCATGTGATTTTTATTTTTCTTGTTGTTGTTGTTGTGTATGATGTTGATAGATTTACAGATGTTAAACGATCCTTGCATTCCTGGAATGAAACCAATTGGTTGTAATGTATGATCTTCTTGATGATGCATTGGATTTTATTTGCCAGGATTTTGTTGAAGATCTTTGCATCTGCATTCATCAGGGATATTGGTCTGTAATTTTCTTTTTTGTTAGCATCTCTGTTTGGTTTTGGCATCAAGGCGATGTTGGCTTCATAAAAGTTGTTTGGGAGTGTTCCTGTTTTTTCAATTTCATGAAATAGCCTGGCTACGATTGGCAGTAGCTCCGCTTGAAAGGTTTGAAAGAATTCATTTGTAAATCCATCTGGGCCTGGGCTTTTCTTTTTGGGCAGGTGTTTGATTACAGTTTCAATTTTCACAATAGTGATGGGGGTGTTTAGATATGCTACATCCTCCTTACTTAACTGTGGAAGGTTATAGGTGTCCAAGAATTTATCCATTTCTTTTAGGTTCTCATGTTTAGTAGCATAAAGTTTCTCAAATAGTCTCTGATTACCCTTTAGATCTCTGCAATATCTGTCGTGATCTCCCTCTTTTCATTTCTGATATGGATTATCAAGTTTTTTTCCTCTCTCTCTCTCTCTTTGTGAGTTTTGCCAATGGTCTATCAATCTTGTTTATTTTTTCCAAAGAACCAACTTCTGCTTTTGTTGATCTTTCGGATTATTTCTTGGGTTTCCACTTCGTTGATTTCTGCTCTCAACTTTGTTATTTCCTTCTGTCTCCCTATTTTTGGGTCCCTTTGTTGAGCACTTTCTAATTCTATGAGCTGTGTCATTAAGCTATTCAGGTAGGCCTCTTCTTCCTTCCTGATGTGTGCTTGCAAAGCTATAAAATTTCCTCTCAGGACCCTTTTGCTGTGTCCCATAGATTCTTGCAGTTTGTGTCTTCATTATCATTTGTTTCCAGGAAAGTGTTGATTTCCTCTTTGATTTCATCTGGGACCCACTGGTTGTTCGGTAGCAGGCTGTTTAATTTTCAATTGTTAAAGTTTTTCTTCTGTATGCCTCTGTAGTTCACATCTAATTTCAGAGCCTTGTGGTCAGCAAAAGTAGCCTGCAAGATTTCTATCCCCTTCATTTTATGAAGGTATGTTTTATGTGTCAGCCTGTAGTCTATCCTGGAGAATGACCCATGTACATTGGAGAAGAATGCATATCCAGGTTTTATATATATATATATATATATATATATATATATATATATAAACCTGGATACACATTCTTCTCCAATGTACATTATATATATATATATATATATATATATATATATATATATATATATATATACCAGTCCTCTTTCTTCCATTACTCTTTTCAGGGATAGTATGTTTTTGTTGGGTTTCAGTCTGGTTGACCTATCAAGTGTTGACAGGGCCGTGTTGAGGTCTTCCATAATTATTGTGTTATTATTGATGTCTTCTTTCAGATTTGTCAGTAATTGTATTAGATAATTTGCTGGTCTCTCATTGGGTGCATATATGTTTAATAGTCTGATTTCTTCCTGTTGTACATATCCCTTGATTAGTACATAGTGTCCATCTTTGTCCCTTACCACTTTTCTGAGTATAAAGTTGGTGTCATCAGATATCAATATGGTCACCCCAGCTTTTTTAAGGGTGTTGTTTGATTGGATGATTTTCCTCCAGCCTTTGATTTTGAGTCTATGTTTGTTCTGACTATTCAGGTGTGTTTCTTGTAGGCAGCAGAAGTTTAGATTCATCTTTTTGACCCATTTTGCCACTCTGTGTCTTTTAATTGGTGAATTTCGTCTATTGACATTGAGGGAGATGATTGTCATTGGATTTAATGTCATTGTAGATAAGTTTGCTGTGTTTGTTGGTCTCTCTTGTCTTAAAGTAGACCTTTCAGTTTTTCCTTTAAGGCTGGTTTTTCATCTGTAAAGTTTCTGAGCTGTTGTTTATCCATGAAACTATGAATCTTTCCTTCAAACCGGAACGTGAGTTGGGCTGGGTTCAGTATTCTCGGTGAGGCACCCATTTCATTCACTCTTGTCACTATATCCCACCACTGTCTTCTGGCCTTGAGAGTTTCTTGTGACATGTCTGATGTAACTCTTAGGGATGCTCCTTTGAATGTAATTTCCTTTTTTGATCTTGCTGCTTTCAATATTCTATCTCTATCTGTGGGATTTGCATTGTAATGAGAATGTGTCTTGGGGTGTTTTTCTTTGGGTCTCTTTTACCTGGTACTTTTCGGGCATAGGATTTGATTGCATGTAGTCTTTAACTCTGGGAGTATCTCTTTGATGATGTCTTTGACAGTTGATTCTTCCTGGAGATCTCCTACCTGGGCCTCTGGGACTCCAATGATTTTTATGTTGTTTCTGTTGAGCTTATTAAAGACTTTTATTTTCATCTGTTCCATTCCTTGAGTACTTTTCCATTGCCTGATCATTTGTCTTAAGGTTCTTTTCCAATTTCTTCTGCTGTGTTGAGTTTTTCTGCATCTTATCTTCCAGCACACTGATTCTATCCTCAGCTGCTGTTACCCTGCTGGCGAGGCCATCCACTGAGGTTTTCATTTGAGCTACCGTGTTTTTCAGATCTGTTATTTCAGTTTGGAGTTTTCTGATTTCTGTCTTTGTGTTCTGTTCAGATTGATCTATGCTTTCTTTGGGTTCTACAAACATCTTCCATATTTCTATTTAATCAGATGGTTGGAATTTTTTAGGTCATCTACGCTATTGTCTTCATTCTCTGTGCATGGTGTTTGCTTGCGAGCTTTCCCCATTGTTATGCTTGTAGTATGATTTTTTTCTGCGTGTTGTGGTGCGGTTCATTGGTTAGAAAGAGTGCGCGACCGCGAAGCGAAGCAGAGTGGCCATGCTCTTCTGGAGCCTCTGGGAGAGCTACTTTTCTGGGCCCTTTTCGGCTCACTCCCAAGAGGTTCAGGAGACAGAACAGTGGAAAAACACACACAGGCAACACTTAGTTTCTCACAGTTGGGAACCACTGGGTGGGCCAGTTTTGGAAAACTTTGATCTGCCATTGAGAACTTGACAGCCTTGCAGCTTGAAAGAATCTTCCAGTGGAGTCAGTGGTATAACTAACAAATGAAGCTTATTTATTTATTTTTTAAACACCTGATAGCATAAAATCTGTCAGTGTTGGGAGAGTCTTCCTTAGTCGGTGAGTTGAAAATTTTCAAATAATTGAAGAGGAGGTTACAAAACTTTGCCTAGGTGAAAATCCATTCAAGATAACAGTGACTGGTCAATTTTATGCCACTGCACGAAGTTCACATATAATCTGTGCAGCAGCTAATCTTGAAGAAGCTACTGCTTAGGGCTTAGGAGATGACTGGAAGGAGAAAACACATGCTGGTAAGCAAGAGTCTTGAACTCTGGAACCCCATGTTCCCCCCAGGTATGACTCTCCCATTGCCAAGAAAGGAAACTTCCAATTTTGTTTGCTTGGGGGCCATACCTGGAGGTGTTCAGGGCTTACTCCTGATTCTGAGCTTAGGTATTACTCCTGACAGACTTGGGGGACCATATGGGATGTCAGGGATTGAACTCAAGTCAGTTGCATGCAAGGCAAGCACTTTCCCCACTGTACAATGGCATTGGTAGAAACTTCTATATAGTGGGGCCAGAGCTATAGTTCATGCTGGAGAGTACCTGTCCAGCCTGTACACAGTCTCAGTTCCATCCCTGGCATTGCATGCCTCTGTGGGCACTAGCAGAAGTGCCCCTTATAAATAAAAATTATAAAAGGGCTGGAGCAATAGTAAGTAAATAGGGCATTTTTCTTGATTACAGCTAATCTAGTTTCAATTCTCAGTTTCCCATCTGGTCCACCAAGCCTGACAGTAGTAATCCCTGAGTTCAGAGCCAGAAGTAAGCCCTGAGCACTGCCAGTGTAGCCCAAGACAATAAATGTTTCTTTAACGTAGAAATAAAATAAATAAAAATAGATGGGAGCCTGGTTTTTCTTGGCAACAAAAGAACTGTCTTGTAAGCACCTGTGACTTCAGCTCCCACAGTGCCCCCCTCTTGGTTTCATGCCTGAGTGTCACACCCAGTCATGTGATCTCTATACCCAAATGTGGGAGCCCCACTATCAAATATATGACCCCCAATCATCTTTAAAAGAAAGAGCAACAAAGGGTGTCAGTTTAGTCTTTACCAGAAACAATGAGGTTTTTTTTCTTTTACATGTCAAAGACCCACCTAGAGTTTCTATAAAGATTTTTTGCCTTCACCCCCCCCCAGCCCATGGTGGTGGTATTAATTTTCCAATAAATACTGTAGTCTCAGCTGGATACTTTCACTTTTTCCACAAGGTGGAAAGGTCCCTGGACACATGTTTTACCATCATTGTATTATTTCTTGTAGTGATCCTGCTCCAGACCCTATCCCCCAGAGTTGGATTACAGTGTATAGAAACTTTACACCTGGTTCCCAGAACAGGGACCTGAGAAGAAAGACCTCAACAATAGTGAATGAAATGATCCCCTGGTGGATTAAGGAATAGCCCCCCTCATGGGTTAGAGTCATAATTCCCTGGTATATCAAGACCATAATAGTGTCTTGACTTTGGAATGAAGGTACTAGGCCTTTTACCATATTTTTTAATGAAGTAGTGACATATATACTAGGCAGCTTGTTGTTACTCTTAGGAAGCTTTATGCTATTCTGGTGCATTTACACACATCATGCACAACAGAATGTACAGGCCAGACTTTCTGAAATGTCTTCCACATTGGAAAGTAAAAATGTTTGCCCAGTAGTGACGCATTCTTGAATTAGAATCCATTCCAAAGTCATTAATTAGTTACTTGCCACTGGTGTTAAATCAGAGAAACCACCACTTACTGGGGCGAGCACATCAGATGAGGGAGATGGATGATGAACTGGCTATGGCCTCAGAGTCTGAAAGCGGAGGCTCTGTATAGACATTCTCTACCCCCCCCCCCCATAATAGCCCAGTAGAGAGTCCCTTAGTTGTAGCTCCCACTCATTAGGAGTTCTGCTCCCACTCATTAGGAGGCTAATCAACCTTCATTTCATGAGCATGAACATGCCTCACTCAGCCGATTGATAAAGGCCTTTACCTCATATGGGCCAACTTCCTCAAATTGTACTAAGTACCTTACAAACTGGAGTAAGGGTGTGATTTGGACTCCTCAAAATTTTTATATGATTGCTAAGATCTGACTGAGCCTTTTGAAATACATGCAGTGGAAAATATGGCTTAGTGATGAGGCTGACTAAACTCCACACTCTAGCTCATTCTGGATGGAGAATTTCAAGGGTTCAATTGACTTAAGAATTATTGATCAAGGAATTTTCATAATCCAAGTAAGAAAACAAGCTGTTCTACCTCATGCTATCTTGGCACAGGTCCCTTGCACACATGGGAGGGAGAAAGAAAGAAAGTTCTCAATGGCAGGTACAAAGTTTTCCAAAAAATTTTTTTTATCAAAAATCTAAATAGTTTAAAGTTCACCAGGGCCACACCAGGTGTGGTGCTGGTGTGTGTGTGTGTGTGTGTGTGTGTGTGTATTTATGTATGTGTGTATATGTTTGTATGCATGTGTATGTGAGTAAGTAAATGTGTATGTGGCTGGGTGAGAGCTGGGGGCCAAACTCTGAGTTTCATGCATGCCAGACATGATCTTCAGCCCTTTGCATGATTTCCCAGGTGCCCATCAGAGACACCATTTCCTGGCTAAGGAGAAAGCAGTGACCTCTGGTAAATGTTTGCTGACTCTACCTTGATTCATTCCCTCATCTTAGCTGTCATTCTGCAGGGCAGCTAAAAACAGTGACAGGGAAAACTCTGCAGCTTCAAATGAGCCTAAAAAATGGATATTTGGTTGGCTTGTTTATAGACCATGCCTGATGGTTCTCATGTCTTACTCCTGGTTCTGAGCTCAGGGATCCCTCCTGGAAGAACTTGGAAACTCCTTCCCTTCTTCCCCTTCCTTCCCTTTCTTTCCTTCCCTCCCTACTTCCCTCCCTTGTTTTTTCCTTCCTTCTTTTCCTTCCCTCCCTTCTTCCCTTCCTCCTTCTCTCCTTCCTTCCTTCCTTCCTTCCTTCCTTCCTTCCTTCCTTCCTCCCTCTCTTTCTTTCTTCTGTCCTTCCTTTCTTTCTCTCTCTTCCTTCCTTTCTCTCTCTTCCTTTCTCTCTTCCTTTCTCTCTTTCTTTCTCTCTTTCTCTCTTTCTTTCTTTCTTTCTTTCTTTCTTTCTTTCTTTCTTTCTTTCTTTCTTTCTTTCTTTCTTTCTTTCTTTCTTTCTTTCTTTCTTTCTTTCTTCTTTCTTCTTTCTTTCTTTCTTTCTTTCTTTCTTTCTTTCTTTCTTTCTTTCTTTCTTTCTTTCTTTCTTTCTTTCTTTCTTTCTTTCTTTCTTTCTTTCTTTCTTTCTTTCTTTCTTTCTTTCTTTCTTTCTTTCTTTCTTTCTTTCTTTCTTTCTTTCTTTCTTTCTTTCTTTCTTTCTTTCTTTCTTTCTTTCTTTCTTTCTTTCTTTCTTTCCTCTTTCTTCCTTCCTTCTTTTCTTTTTCCTTTTTTCTTCTTCCTCCCATAGTGCTCAGGGAACCAGTGCAGAAGTTAGACACATACACACAAATGTCTTCACTTGGTGTTATCTCTCCAGTTCTCAGGTGACTTATTATACAGGAAATTGATACTATTATAAAGGAATCTTTGCCATGCCAGTCTATCTTGCAAAATTCTGGGAAAGGCTTTCAAAAGTCTTTGCTGGAGAGAAAGCTGACAGGGGGGTGAATGCATACTTTGCACGAAGGAAACCCATTGCAAAGTGCCCTGAACACTCCTAAAACCTAGCCCCTAACACAGAAATTGAGGCAACCCTGGAGCACTTTCATGTAGGGTCTCCAACAAACAGAATAAATAAATCCAAACCAAATCCAAACAAAAAACAATTCCCCAACCAAACAAAAACAGAGTCCTGGAAGTTCCCTCACCTCGGTTCTCTCTTAGGAGTAGATGAGGTTATCTTGACTGGAACACGGTTGGTCTTGATTGGAAGATCTTCATCCCTGGCCCAGAACAGAGAAGCCAATTTGTCTTGACACACTGGAGTCTTCGCAAATGTCTTTCAATTGGCAGGGGGGCGTGAGATAGAAGGTCAAGGGCAGGGAGGGAGAGCAGAGCGATATTCTCACCAGTTCTGTGCTTCAAGATCTCAGAAACCGTTTTGTTTGGGAGTAGGAACCGTTTAGTTTGGGGAGTAGGAAACCTTTGTTCAGTGGGGCCTTTCTTGCCAAAATTCCGGTGATGCTGAGAAGTACTCGCCGCTACCCCTAGGGGGCATGCCAGCCCATCGCATGTCCAGGTGAAGGCATGTATCCCAATTCTTCAGCATTTCTCCTGATTTCCATAGATTTCCGAGTCCCTAGGTTGGTGGAATCAGGGCTGCTGGCAAAGCGATGAAAATGAGGCAGAAGGAGGATGCCTGTGAGACAGACGGACAAATCCGGTGGAATAGATGACCCTTTGCTGGGTTTCTGGGAGTTGAGACCCACAAAGCTGAGGCAGATAAGGGCATGGAGCAGGAGGATGGGGGCAACAGACCTGGGAGGCAGCAGGGATGGTGGTGCAGAAAAGCTTTCCTGGAGTCATTAGAGAAAAGGCCCCTTGGGGACCAGTGAGAAAGGGAGAGTGGGAGGAGTGGGAGGAGTGAGAATTCTGCTGGAGAATGTCAGGAACATGCAGGACCCTGAGCTCAGCATGGGGTCTGGGAAAGTGGAGAGGACTGAGTAAGAAAGGGCAGGGTCTTGGGGGTCGTGGGGAATGGGAAAGAGATCTTCGAAGCTAGTGTTGAGAAGTGGATTGGAAAGGAGCAAGACTATAAGTGGCATCCCTAGTTGGGCAGGACTGAGTGTGACCGTCTGGGAGAGATGGTGGTGCCTGAGAAGTATTTAGGAGGGAGTCCACACTAAATAGGAGGGACTGTGTACAAGGCCGGGTTGGGGATCAGGTCTGAGCTCAGGGCGCCTCAGTTCTTCCAGACAGGCCCTGGGCTTCTCAGTGGCTCAGCGCTAGGGCCATTACACCCTCCTGACCAAAGCTCTGTTTCCTTTGCTGCAGCATCTGGTGTATCAGTCACAGACCATCTTCTTGTCCACCACTCAGCATGGCCCAGGAATGCCCCTCAACCTTGGCCATCTTGGCTCTGTCTTCCCCAGTTTTGGGTGTTTTGGATATTTTCTCCCGAGAGCCTCCTGAATTGGCTCAAATGTCCTCCCTCCACCAACCCCCTGGCTTCACACTGGCCTCATGACTCCCTCTGAACTCAGCATTTGGCACTCCCTAACATTGCTCACCTTGGGACAAAGACTTGCTGTCCTGTTACCCCTCTTTTTCATCTGTCTCCCTGAGGCAGGAGAATGGGCTTTGGGGGTGTGTGAGCTTTGCCATAGGCAGAGTTAAGTTCCTGTTTTCTCCAGAAATTAGCAAACGAAGGGGCGAATAAGGCAGGTTTGATGCTTATAGGAGAACAGAAAACTTGAAACTCTTTTGTTTTTTGTTTTTTTTTTTGGACCACACCCATTTGATGCTCAGGGGTTACTCCTGGCTAAGCGCTCAGAAATTGCCCCTGGCTTGGGAGACCATATGGGACGCCAGAGAATCGAACCACGGTCTTTCCTTGGGTAGCACCACCTTGCCGGCCCCGAAACTCTTAAGAGAGAACCAAGATTCTCCTGAAATTTTATTTGGTTTCTTAGGGACCACTTCTGCTAGATTGGGAGACACACTGACTGCCAGATATCAAACCTAGGTCAGATGCATGCAAGGCAAGTGCCAAGGCAAGCTCCAGCCCCCAAGTTTCTCCATTTTTAAAAACTTGTGCTCCTTTTTCTTTCTTCTTAATTATATTTAATTTATTGATTTATTTTTGGGGACTCTCAAGCCATGCTAGGGGTCCTGGGCCATTCCTGTTGATACTATTTGGTGGTGGTGCTTGGGTCCTTGCAGGAAGCTCTTTGGCCAGCCCAGTGATGTTTGGGGAGTCATGGAGTGCTAGGGACCAACCAGTTCTAACTAACTCCAGTTCCAATTCCCTAGTCTCTGCCATTCTATCTTTTAAGAAACAAAAAATTCAGCTATACTTTTAAATATTAGTAAATAACTTAAAAAATTCAGGGGCCTGACTAGAGACAGTACAATGGGTAGGGTGCTTATCTTGCCCCAAGTTCAAGAACCGGTATCCCATGTGGTTCACCAAGTTTTCAAGGATGATTCATGAGTGTAGAGCTGGGAGTCATCCCTAAGCATCACTGGTGTGGCTCTCTCCAAAACAAACTAACAAGTAAATAAATCTCCCTGACCCCAAGGACCTGAGGATAGCTTAATTGTAGTGCATCCACTGTGCAGACATGAGCCTTGAGTTCAATCCCCAGTACCACCTTACATGCCCAGAGAAATCCTGGAGGCAAAGAAAACAATCTCTGGTTCACCGCAGTCAGGTGTGTGAGCACTAGGGCTGAGTGTGTAGGGCTAGGACACAGAATGAAAAAGAGAAGGGAAAGGGAACAGAAGAAAAGTAGTGGCTCAAGTAGAGAGAAGCCCTTAGATCAGGGGTCTCAAACTCAATTTACCTGGAGGACACAGGAGGCAAAGTCGGGGTGAGGCAGGGCCGCATAAGGGATTTTGCTTACGAATATTCGCAATAAAAAGTCGCATTAGTAAGAAAAAATCGCGAAAAATCGCATTAAACATTTGCATACCCCGAACGGAACTGCTCGGGATATGCGAATGTTTAATGAGATTTTTATTGTGATTCAGTAAGCGAATAATCGCGAATACTGCGATATTTGAAGGCCAGCTGCCGGCCAAAAAATGTTGTACGGAGGGCCGCAAACGGCCCGTGGGCCGCGAGTTTGAGACCCCTGCCTTAGATTCTGTTTACATGCATGTCATAGCTGCACCTTGCACTTCTGGGGTCAGGCTTTCTTTCTGCTTTCACAGTCACAAGGCTGCTCTGGCCCAGGCTCTGAGACTTTTGGGCAGGTCCCCCGAAGTCAGCTTGCTGGTGCCATGACCATCTGCATTGGCATTGCCCCTACACAGACAACACAGGATAGGAGTAACCTGTGTTGAGAAGGGTCTCAGCCACCTTCCCACAAAGTCCCTGAAAACATCCTCATGGTGTGTTCCAAGAGCTTGACACCTGGACACTGTCCCCTCACCAGTACAACACACTTGGAGTTCTTTCTCAAATTCTTCTTAGCTCCTTTCTGCAAGGCTGAAGTCATTTCTGCCCAGAATGGAAGAGAGGTAAGTGAGCCAGCAGAAGAGCTTCTGAAGGAAGGACCCTGTGAAGGGAATTTGTTTTTGCTGCTGCTTAGTGAGAGGATTTGGGCTGGGGATAGGCGAAGGTTGTGGCCAGACATATGAGGGTGGGCTGGAGGGAAGGAATAGGTAAGGGCTGTGGCTTGGGTCAGAATTAACAAAGATGAAGATTCAAAGGTCACGACTAGAGACACATGGGCTCTCCAGTTGGACCCCCAAATCTTCAAGGCGCTCCAGGGTGTGGTTTCTATATCGAGTTGGTGTTTCAAAAGAGGAAGGGATCTCCTGTGATCCAAGAGTGAATGGAGAGTGGAGGGAACCAAGATCTGAATGTCCCCTGCAGTGTCTGGGCCTAGCTTCTGTGGTTTGGGGCAGGAAGTGGGGCACCTGGATCCGGGCTAACATGTCATGCTTCTTGTGGGGAGCATTTCCAAGATTCTGGGTTCCTGGCTCTTCCCAGTGCAGTTCATATCCTGTACTAGAAAATGTTCTAGAACTTTCTCAGGTCTGGGCCAGACATGGTGTGTCTGATTCTACCAAACTCTTCCCACCATTCCCCACCCCCTGATGACTCTGAGGAGCCTAGATGAAGGGCAACTCTGCCCCTCACTTTCTCTACTGCCTGCTGTTCTCCAGAGCTGCGGAGGGCTCAAGACACGTCGAGATGGGCCAGCAGGGCAGGCCTGGGAGCAGCACCTGCCCACCCCATCCATCCTTGAGTTCTTTGGCGGCCTTGCTTTCCCCTCTGTAACATGGACAGCTCATAGCACACCGCTGAGTTCCCAGGAAGGATAATGCCCCGCAGCTCTACAGGATGCAGATTTGTCGCTTTTTTGCTTGATTTTGCCAAACCTCCCGCCTCAGCTCTAGTTTCATAACCCCGGTCACCCTGCCCCTCCCCTCCCTTCCTGCACGTACCGAGCCCTCCCCCTGGCCCAGATGCACACCTGCGGGAGAAATTGGCACCAGCTTCTTCCATCTGTCACCGCCTCAAATCGCCTGAGTGTGCTGATGACAGATAAAGTAATTGCAGAGCATGTGAATGACTTAATATGTGATGTGTTAAGATCATTTTTAAAAATACCAGGCATTTGTATAATTTATAGCTGGAACCCACAGTTTCCATCCTGCTTTTCTGCCTATCCTGGGTGGTTTCCCCCCTCCCATGTCAGTAGTAGGAAAGTGCTCCCTGTTTCTGGCGTGGGTTGAGCGTCAATAGGAGAACTTTCTGTCGACAAACTCAGATCTTTGGACCAGCATATCTAGATGCTTCCACAGAGCCAATGCTTGCATTGTTCAAGGGCTGGCTGGGATTTATGCAACCAAGCTCTTGTGTGCTGATACCTGAACGGGACTGAGGCAGCAAACATCTTCTTCAGCAACAAGACGCAGCAGCCAAGCAACCACACATAGTCACTGTCTTCAGAGGGTGCAGCTGAGCTAGACACACCTTGACCAAGAGCAATAACGATGCACGTTGGATGTGGCAACAGAGGAGACGGAATCTGGGTCATGAGGGCATCAGCCTCTCTGGGAAGTGAGTGAGTGGACAGACTGGTGGGGCAGAGCATTCAAGAAAGAGCAGAAGAGGCTGAGCAGGAGAGCTCAACAGGAATGGGACTTGCTCAGAGAAGTGAGGCCATAGGGTGCTGTGGACAAATGAACAGGACCATGTTAAATCCTAGGAAAGTTCTGAAGCCAGAAAGCAGCAGGACTTGGTGCTATGTCCATGTTGAGCCCCTATGGGGAAGGATAGGGTTCAGTCAGCTTATAGAAAGGGATTCAGGGCCCCCTTTATTTTGACTCTAAGGGCAATGTGACTCAGCTTTGGGCAGAGGCATTAGGAAAACCAGAAAGGACAGAGAAATACTCTCAGCTGCATCTCAACACCCCAATTTCCCAGTTGACTTAATGCCCCACTGCCTCTAGCTTGCTGGAGTGAAGGAGTACTGAGCAGAAGATCCTGGCACCCATAGTGGGGCGGTGCCAAGACCCCCTTTTGTGTGACCCTCATTTTCCTTGCCTGATTTTCTCCATGCCTGGCTCAGTCCGAGGGGATCCCAGTAGGTTTCCTGCCTCTAACCCTCCAGAGGCAGCTTGGCATACATATGGTCTCACTCTCAAGTCTGATGTCAGTCTTTGGGGAGCACTGAATTTTCTGGGCATCAAGAGATTCTGCTACTACTCAGGGTTGCACTTCCCCAGAGCCACCAGTCCAGTACTTGACAGCATCCTCTGCTGGCTGCCCCATCTGACTTGGTCTCCGGGTTGGCAGAGACTATGCTCCTTCCCAGCCTCTATTCTAGGCTGTCTCAGGAGTGGGGGAGTGTGAAGGGTGTCGAGAGGAAACGAGATCATCACTGACCTCCAGGGAGTTCTTTTCCTGTGTCCCCTTGGGATGATTATGAATGTGAATAGAAATGAGGGAATGAAACAGTCTACCCAGGGCCAGAGAGACAGCATGGGAGGTAAGGCGTTTGCCTTGCATGCAGAAGGATGTTGGTTTGAATCTCGGCATCCCATATGTTCCCCGGAGCCTGCCAGGAGCGATTTCTGAGCACAGAGCCAGGAGTAACCTCTGAGCGCAGCCGAGTGTGACCCAAAAACAACAACAAAAAAGAAACAGTCTACCCAGTGTCCCATGGGGGCTGGCAAAGAGATGATAGAATAAGCTGGGAGGATCAGAAAGAGGTCTGAATGTGGATTCTGAACTGCTGTTTGGGGCCACACCCAGGAGTCTGGGGGTGAGTTCCTCCCTCCCTGATGCTTGCAGGAGTCCTAGACGTCCTGTGGAAATTTTCTCAGGTCTAAATTTGTCTTTGTTCCAGAGAAGGAAGAAAACACCCACTGGCTGGATAGTGCTTATGGCCCTCAGCTCCAGTCTGTCTGAGTTCCCATTTCAAAATTCTAGGATCTAGGTAGTCACTGTAGGACCTCATTAGACTTGGGAGAAAGGGTGGAAATGTTGCCTTCTGCCCTAGGGCATGGGCTGGGGGAAGAGAAGAAGGGATGGGACCTTGACACTCAGGGCTTTTCAAAGGTGTCTCTTACAAACCCCTTCCCTGTTGGCAACTCCTGGCATCTCTGCAGTCCTCATGCTCCTTAGCCCAACTTTCTGCTCACATCTTCGCTTTCTCTGGGACCCTTGATAGTGAAGGCTCTTTGCTCAGTCTCTTATCCCCAAGATGGGGAGTTTTAAAAGGCGTACCTTCACACAATGTCCTCTTTGAGTTGACCCTCACAGAGAAAGGTGGACTCCATTCTGGGTCATGTGGAAGCCAGGGAACAATGGCTGAGAATGTCAAAGTGGTGAGTTCATCTGACTATGGCTTCAGAATCTGCAGACAGAAGAAATGCTAGTGAGCTTAGTGGGCCTGTTATGGGGACACCAGCACAGGGAAGAGTGAGTTCTGAGTGACATCTGAATCTCCCAGAGAAGCAGAGGTACAGCCAGATACTGTCTCTTCAGGTTCCCTTTCCATGAGCCTCCAAGTCTGCCCAGAGTCCAGGGAGTAGTTGGTTAGGGAGCCAGGCTGCTACTTCTTCCTGGCACCCATTAGTCTCTACTATGTGGGGACAATCTCCCTAATCTCCTTCACAGAGGCTTCCTGCTTGTGCTCACAGCCTGAGTCAATGATGCTCAGCTATCTGGGAAGTTCTGCTGGAAAGCTCTGGCAATTGGCTGGATGGGCATCTCTTTGGGGAGCCATTATGAGTTGGGCTCCCCTCCACTTCCACTTGGAGGAAGGAGGAGGCAGATTAGAGGCAGGAGAACCTTGGGTCCTGGCTTGGCCACTGCTTGCTGTGTGCCCCAGGCAGGTTGTTAACCTCTCTGAGTCTTGGGAGGCTATAAAATGTGAGTGACAAGCCTGTTGCTACAGCAACTATCCTTACAACACCATGTACAATAATGACACACTGGCTGATGTAACACAAATACAAACACTTGCCACATTTTATGAGCTCAGTGAGTTTTATTACTATTCTTAATCACAAGGAATAACGGCAATACTGGCCTTGTGCTCAGGGGCTAGGCTAGTGCCCAACCAATCATCTCAGTTCTACAGTCTCCTGCATCACAGTGGAATGTTGACACCATGGTCTTGAACTGCACAAGGCCACTTCTATGGGAATAATTTTCTTTCTTTTCTTCAGTTTTTGGACCACATCTAGCAGTACTCAGGAGTTATGCCTGACTCTGAACTTAGTAATCACTCCTGGCAGGGCATGGGAGACTATCTGGGATGCTGGTGATTGAACCTGAATTGGCCATGTGCAAGGCAAGTGTTCTATCCACTGTGCTAAATCTTCAGCCCCTATTTTGTATATTTTCCATAGCTAATCTGATGTACTCAGATAACCAATCACTGTTCTTTTTTAGATTTGGACTTTTTTGTGCTACACCAGTTGTTGTCAGAAGGTACCTTTCACTCCCTATTCTAGGGTTACTCCTGGTGGTCCTCAGAGGACTGTGTGGTGCCAGGGATAGAACCCAGGTCTCCTACATGCAAAACTTATGATCTGACCATTGAGTCAGCTCTCTGATCTCCTCCCAGCCCATTTCCTTGCTACCTCTTGCAATGTCTAGTGGCACATATGGGATTCCCTACTGCTTTGCTGTGCCATCCTGAGCAAAACTTTGGTAAAAAAAAAAATTGGATACTCTAAGGGACTTGCTGCCTTCTAAAGTCAAACAGCCCTCGGGTCTGCTATTTTTGAACATCTTATCTCTTTTCTCCTTGACTCAAGACATCAAGACGTCATTGACCTCCTTTCAGAAGGTTCTACAGATGTATTTTGGGTGGCACTCAGTTGCCATCTGTTAACCCTGGATTCTCAGTCTTACTGAGAAATAATAGATGTCTCTGGATAAATTTATGGGTGCAGCAGGATGCAAGATGACTTCCACCTAAGTTCATCTACCACCTCAAAAGAAGCAACAAAAAGAAAATAACATTTCTTCATCCCACAAGAACTTTTATGACAGTGTCTTTTTTGTTTGGGGGCCACACACTGCGATGCTCTGGAGTTACTCCTAGCTATGTACTAAGGAATTACCCCTGGTGCTCAGGGAGAATGTGGAATGTTGGTATTAAACCTGGGTTGACTTAGTGTAAGCAAAAGTCTTAGGCTGCATTAACTATTATGTTAAACATAACATTTTGGGGTAGTTCTCCTTTGCTTGGGGACCTCCATTCCTGCACTTCTGTGGTTTCCCTAGTGATCAAAGTGAGGTTTCCTTATGTAGGGGAGCACTCTGGTGTTTGGACCTGCCTCTCTGAGCAATGTGCTAGGGTCCTTTACCCAGGAAGCTGGTGTTCCCCTTCCTTGGGCTTGGAGGCTCTCATCTGGAGGCATTGACCTACCTTCTTCTCCGCATTTTCTGTGACCAGTTGCTGATGGCCCATCTCCTTTGGAGATTTCAAGTGTGTCTTCCCAGGGACATTATCATAGTGGGGGTCCTTAGGGGCCCATAAGCAGGGTCTGAGATCCTTATGCAGAACAGATGAACTGGGAGTAGGGGTGTGTGGCTCGTCCTGCACCAGTACTTTATTATGCCTTGAGCGCTGGGGTCTGAAGGGCATTTCCCTATAGCTATAGTCAGTTGACCCAGAGGTGAGACATGCAGAGGTGGGCTCTGTACACTTCCAAAAAAGCACCTACCTCTGATAGTGCTGGGCTCTCTGAGGACAAAGTTGACATCAAGAGGCCACTGATGCAACAGGTACTTGTGGCCTCACCCAGAAAGCACAATGGCTTCCTCACAAGACCCTGGGCCTTCATCACAATGTGCCTGGCTCCTCCACAATGTCCTGTCTTTTTCACTTACCCATGATCCCCCATGTCCTTTTATTCCTAACAATGCTTATGCCTCTTCCACCAATGAGCCATGGCTCCCTAATGCTCGCACCCTCACCTATAGTGCCAGCATCTCTCCAACAAAGCTCGGAGTCTCCCCTGCAATGACCCCAGTCATCCTGACAATAATCCTAATCTTCCCAATGCCCTATGTTTCCCCACCAATGATTCAAGTCTCCCCCACAATGCCCTGTACTGCTCCCACAATGCCTCTTGTCACTCCCACAAAGCCCTACAGTTCCCTGACAATGCCAACAATGCTCTATCCCTCCATCACAATCACAATGACCTGTCTTCCCAGAAATGTTCCTTGCCTATATCCACAATACCTGGAGCCTACCCTGCAGTGCTCTGTGCCTTACCTCACTCCCATGATGACCTCACAATGATCCATCTCCCCTACAGTGTTCCATGCCTACACCCACAATGCCCTGCACTTTTCTCCCACAAGGATCATGGCCAAAAGACATGGAGGCTACTTCCTCCTAACCTGTCCTGTTAACAAAGGAGACTGAGATCCAGTAGAGAAGCACCCCCACTCATGGAAAGATCTCTCTGCTGCCCCTCAGGTCCTCCACAGAACCAAAATCTAAAACGACTATAATCTTCCAATCATGACTCCCTGACACTCTTCCTGGGCCCCATGGTCCCCCAGGGTCTCACATAAATGAACTTGTGTGCACAGGGCAACTGATGAATTGGGGAGAAAGAACCACAAAAGTCAAATTCACGCTCAAGTGTTTGACCAGACTTCTTGATGTGAAAATTCAGCTCATCTTCCTTAAAATGAAACACCTGGTGTCAGTTTTTTATTTTGTTTGTTTTGGGGCCACACCCAGCAGTCCTCAGGGGTTCGCTCCTGGCAGGCACCAGGGACCATATGGGATGCTGGGAGTTAAACTACCATTGGTCTTGGGTGGCAGCTTGCAAGGCAAACCCCCTACCGCTGTGCTCTCTCAGGCTCCTGGTGTCAGGGTTTTAAATCTGCTTTCTTCAGCGCAAATTCAAAGATGTCAGGAAAAAGTCCATAGCCTTTTAATAAGTTGAATTTCATGTGATTAACTTAATATGTATGAAACGTGTATTTTGATAAGGTTTAAATAGATCCAAAATATATAATTTATTGCCAGCTTTTTTGTTTTGTTTTGGGGCCACACCCAGCCAGTCCTCAGGGCTTATTCTGGTTCTATCCTTAGAGATCACATCAGAGGGACTGAGGGATAGAACTCAGATTGGCTGCATGCGAGACAAATACTTTACCTGCTATAGTGTCATTCTGACCTTCTGTCCCTCTTAATCCTTTTTAGTTGCATCCAGATGTCTTCCCACCCCTTCTTCTTTACTTTCCTTCCTTTCTTATTTGCTCCTTGTATCTTCTCCTTTCCTTCATTCCAGCCTTTTTATCCAATCACAACATATAAGCCCTGATGTGAAATATTTGGGAACAGATGCTTTAGAGTTGCACTTTGGGGAATGCTAGGTTTCTGCATGTTCAAAACATCCCAATGCCAGGAGTTCTAAGCAGTGCACTTCCACACTATATAGACTAATTAGAGATGACTTAAGACTGATAATTATAGACTGTGTAACATTATGAATTAAAGGCTAGGTCATTCATGTCAGTTCAGACTAGGTTTTGAGTTTACACTTTGATTCTTTTATTTGTGTTTGGGCTAAACCCAGAAATGCTCAGGGGCTTCCCCGGACTCTGCACTCAGGGATTTCTCTAGGTGGCAATGCAAAGACAAGATGGGGTGCTGGGATTCAAATTAGGATTGAAGCACCCATAGTCACATGCTAGCCAAGCACCTTAACTTTTGTACTGTTTCTCCAGCCTCTACACTTTGATTTTAAGAGCTATTAATAGATCTCTAGATGATCAATTGATGGGAAGTAAGGAGTGAAGAAAGGTTTATGCGATTGGGTAGAAATTGGAAAGTGTAAATCCACCCAAGATTTGCAATCCCACCATTCAGAATCCTTAAGAATTGGAAATACATCTAGAAATACAAAAGGACAAGTGGCAGAACCTGAATGATGAGAGCGCTCAGGGTTCGCTAGGTTTGTTTCCTGATTCTGACACCACCTTGTCACATTCTGTGTAGGAAAAGGTCTTTGTGTGTGGAAAATCTGCACCCAAGTTGGTCATGTTATTCCTGGAACTGAACTGACCATTGTTTTTCTCATAGGTCTCCTTGTTCTCACCTTGCAGGCTCTCCCATGGCACTTGAACTTTCCCTCTGCAGAATCCATCCCCCTTTTCCAGGGGTCTTAAGATCTTGGGCTTAAGATACAGATGCCAAGTGTTATTCAAAGAGAGAGAAAACAAGAAGAAAGGTAGCTACATTTCCTTCTATGCCCGGGACTTTCCCCACCTCTTGCTGGAGTGTTGAAATCAGGAAACTTATTAACAGCATTTGTATCATATCACAGAACATTAATATCTTATGCAGAGGCTGAATCGTGTGAACCTTGGGGTTTCCCCATTGCCGTCAACTCCAACACCAGCGGGATATGGCTCTGGGTAGAGGAGGTGATTGAAGCCACTGTCTGCAGCATTACAGCCATCAGATAGATCCCATCTTTCTCAGAGCTGTGACTGAAAATGGTGTTTCTAAATTTTCTCATATACCTTCCAATGATGGTCCACACCTGGCTTATTCTTCCATTTTTATGGGGAAGATATGGTAGTAGGGGCCTAAGGATAATATGCATCTTGGGACTATTCTCTGGTTAGATTTGGCCCATACAGTCTGTTCAGAACCTACTGCCACTCTAGCCTCCTGCTATAGGGCAGGATGTGACCCTCTCATTCCTGAGGTGCCAGTCCTGTCCTGGATCTTCTAAGGGAGCTCCATGTCATTAGGAAAGGGGTGTCTGATCTTTAAATGCTTCTTCTCCCTCAAGTTGACTGCAGAAAATGACTCTCTCCATCCTATCTTTGCCCCTGACCTGCCCCTGATTCTGGCCTCCTTTCTCACTGCAGAGCCTGTAAGTTATCGAAAGCCTGAGGCAGGCACTGTGCTCTCTCCTGCCCTTGCTTCACACAGTCAGGCTGGCAAGAGCCATCCCTTCAGAGACCTCTGAACACATGTATGTGAGTATGCTTGTGCACATGTGTGAAACCCAGGGCCACGTCCATGTGCTCTACAACTGACCCATTTTTAAGACAAGGGCCAGGGGTTGTGGGAGATCTCTGGGTAAGCTCTTTTATGACACAGCCAGACCCAGACTGCCCACTGCACTCCTTCCCTAGCCATTATCCCCCTGATGCCCTTCTGGGGTGGCCCACCTGCTATTATCCTATTCAACTACCAGCCTTCAGGGTTCATTCATCCATGAGGCTTTGTCAAACAGGAATCATGCAGAAAAGAGGTGTTGGTGGGGAGGGGACAGTGTTAGGAGGTGGGATGAGCTTTTATTCACAGGAGAGGGTCTCCAGCTGGGAGTTCTAAATTGGGGACCATGGTTTTGCAGGCTAGGAGCCCCTTTCCCTGCCTCTTCCCTGCACCCAGTGATTTGGGAGAAGTGCAAGGAGACTCAGTGGAATGTGGGGGGAATGAGGGGAGGAGGAGACGCCTCACAATTTAATGATGTAGGCTGCTATCCTGCCAGGTGCCCTGTGGCTGTTTTTTCCATTAAGGTGTTTTGTAATCCTTGGATCTCCTCTTTGGGAGAAAGAGAAAAGACTTGGTGGCAGGGGGGCACCCCAAGAAGGGAGTAGAATAAAGGCTCACTTTGCTTTCTGGGCACCTGGGCATATTCAGGCTTTATCTGGAGGGCTGGGGAGACGTCCTGGACATGAACCTGCTGCTTTCTGGGCTGAATATGAGGAGAACATTTGAGAAACTCAAGTATTTTGAGAACCTTCTAGGCTGAACAAAGAACCACTCACTGTGACCAGCATTCCACAATGGCCGAATCCAGTGCTAGAATTTTGTTCTGGCTAAAGGCACTGCTTAGTGGTTTGGGAGAATGGGTGGCCAGGTGAGTTATGAGCCATGAATCCCTCATACATGCAGGGATACATGGGGATCCCAGGTAGGAGTCCTCGAGGTCGAGGTGGATGAGGGAGTGTGTGGAACCCATGAAGGAAAGAGGACAGGGTAGTCTCTGCCCACACAGCAGAGGAAGCAAGAGAGTCAGAACAGAGAGTTTCCTGATGCTTTGGTATTAACAAGGTACTATGAGCTCCCAGGAGGTTTGAGGGCAGAACTTGGTCTTCTGTGGGGCTGTTCAAAGCCTTCTTGAGCCAGCTCCCTATGTACACAAGTGGCCAAGCAGAAGCCAGACACCTATTGTGGCTAAATCTCTGTGCGATGGGCAGCGGGCATAGGACACTAGTCCCAGCTCGAATTTTTTTTACTGTCGAAGGGCACCAGCTCACCCTCATCTCACAGCCCTGCATGCTTTCTTCTCATCTTTCTGTCCTGTCCTCCCTCATCCCTTCTGAAAATCAGTGATAGGACACAATGTGTCTGTGTGTCTACCGGGTATGTATGTCTGTATGTCAGAGTGTGTGTGTCTGTGTTTGTGTCTCTGTGAAGTGTGTGTCTTCTTTACAGGGAGTCTCTTCTAGTCTTTTGCCCATTTGGGTTTTAGGACCACACCCAGCCGTGCTTGGAGGATCATGCGAGGTGCCAAGAATTGAATCTGGGCCCCCACATACACACCTCTAGTCACATCTCCTAAACACACCTTCTCTGGAGAGATGCCGATGGTCTGGCTGAGGGCAAGAGGACAGCAGTGCAGAGGAGCAGAGGTGTCCAGGTGTGTAGCGATGACCATGATGAGGAGTGAACTGAGGCTCGCTCAATGAGTGCTCAGAAGGGCGAAGTGCTAGCGCATAGGCTTCCCATGCAAGGCCTTGAGACTGAGCACAAGCACCCTGGGGACTGAGCACTAAATCTTTAGACCTGCATTCCTCAGAGCTCCACAGGACCAGGAGCAGCCCTGGCATAAGGAAGCCCCCTACAGGGAGGTGGCAATCACCTGGGACACATCAGCCCTGTGGACCTCTGCGCTGACTGTGAGACAGAAACAGGGCTGAGCCAGGGATGCTTCCTGCAGTCCATGGATAGTTTGTTCCCTAAGCCCTTAAGAAGTGGGACAGCCAGCACAATACAGGGGTAAAGATGCTTAACCTTGCCTAAGTCAACCTTACCTAGGTTCGGTCCCTGGCACTGAAGAGGTCTCTAAGCATTGCCAGAAGTAAGTGCTGAGCACGATCAGGAATGATCCCTGAGTACAGAGTGAACCCTGAGCAGAGATGCTTGTGAGCCTCGAGAACTGCTGGGAGTGCTGGGTGAGTGCTGGGAGTGGCCCCAACCTCCGTGATAAAAGAAACCAGAAGAGCTGGGGCAATGGCTCAGCTGGTGGGTGCTGGCATCTCATGCACACCCCAGCAACATAGAAAATCTGAGCCCTCTGCCTCCAGAGGGGCCCTGGAGCTGCTCAGCACATCTGCATATATGAGAGGGGGAGAGTCAGTAGGGGCAGCAGGAGAGGGTCTCTGAAGGGATTCCAGGGAGGGGAGCATAGAGAAGACCGAACTAGCAGTTATTTGCTGTCCTGGCGATTCGTTGTAGTCCTGGGCACTGCCAGGAGGGGGCAGCTTCCAAGTGCTCATGTCTGGAAAGGAAGTGAGTTGGCAAGGACAGAGGCCTGGACCTGCCCTGCCCTCTCCTGGCCCGGGCCCTACTCAGGATGGGCTGCGCAGCTCCTCCAAGAGGAGCAATGCCCAGTGTTGAATCATATCTGCATTCGAGGACTTCTCAGAGACTCTGATGTCCCCCTTCTCTGACCTAATACTCCCGATGGCCACACAGGTGCTTAGCCTATTTTTGAAAGAACTAACAGGTGCCCAGCCTTGCCAGGGCTAAGATCTAAAAGGGGCCAAGAAAGGAGAAATGCTAGTAACCCAAAGAATATTGTTACTGACAAAAGCCACCAAGAGAAATGGGTGAGTCTGACATGGTGGCACTGATAGGGTTGTCATTCAGTTGCTTTCGTCTAAGAGAACTTCCTGGAGGAAGTGTCATGGTTGATTAATGATGTGAAGGATTAATGTAGTAGTTGAGGTTGAACCGAGTTAACTATGTGGAGTCAATAGTCCAGCTCTGAGGCAAATGACAGTGACCCCAGGCCTGGAAAGTCTTGATTTGCTCCTTACTTTGGTCATTCATCTTGCTCAATCTCTTTATAAAATGAGAATCTCAGCAACAAGGGAGGAGCTGTGGGCTCTGGAAGGAGGCAGCATGTTTGTATGAGGCTCCCGGAGCTGCCTGCCTGGGCACTCCCATCCAGGAGCTGAACCCGGGGGTTGGGCATGGTACCCGCGTGACACCAGTGAGAAGCGTGTCCTGGCAGGTGACAGCTGGCGGGCGAATACCTGTGGGTTATAATGCAATAGACGATGGAAGACCAATTAATTTTTTACAACAGGAGAAATAGCTAAAAGATTAACGAGCATTAATTATTTATTGAATTACTGCCTATGCATAAAATAGGGAGGGTTTGCCCAGTCCGGGGAAAGTAATCTCCTCAATCATCCCAGCTCTTCACCTTTGTGTGGGGCTCAGATCATCCAAGCCAGGGAATGAGATCATTGAGGGCTCACAGCAACTTCGGCAGCCTACTTCTGGGTTTGTACAAAAACTATTTAGGAAGGGAGGGAGGACTTTCTTGTTTCTTAATCTCCCCATCTTTCTGGCCCATTTGCAGAAAGAACAAGTTCTAGGAACTGACCCCCATTCCAGGTCTACAGTTTTTCCCTCCAAAGACAGGCAAATTGAGCTGATCTGCTACTCTTCTTGGTGAGTTGAAGTATCTGGTAAACGCAGGTCAGAACAGGGTCAGGGAGGAACATGGTTTGTTTTTTGAGCAAAGCTCACAAAGCTTTTTATTTGAAAGCTGAACACTTTCCTAGAATAACTTGTGAAGGATTCCCCTATCCATCTATCCAACACCCATTCATCCATCCATCTACCACTCATTTATCCATCCACCAACCATCTATCCATCCACTATCCATTCACCATCTATTCACCTACTATCCATCCATCCATCCATCCACCCATCCATCCATCCATCCATCCATCCATCCATCCATCAATTCATCAACCCCCATCTACCCACCATCCATCCACCAACTAAACATCCATCCTTCCATCCACCAATCATCCATCCATTCACTAAACATCATCCATTTTTCCTCCAACCATCCATCTATACACTATCCATCTATCTGTCCATAATTCATCTATCATTCATTCATCTATCCACTATACATTCATCCACTATTATTCCATCCACAATCAGTCTACCCACCATCTATCCACCCATCATCCATCCATCCATCCATGTACCAATATATCCATCTACCCACCAACTATCCACCCACCAACCATCTAACCATTCATCATTAATTCATCCTTATACCCACCAACTATCTGTTATACATCAATAACTCATCCATTAACTACTTATCCATCACTCACCAACTAACTATCCACCAACCATCCAATCACCATCAACCATTCATCATCCATAAACCTACCACCCACCATCCATCCATCTTTCATTCTCATCCATCAACTAACCATCCACCAACTATCCACTCAACACTATCCATCACCTACCATCCATTCATCCATCCATTCATTGATCCATCCATTCATCCATCCATCCATCCATCCATCCATCCATCCATCCATCCATCCATATATCTGCCTTTTATTCATCCATCTACTCATTCGTCCACCTTCAATCCATTCACCAACAATCCAGTCATTACCATCCATCCATCCATCTACCATCCATTCACCCCATCTATCCACAAACCACCCTTCCACCCATCCTCCAAACATGCATATATGCATGCATGCAACCATCCATCTATCCACAAACCACCCTTCCATCTATCCTCTAATCCATCCACCTCCATTCATCCATTCAACTATATTAGAACTCTTCTCTCTACACTGTTACCAGTTGCTACTGTAGTCCAAATGAGAGGTTCTGAAATTACTCTTTAAAATATTTTCAAGTCAATATTTATTGAGTTTTTGCTGTTTACAATATTATAAAATTCCACCTCTTAAGTATATTTCTTTGTCTAGAGAAGCTGTATGTATGTATGTGTTTGTGTGGTTGTGTGTGCTCATGAGTGTGAGTGCATGCATACCCTTGTGTGTGTATGTTTAGAGAAGCTATTGAGGTTTCTGGACTCTGTGTGTGGCAAGGACATGATATGTGCAGCTGTTCAGGTGAGATTCGTGGTGTGAGCCAACAGCTTTCAGGAAGGATTCCCCCACTTCTGCCAGACAGTACAGGGGTTAAGGTGCTGGTCTTGCATGTGGCCAACCCCAATTCAATCCCCAGCACTATCGTCTCCATCCATTCTGACAGGAATAATCCCTGAGCACAGAACAAGGAGTAAGTCCTGAGCA
Organism: Suncus etruscus; assembly: GCF_024139225.1. Classification (NCBI taxonomy): domain Eukaryota; kingdom Metazoa; phylum Chordata; class Mammalia; order Eulipotyphla; family Soricidae; genus Suncus; species Suncus etruscus. The sequence goes on along the minus strand of NC_064855.1, from coordinate 27,779,950 downwards.
CTGCTGAATAAAATTATCCCACACCCCTCCAAACATCTGCCTCTGCTCTGCCCTTTACCTCAGTTCAGGCTGTGCTGCTTATGGTTAGGGACTTGCCCAGTTTAGCCTCTCACACACACTGAGTGCCACTGTCTGGCACCGGGGGTTGCAGCCATCTACCTGGAGGAAGAGGCTATGGATTCCAGGAGAGAGTGAGGGAGGAAAAAGCAAAGTCCAGAGGTGGGATGCCCCATTTAGGCAAGCAAAGACCCTGTTTTCAGGCATCCCCAGGCCACATGTGTCCACATGTGTGGATATATGACCAAAGACTCATGATCTTGTGATTCCAGAGCATGTGACTGGGCGTTTGTGGGAGAAGAGCCTGGGGCACCCTCCTCACCTGGCTTGCTTGGTGCTAGAAGCAGTACTGGACCAACCTAAGCTGGGACTGTGCCCTCAGTCTCCTCAGAAGGTCAGTGGTGCCCAGAGCCATCTCCATGGTCCTCTAGGCCCATGGCTCAGAATTGGGGGCAGTGAGCAACTGGTCTATGTGCCTAGGACTAGGGACATCACTGTCCTTCTTCTGGCCTGATTACTTTTTGTCACTGTAAGGCCACAGTTTTCCCCTTCAGGACTGATGCCAACATTGAGTTGGGGGCACCTAAGCCTTGCAAAGAGCCCCTGTGCCAGGTGACTGAGATGTGGATACCTCCAGCCATGCTAGTGACCTGCTCTGCAGACCCTGGGAGTGGCCCCAAGAATTTACATGGGGAAGGCAAGTGCTTGCCCCTTTGGCTATTGCATTTTAGTAAAATACAAATACAGCTGAGGGGTGGTGGACCATGGTCTGGGTATGGTGGAGGAAGAAGCTGGCCTTTCGTGTAGCTGACCCCATTCAACTCCTGTCATAGCATGTCTTCTCGTCACTGCCAGAAGAACTAGGTATGGCCCCTAACTTACCTTCTCCTGTGGCCCTGCCACCCCTTAAAAGAGCCCTACAGTACTCTTCATTCAACTGGGTCCCAGGCATGACCAGACCCTGAGTGGGAGGGGTGCTCTGGCTTCTATCAGGCCTTTTGGGAGAGCACTTTTAAAGAGCTAGTGTTTCGTTGGGAAGGGAGTCAGTGGAAAGAGACATAGCATCTGTGCACTTGAAGAGTTTACGGCTGATCCCAAGACATTCTGCCAGGGCCCCAAGCACTCTCAGGTTTCACTCTGTAGCATAGACGCAGGAATAGGCCCTGAGCACTGCTGAGCGCACCTTTTCCCTCAGGGACGTTCTGTCAATATGGGTTGGGAAGGCCCCTGGAGCTGTTGGGGCCACAATGAGAACACTTGCTTTCAGGTGTTGCCTTCTGAAGGGTGTATGGGTTGGGAGACAGAGCCACCAGGGTGATGGGAAGAAGATCAAGTTCTCTGTCAGTTCTTCTCGGCTTGTTCTCGGATAGGGGGGCCTTGGTACACTTAGGCCAGGGGTGAGGGAGGAAGACAGAGATGGGGGTCCTGAGGCACTGATAAGGCTGACCGTCTACTCAGGGAGGGAGGACTGGGTCCATTAGAATGCTACAGTCTCAGTTCTGGCAGGTGCCAGATGGGCCCCTTCCCAGAGATGCCCTCCCAGTTTAGGTGGGACCCTCACAGAGGACAGGGTGGCTTAAATGCTCAGTGTGGAGGACCCCACTCCATCCTGGCTGTTATGGACCCCCACTTACAGCCAGGAATCCCCAGACCTGCACAGAGCCTCTGAAAATCAACTTGGGGACTTCTTTGCCCTCAAACCCAAACCCACGGCCCTATGCTAGATGCGGAACCAGCCAAGTATTCCTTGACTCGGGGCCCCCCACTGACCTCTCAACTTCCCCAGGGGACCCTGTGGGCCTCCAGGTGGGGCAGCAGTGGGCTGGCCAGTGTAGCTTTGTGTTTGGCCACACCCCTGGGAACCAAGGGCAACTGCACCTCTGGGAGCCAAAGGCAACTCTTTCTCTTTGGGAGTGATGGGGAAACACTTTCCCATGGCGGGACCGGTCCCCTGGTCCGTGCTGGGATCAGGATGAGAAGGAAGCAGGGACGGGCTGGGACAGGTCTCTCTGGGAGAGAGAAGGATGGGCAGGTTGCAAGGATGTGGGTGCCCTTTAGTGTTGGGTGCAGCAGCAGCAGGAGGCTAGAACAGCCCCTGGTAGGTATATTTTTTACTCCTGGTCTACTCCATCAGCCCCTTGGTGCAGGATGGTCAGAAAGAAGGGTCCTTCTCTCAACAGGAAGATGGGGTGTCTGAGACATTGTTTTCTTCCTCATCCTTCTTGCCAGTTGGGATCATGAAGTTGGGCAGCCCCTCAGACTAACCCTTCCATGTCTTCAGCACCTGCTAAGAGAGGGCCACTTACTGGGGCATTAAATTAAAAAATGCCCCCAATTTTAAGAGCATATGGGATTTAGCCATGGGTTCCAGACATGGCATCTCAAGGGGAGAATATCCTAGAGCTGTGGGTAGGCTCTTGATCCCTCCTTTTCAGGAGGACAACCTGGCTGTGTGCTGACAGTGAAGTTACTGCTTCTAATAGTGCAGAAGTGTGAGCCCAGAAAAATCCCCATACCCCTTTTCTTTAAGGGATCACTGTCTCTTTATCTACAACAGCAAGCAGGATACCAAAAGTAGATCTGAGGAGCAGATCCAGATCAAAGGGTGGACCCAGATCTTGGGGTGAACCCATCATGGAGTAGAAGGAGGATACATGGTGGATTCAGACCATAAAGTGGATCTAAACTTCATAGTGGATCTAGGTCACATGGTGGATCTAGGTCATGTAGCAGACCTAGCCACATGTCCCCACACCACAGCAACAGAGAGCTACTGGGGTGGGAGTGGGATGAGGAAATTCTTTTCTACAAGCACACGAAGGAGCTTCAGGGAATTATTTCAAAAGAAGTCAGAAGTAATAAAAAGTGGCATTAGATAAGCTCACATACCCACAGAACAGGGAAGCAAAACTGATGAGAAAACACAATGAAAAAAAAATGGGTGGATGTTGACAGTACAACTAACACTTCCTTAAGAGAAGCAGTTGGGGGCGAGGCGAAGAGATAGCATGGAGGTAGAGCATTTGCCTTGCATACAGAAGGATAGTGGTTCAAATCCCATATGGTCCCCTGAGCCTGCCATGAGCGATTTCTGAGCATACAGCCAGGAGTAATCCCTGAGTGCTGCTGGGTGTGGTCCAAAAAACAAAACCAAAAAAAAAAAAAAAAAAAAAAGACACACACACACAAAAAAAAAAACAAAACAGGTGGGGTCAAAGAGGAAGGTAAAAGGGGTTGAGGAGAGACTCAGAAAACATAGGGCACAGGACTGAAACCATAAAGTATATAGAACAACATGTAGGTAAAACACTCCATGACATTGAGACTAAAGGCAGTTTCAAGGATGAAACAGCACTCTCCAAACAAGTGGAAGCAGAGATAAACAGATAGGACTATATTAAGCTGAGAAATTTCTGTACCTCAAAGGAAATAGTGCCTAGGATACAAAAGCCACCCACAGAATGGGAGAAACTATTCACCCATATCCAAAATACACAAGGTACTAATAGAACTTAACAATAAAAAATATCACCCTTCAAAAAATGATGAGAAGAAATAAATAATTTCTCAAAGAAGAAATACAAATGGCTAAAAGATGCATGAAAAAATGCTCCAAGTCACTAATCATTAGGGAGATGCAAATCAAGACAACATTGAGGTACCATCTCACGCCACCGAGACTGGCACACATCACAAAGAACAAGAACAATCAGTTCCAGTGGGGATGTAGAGATAAAGGAACTCTCATTCACTGCTGGAAGGAATGCCTTCTAGTCCAGCCTTTATGGAAATCAATATGAAGATTCCTCCAAAAACTTGAAATTAAGCTCCCATATGATTGAGCTATTCCACTCTTAGGGATATGCCCTAGGAACACTAAAATACAATACAAAAATATCTTCCTCACACCTATATTCATTGCAGCGCTATTTACAATAGCCAGACTCTGGAAACAACCAAGATGCCCTTCAACAGATGAATGGCTTAAGAAACCGTGGTATATATACACAATGAAATATAATGCAGACTTTAGGAGAGATGAAGTCATGAAATTTTCCTATATGTGGATGTATATGGAATGCATTACGCTGAGTGAAATAAATCAGAGGGAGAGAGATAGACACAGAATAGTCTCACTCATCTATGAGTCTTAAGAAAAATTAAGGACATTATTATAATAATGCCAGAGACAATAGAAATGAGGGCTGGAAGGACCGGCTCACAATATGAAGCTCACCACAAAGAATAGTGGTGCTGTTAGGGAAATAGCTACACTAACAACTATCATGACAATCTTAATGAGTGAGAGAAGTAGAATGCCTGTCTCAAATACAGTCAGGGGTTGTAAGAGGAGGGAGATGGGGCATTGGTGGTGGGAATGTTGCACTGGTGAAGGGGGTGTTCTGTTTATGACTGAAACAACTACAATCATGCTTGTAATCATGGTGCTTAAATAAGGATTAAAAAATTTAGAAGTGAAAAATAAATAAAATTTCTTCCATTGGTCTAAAAAACTAAGTACCACACTATTGTGATTACTGTGATTTTATAGATCAACTTAAAGCCAGGTTAAAAAAAAAAAAGAAAACTTAGGGCAAAGCTGGAGAGAAGTTCCAGGGCTGGAGTGTGGGCTCTGCATGCTGGAGACCTGGGTCAGTTCCTTGTGTATTCCCCTGAGCACAGACAGCTATGGGCAACCTCTGAACACAGAAGTCCCTGAGTATGGCTGGACCTGACTCCAAAACTAAACATACAACCACACACAAATCAGGTTATTAAGGCACAATTTACAGAATTCCAAACAAATCAGCGGGTGTAAAGCTCACAAATCTAATGTAAACAGTCATAGTCCTAACAAACGCTGCCCATGTCCTCAGAAAGTTGCTTTATGACTCTGCATCCAGCCTCCTTCCTCCTCTAGCAGAAATGTTTTTCCTGCATCATATTCTTCCCTTTCTCTAAATGTTCTTTCTGTTTCCTTTTACGACCATGTTTCAGAGTATGTTTCTGAGATTCGTCCCAGTTTTATTTATCAGTAGCCCCTTTTATACTGCCCTTGAGCATCGTCTCTTTGATACTGAACACATTTTAGTGGAGGCAGAGATAAGGTATAAGACAGGGAGTAAGGTGTTTGCTTTGTATACAGCCGAATCTGGTTTGTTCTCCAGCACCTCATATGATATCCGAGTCTCACCAGGTGTGGCCCTACACTCCCTTTCTCTACAATGCAATATTTTACTATAGTTCTGTGCTCACAGGTGATCTGGTACAACCGTGGGTACCATCCTCAGCACTGCAGGGTGTGACTTTGGAGAGTGGCCCCAGGATCCCCTGATCATTTCAGAGAGGAAAAGTAAATTTTTCTTGAGGGCTTATATTTCGCTTTGCACTCAGGAGTAACTACTGGTGGTGCTTGGGGGATCATATAGGGAAGCAGCATGCAAGGTGGATACCATACCTGCTGTATTATTGCTCTAGTTCTTCCAACAGTTTCTTTGGGTATTTTTTTTTCCACACCTGGTGGCAATAAGGGTTACTTCTGGCTCTTCACTCAGGAATTACTCCTGGCAGTGCTCAGGGGACCATATGGGATGCCAGGGATCGAACTCAGGTTGTTCTCATGAAAAACAAATAGCCTATACCAGTGGTCGGCAACCTGCGGCTCGCGAGCCACACGTGGCTCTTTACACTTTTAATTTGGCTCTTCTGTGTGCCGGGCGGCCGCTCCAGGAGTCAGGACTCTGCTCCTAGCCTCTGTCAGTGCGCGCCCTGTGTACAGCTCCAGCAGCCGGCTCCAAGAGTGTAAGATGATACCCAGTATCAACCCTAAACAAAGGTGGTCCCCCAAGGTCAACCTTTCTTAAAGTTCTTGATCTGATATGTAAAAGCCCACTGAATATGTACTTTTGTCTCTCTCTCTCTCTCTTGCCTCCTGGTATTGGGAATTGATTTTAATAAAGAAAGAGGTGTCCTAGCTTTTTGGGCTCAAGGCAGAGAGTACAAGGTAAAAAAGGCCATGGACTCCATGATAATCTTTTCCTGGCTAGCTTGGTTTATTATTTCTTTCTTGCTACCCTGCTTCTTCAGACCAGGTTGGGTGGGGTTTAGAAATACAGTGCCTGGAGTGATCTTAAAACACATATTTTATTTTGCACAAGAGTGGGCATCTTCCATGAAGGGATTCTCAACTCAGAGTTTTCTTTTCCATGGATTCTCATGTTCAGAGTACTCATGATTAAAGTTGTGAGCTAATGCCCTTAAATGCTGTTTTTCATATTGATTATGACTTTCTGCATAATATAAGTGCCAATCAAATTTTTTGCAAGAGTGGAAACATTTCAATATCTCCTCAAACACAGCTATCCCAGAATCAGATTCTATTTTGAACACATCCATCTTATGTCTCACTGTAAAAACTACTTGTGAAACTCCCCTGCAGAGAAATATTAAGTTCATAGAGAAAATGAACAATGTCTGCCAAATACACAAGCTAACCTACCCATTTCTTGTCCAACTGAGGCTGTACAAAGTCAGAGTTCTGCTCTCACAGGAACTGCACTACTTCTTCCCTCTTGCCAACAAGGCGAGAAAGCACCCTTCCCCTGAATAGCCACTTCACTTCTTCATGGAGAAGATGCTAGTAGTGGGCATCCATACTCTCATCCAGGGTGGTGAATAGCCTAGATTTGATCACAATTGTGAATTTCACAAATTATCTTTACTGTGTCATCTATCACAGAGTTTAGTTCAGCAGGGAGTTTTTTTGAATCCAGTCTATCATACAATGAATGGATACAATGTACGGGTGTGCAACTTCTGTTTCTTCTGACTACACAAAAACACTGAGCCATGCACAGTGCATCATCTGTACATACAACAACACATCAGATTATTATTCTGAGTGAAATGAGTCAGAAGGAGAGGTGTAGACACAGAATAATAATTTGTGGCATATAAGAATAACAAATGGCAATATGGTAATAATATCTAGAGAAAATAGGGATGAGGGACAGGAGGACTAGTCCATGATAGGAAGCTTCCCATAAAAAGTGGTGAGTTCAGTTAGAATAGAGAAAGGTACATTATGACATTGGTAGTTGGAACTTATCACTCTGGGCAAGAACTGGATGCTGAAAATGAATAAGTGACATGCATGGTACCCTTTAATTAACAATATTGCAAACCACGGTGTCATAAAGGAAATTTTGCAAACCTCAGTGTCATAAAGGAAAAGAGAATAGAGAGAAAAAAGCAAAATGCTTGCCTCTGACATAGGCAGAGGAGGGTGAAGGGGAAGGAAACAAGGGACATTGGTGGCGGGGAAAGTGCACTGGTGAAGGGTGGTGTACATTCTATGATTGAAATGCAAGTATGAATAATTTTGTAAAAAATATTCTTAAATAAAAATTATAGTTAAAATGTTTCAGGCATTCTATCATAATTTTTTTATGATATCGTATGCCTTTCACAAAGTGCTGTTTTTGTTTTTGTGTGTATTTTAGTTTGGTTTCTTGCAGCACACACTAAAGTGTCAATAGATTTTTTTTTCCTTTCAGTGAAATCACTACTTTTCTCTGGAACACTGTTATTGCTTTTAAAGATTGTTAAAAGGTTTTTCTCTTTTACCTGTTTCATCTCCATATTGTAGGGTTTCAAATTTTCAGCACTTTTTGGTTATCAAGAGGAAATGTTTTGAAACGTTTTGATTCCTTATTATCAGAAATCAAAGCATTTTTCCTCGAGAAGTGTGTTCACTATCCAGAATTAACAAACAATCAGTGGATTCAAAAACTGTATTTCATGGTGGATGTTAATTCACATCTAAATCAGCTTACTCATAAACTACTAGGAAAAGGAAACACAATTTTTTTGATGTTAGAAGAGGTTATTTCGTTTGAAAACAAATTATCTGTTTTTGCTCAAGATTTTGAAAGAGAAATTTTGATTCACCTTCCAAGCCTGTTGAAACATCGCCAAGAAAATAATTCTGATATTGACATTACTTATTTTAAAACAGCTCTTTTAAATATGAGGGAAGCTTTTCTCAAGAGGTTTCAGGATTTCAGAAACAGGAAAGCGATGTTGGCCTTTGTTAAAAAAAACCTCTGGATGCCACTGTAATGGAATTAAATTTTTCTCCCTTTAATATTGACATTGGCAACTTTGAAATGCAATTTCTAGATTTAAAAAACAAAGAACTGTGGAGCTCAAAATTTGAATGTCTTTGTGCTAATTTAGAAAGATTGGAGAAACACAAATGTGAACTTAGTTCACAGCACAAGTGGTCCACTTCGAAAGACCTGGAGAAGGAAGATATGTTGATTTTTAACACCTGGAATAGCATTCCTGACTCATATAATCAACTAAAAAAACTAGTGTTTGCTGCTCTTTCCTTGTTCGGGTCTACATATTTATGCAAACAATCAATCATTTTCAAGCATGAATCTTATCAAGAGTAAATTGAGAATTTGTCTCATCTATGAGAACCTGGAATCGATCCTAAAATTAAAAACAAGAACATACAAACCTGACTTACTCAAACTATCCAAGGAAATGCAAAGCCAATGTTCACATTAGTGTTTGTGACTTCGTCAGTCATTGTCAGGATGTAATTTTCTTTACATTGTAAGGCAAATTTTATGGAACTTAACTTATTAATAAATAATATCGTTCTAAAGTTTTTGTTTTATTAGTTGTGTTATTTGTATCCTCCCGACCTATGTGGATACTCAATAAAAACTTATTGAAACTAAAAGCAGTGTACCATCCTATGTATTTTCGGTTTTGAAAATGTGGCTCTCGGGGCCGAAGATATAGCATGGAGGTAAGGCATTTGCCTCTCATGCACAAGGTCGGTGGTTCGAATCCCGGCATCCCATATGGTCCCCTGAGTCTTCCAGGAGTGATTTCTGAGCATAGAGCCAAAAGTAACCCCTGAGCGCTGCCAAAAGCAAACAAACAAACAACAAACAAACAAAAAACCCCAAAACCAAAAAAAAAATGTGGCTCTCAAAATAAATTTCAATCGTAGGTTTTGGTGAGATTTGTCTCAGTTGAAAAAAAAGGTTGCCGACCACTGCCCTATACCCACTGTGTTAACACCCTGTCCCCCCACCAATTTTTTTTTAATGCAGAAAAGTTTCCTCTTTTTTAAAATTTGAATTTATATGGGGGTACAGGGAAATAGGTGGCACACTTTTCACACCCAATGAAAGTGTCCTTTTAGTCTTTTTTTGGGGGGGCACACCTGGTGATGCTCAGGGGTCACTCCTGGCTCTGCACTCAGAAATAGCTTCTGGCTTGTGGGACCATATGGTATGCCAGGGGATGAAATCTGTGTCCGTCCAAGGTTACTACGTGCAAGGTAAATGTCCTACTGTTTGTGCCATCACTCTGATTCCAGCCCTTTTATCTTTCTGGAAAAAACTGTTTTTCTTTTTTGATCACACCCGGTGGAGCTCAGGGGTTACTCCTGGCTCTGCACTCAGAAATTGCTCCTGGCAGACATGAGGGACCATATGGGATAATTCAGTCTGTTCTGGATCTGCTGCATGCAAGGCAAACACCCTATTGCTGTGCTATCTCTCCGGCTCCCTGAAAACTTTTTTGTGTGTGTGATTTTGTTTTTCTTAACACTGTCACTGCTCTTGCTGCTGCAACCTGCTTTCTCAGGGCCACTGCTACTGAGCAGCTCCTCCTTGACAGAGAGTTTCTGCTTTTTTCTTTGGAAAACTTGTTTTCAGCTTTTTCCTGATCACTAGCTGGTGATCTCCTCCTCTTGGGAAGACTTATAGTGTCTTACAACCTGACAGTGGCTTCTTTAAGATCATCACTATTATTAATTTGCCCTTCCTTGGAAAATGCAATTTTTTCCCTTGGGCTTGGAGGAGACAGAGGGTTCTCCATCCATGTCATTCTCCTGAGGCACTTCTTGGTTTTTTCTTTTTCTTCTTTTTCTTTACATTCCTCAGTGGTGGTTGGTCTCAGGGAGCTACTGCTGTTTTCTAAAGAGGTGAGGGCAGCCACAACCAAACGTTTCTTTTCCTTCTTCAGGAGTTTCTTCTTTTCCTTCCCCAGCTTCCTGGAAATCTCTGCTTCAACCATTGCTTCCTACATGACATCCAGATTCTTCTGTGAAATTTCTCTTGTCTCATAGAAGGAGAGTCGCTCCTCAACTTGCTCTCAAAGTTTCTCCCCAAATACACGTGTGGGCTCCTCAGAGAAGCAAGTGATTTGTGAGGCAATACTGATTTTTTTTATTTGGCCAGGTATTGGGGGAGTGGCCTTTATTCTTAGCAGCTGCTCAACCAATGAACTTAGAATGGAAAATGAGACCATATTTTGGGGTGTTGCCCCTTTTCTTCAAGGCTCTGGGAAGAGAATATTTAGAGGAGACTTTAAATCATAAATTTCAACCCTATTATTGGAGACAAATGCCCCCATCCCCGCAGACCTCAGGCAAGGCTGGGTTTCTACCTTGGCACCTGCTGACAGCACACAGCTCCCAGAGGCAGATGGAAGACACCTTAATGTCACTGGCCTGAAAATATGCTAGGCCCTGGGAATCATTCAGACACTAGAACTGGCTCAATTTTCCTCTTTTAACCACTTGAAGATTAAATTGATTTTATTAACTTGTTTTATTTTATTTATGTGCAATCATCAGCGTTATCTAAATGTGATTCTTGATCACACTCAACAGAAACTAGGGGCTCACTAACACATCCACACCCACACCCAGCCACCTTGAGTTTGAATATCTTGTGACTCTGACTTTCCAGGTCTACATTCTCCCAGAGCTGGCCTCACAGATTCTTCTCCCTCTGTGCCTGGCTTCCTTCACAGAGCATGGCAATGTCTCCAGTACTTACCAAGTTGCGGCATGTCTGAAACCTTTATTCCTTTTCATGGAGTAAACATTGTATTGAATATTTGCTGAGTAATATTCTATTGGGCAAAATACCATCTTCATTTTATTGGTTCATTAGTTGATACATATTTGAATGGCCTCCACATTTCAGCTACCGTGAATATATTGCTCTAAACAATGACAGTCAGTGTATAAATTTCCTGGCATTAAGTCCCTCTTTTCAATTTCTTAAAAGCATTTTTAAAGGAGTGGAATTGGCAGATACTGTAGTAATTGCATGTTTTGCTTTTTGAAGAAATGCCATTTTTTTTTAAATGGTGGTGGCACCATTTAATATTCTCATACCAATGAAGTAGATTGTCGCTGACTCCACTTTTTTTTTTTTTTGCCAACCTTTGTTATTTTTCTACTAAGAAGTGCTTGATGATCCTGGTAAATTCAATCAGGTGGTTTTAGTTGCATCCTAATCACTAACTTTTTAGGGGCATCTTTCCAGGTGCTTAGTTCTCATCTGTTTATCTCTGGAGAAATGCTATTCAAGACTTTTACCCACCTTTTCATAGCTATGTATTTATTTCTTTATTTATAAACCTCCCAAGAAACACCAGGCCATTCCTTGTTGTATCTAATCCAGTGCCAGAGGTTTCCAGCTGTCCAGGAGATCACTAGGGATACCCTTAGTGGTGTTCAGCAGATTGTGCCAAGGATCAAACTCAGGCAAAATCACTAGCCCTTTAAACTACTTTCAAGGAAGTTGGTCTCTGCTGTTTCACCTGAAGCACGACAGCCATTTTGGGGCTTCTCTCTGCTGTCCTGTGGCTGGGGATTTGATCCTCTCTGCCACCATTCCCTTGTGGGCTCCTCTTCTCACAGGTGAGCAGTCTCACCCACAGATAGTGGAGCTGGTCTCTGCTGTTAGACTTATATCATGGTAGTCATTTTTGGGCCTTCTCTCAGCTGCCCTGCAGCCTGGGATTTGATCCTCTCTACCATCATTCCATGAGAGCTCTTCTTGGAGTGAGCAGTCCCACTGTCACATAGTGGAGCTGGTCTCTGCATTTGACTTTAAGCATGGTAGCCATTTGGGAACTTTCTGCTGTCCTGTAGCCAGGGATTTGATCCTTTCCACAAATTGTTCTGTGAGGGCTCTTCTTGGAAGTGAGCAGTCCTGTCCACAGACAGTGTAGCTGGTCTATGCTGTTTGACCTGAAGCATGGCAGCCATTTTGGGCCGTCTCTCTGTTGTCCTAAAACCGGGGATTTGATCCTCTCTACCTATTGTTCCCAAGGGCTCATCTTCTTTGGATGTGAGCAGTCCTGCCCACAAAGGGTGGAGTCAGAGGATCACAGCCGGTTTGCTCCACATCCCCGCACATCTTCTAGCCTATAAACAGCACCATAACATGTAGAAAAATCCACAATACAAACGTGACAATGGGGGAAACAACACAGGCCAATACCAAGCATAGAGAATGAAGATGGCAGCACTGATGATCTGAAAACTGCCAACCACCTAGTTAGTCTCTCAGATAAAGATTTTAGAGAAGAAATATGAAGGATGTTCATAGAACTCAAAGAAGGCATAATCAAGTTGAATGGAACACAAATAAGAATCAAGAGGATATCAAGATAGAAATCAGAAAACTGAAATAACAGGTCTGAAAAATATAGTAGACAAAATGAAAACCTTAATGGAAAGCCTCTCCAACAAAGTAACAACAGCTGAAGATAGAATCAGTGAGCTATAAGATGAAATGCATAACTATACAACAGAAGAGATTGGAAAAGAGCCTAAAAGCAAATGATCAAACAATAAAAAAATTACTCAAAGAATATGAACAGATGAAAATAGAAGTCTTTAATAAACTCAACAGAAACAGTATAAAAATAATGGGAGTCCCAGAGATACAGGAAGAAAGTCCCCAGGAAGAATGAACAGTCAAGGACATTATTGCAGAGAAACTCCCAGAGCTAAAGACTGCATGCAACCAAAGCCTGAATGCCCAAAGAGTACCAGCTAAAAGAGACCAGAAGAAAAGCACCCCAAGACATACACTAGTCACAATGATGAATCCCACAGATGGGGATAGAATATTAAATGCAACAAAAAGGATCAAAAAGGGAAATTACATCCAAAGGAGCATTCTTAAGATTTTCAGGAGACCTGTCACAAGAAACCCTCAAGGACAGAAAGCAGTGGTGGGACATAGTGACAACATTCAATGAAATGAATGCTTCGCCTAGAATACTGCACCCAGCCAGACTTACTTTCAGGTTTGATGAAAGTATACATAGATTCATGAATAAAAAACAGGTCAGAAACTTTATAGACTCAAAACCATTTAAAAGAAAAACTGAAAGGTCTACTTTAAGAGAAGACTGACCAGCAGATACACCAAACTTCTACACAAAGATGGCACTCAATGGACTAAATGTACCTGTTAAGAGACAGAGTTGCTAAATGGATCAAAAAGTTGAATCCAAAGTTCTGCTGCCTACAAGAAATATACCTGAATAGTCATATCTAACGTAGACTCAAAATCGAAGGTTGGAGAAAATCCATCCAAGCAAACAACACCCTTAAAAAGCTGGAGTGGCCATATTAATATCAGATGAGATGACACAAAATTTAGACTCAAAAAAGTTGTAAGAGCAAAGATTGACATTTTGTACTAATCAAGGGATATGTAAAACAGGAACAAATCACACCCCTAAACAAATATGCACCCAATGAGGGACCTGCAAAATATTTAATACAATTGTTGACAAATCTGAAAGAATATATCAATAGCAACACAGTAATTGTGGAAGACCTCAACACTGCCCTTGTCACCCCTTGATAGATCAACGAGACTGAAACCCAACTCTGAAAAGAGAAATGGAATAAAGTGGACTAGTATATATATAAGGCACTCTATTCCCAGATACCAGGATACACATTCTTCTTTAATGTACCTGGGTCACTCTCCAGGATAAACCAATTTGGCCCATAAAACATACCTCCATAAAATCAAGAGGATAGAAATTTTACAGACTGTCTTCACTGATCACAAGGCACTGAAATTAGACGTGAACTACAAAGGCACACAGAAGAAAAACTTTAACACCTGGAAATTAAACAGCTTATTACTGAACAACCAGTGGGTTTGAGATAAAATCAAAGAGGAAATCAAAACATTCCTGGAAACAAATGAAAAAGAAGGCACAAATTATCAGAATTTATGGAACACAGCAAAAGCAATACTGAGAGGAAACCTTATAGCTTTGCAAGCACACATCAGGAAGGAAGAAGAGGCCTACATGAATAGCTTAATGACACAGCTTATAAAATATAAAGTGAACAAAAAAAGAAACCAAAAAATGTAGTGTAAGGAAAAAACAAAGTTTAGAGTAGAAATCAATGAAATGGAAATCCAAAAAACAATCTGAAAGATCAACAAAAGCAAAAATTGGTTCTTTGAAAAAATAAACAAGATTGATAAACCACTGGAAAAACTCACAAAGAAAGCAAGAGAGAGAAATTTGATAAACCGGATTAGAAATGAAAAGGGGGGAAATCACTACAGATATTGCAGAGATTCGAGGGTAATCAGACACTAATTTGAGAAACTCTATACCATGAAACATGAGAATCAGGAAGAAATGGATAGGAGCTGGAGAGATAGCATGGAGGTAGGGCATTTGCTTTGCATGCAGAAGGACGGGGGTTCAAATCCCAGCATTCCATATTGTCCCCCGAGCATGCCAGGAGCGATTTCTGAGTGTAGTGCCAGGAGTAATCCCTGAGCGCTGCCGGGTGTGACCAAAAAACAAAAACAAAACAAAACAAAAAAAGAAATGGATAAATTCTTGGACTCTTATAACCTTCCATGGTTAAATAAGGATGATACAGCATATTTAAACAATCCCATCACTATTGAGGAAATTAAAATGGCAATCAAAAGTCTTCCCCAAAACAAAAGCCCAAACCCAGATGGATTCACTAATGAATTCTTTCAAACCTTTCAAGAGGAAATATTCCAATTCTTTTCAGGTTCTTCCATGAAATTGAAGAAACAGGAACACTTCCAAATAGTTTTTATGAAGCTAACATCACCTTGATACCAAAACTAGACAGAGAAGATTTAAAAAAAGAGAAAATTACAGACCAATATCCCTGATGAACACAGATGCAAAGATCCTTAACACAATTCTGGCAAATAGAATTCAAAGCCTTATCAAGATGGTCATACACCACGACCAGCTAGGTTTCATTCCAGGATGTTTTAACATACATAAATCAATCAACATAATACACCTTATCAACAAAAAGAAAAATAAATTATATTATCATATCTCTAGATGCAGAGAACTCATTTGATAAGGTCCAACACCCATTCTTAATAAAAACTCTCATCAAGATGGGAATGAAAGGAACTTTTCTCAATATAGTCAAGGCCATCTACTACAAGTCAATAGCAACTATTATTCTCAATGGAGATAAAATAAAAGCCTTTCCTCTAAAATATTGTACAAGACAAGGCTGCCCCTCTCACCACTCCTATTCAACATAGTACTGGAAGTACTTGCCATAGAGATTAGGCAAGAAAAAGATATCAAGGAAATCCAGATAGGAAAGGAAGAAATCATGCTTTCACTGTTTGCAGATGACATGGTATTATATTTAGAAAACCCTAAAGACTACCAAAAAGGTTCTAGAAACAATAGATTCATATAGCAAAGTGGCAGGTTACAAAATTAACGCACAAAAATTAATGGCCTTCTTTTTTTTTTTTTTTTTTTTTTTTTGGTTTTTGGGCCACACCCAGTAACGCTCAGGGGTTACTCCTGGCTATGTGCTCAGAAGTTGCTCCTGGCTTGGGGGACCATATGGGACACCGGGGAATCGAACCGCGGTCCGTCCAAGGTTAGCGCAGGCAAGGCAGGCACCTTACCTTTAGCGCCACCGCCCGGCCCCCAAATGGCCTTCTTTTTTAAAAATAAATTATCTTTATTTAAACACCGTGAATACAAATATAATTGTAGTTGTATGATTACAGTCATGTAAAGAACACCCCCTTCACCAGTGCAGGATTCCCACCCCCAATTTTCTGGATCTACCTACTCCCCACCCCACCCACACCTGTACTCGAGACAGGCTTTTTTTCCCCCTCATTCATTCACATTGTTATGATACTTTTCAGTGTAGTTATTTCTCTAACTGCATTTATCACTCTATGTGGTGAGCTTCATGTCATGAGCCACACCTACATAGGAAGATGGGGGTAAATAAGGGTTGGGACTGAGGCAGTAAACTATTAGAAATGAGATTTGTAGCGCAGTATCAAGGTCACAATACAAGATGGATGTTATGGATATATAAAATATATGCATACAATACTATCAATAGGAAAACAAGGAGAAAATAATTCCAGTGACTGTCCCAACATAAACCAATGCTAAAACGGCCCACCCTCCTCCTAAAGCGCATTCCCATTAATGTAGGGAGAGGTAGGGGGGAAGTCTGAGGACCACTAAGAGTCCACCTGAACCCACTTCTGGCCATCTGAGCTGGCACCCAGGGAAGGCCTGGAGTCAGGGGAAAAAGACAAGGACAGCTGGGGGCCTGTCAATGGCCTTCTTATACATCAATAATTATAGAGAAAAAAATGAACATTAAAAGAACAACCCCATTCACATTAATGCCACACAAACTCAAATATCTTGGAGTCAACATAACTAATGCAATGGAGGACTTACTCAAAGAAAACTACAAAACACTGCTTCAAGAAATAAGAGAGAACACAAGGAAATAGAGACACATACCCTGCCATGGATTGTCAGGATTAATATCATTAAAATGACAATACTCCATAAAGCATTATATAGATTTAATGCAATCCCTCTAAAGATATCCATGATATTCTTCAAAGAAGTGGATCAAACACTCCTGAAATTCATTTGGAACAATAACACCCATGAATAGCTAAAGCAATCCTTGGGAAAAGGAATATGGGAGGCATTACTTTAACAATTTTAAATTATATTACAAAGCAATAGTTATTAAAACAGCATGGTATTGTAATAAATACAGATCCTCAGATCAGTAAAATATACTTGAATATTCAGAGAATGTTCCCCAGACATACAATCAATTATTTTTGATAAAGGGGCAAGAAATCCGAAATGGAACAAGAAAAGGCTCTTCAACAAGTGGTGTTGGCACAACTTATTAGCCACTTGCAAAAAAGCTTACTCAGACCCCATCTAACACCATGCACAAAGGTCAAATCCAAATGCATTAAGAATTTTGATATCAGGCCTGTAACCATAAGGTATATAGAATAATACATATATGAAACACTCCATGACATTGAGACTAAAGCATCTTAAAGAAGGAGACAGCATTCTTCAAACAAATGGAAGCAGAGATAAACAGATGGGACTATATTAAGCCGAGAAGCTTCTTCACCTCAAAGGAATATAGGTGCCTAGGATGCCTAGGATACATAAGTTACCCACAGAATGGGAGAAACTATTCACCCTATACCCATCAGATAAGGGGCTAATATTCAAAATACACAAGAGACTGACAGAACTTAACAAGAAAAGCACATCTAATCCTATAAATGAACAGACACTTCCACAAAGAAGAAATACAAATGGCCAAAAACACATGAAAAAATGCTCCACACCACCAATCATCAGGGCAATGCAAATCAAAACAACAATGAAGTACCATCTCATTCCACAAAGACTGGCACACATCACAAAAAAACAAGAACAATCTGTGCTAGTGGGGATTTGAAGAGAAAGAAACTCTCTCATTCACTGCTGGTGGGAATGCCATCTACACCAGCCTTTATGGAAAACAATATGGAGATTCCTCAAAAAACTGGAAATTGAGCTCCCATATATCCAGCTAAACCACTAGGATATATCCTAAGAACACTAAAATACAATTCAAAAATCCCTTCCTCACACCTATATTCATTGCAGTGCTATTTACAATAGCCAGATTCTGGAAACAACCAAGATGCCCTTCAACAAAGGAACGACTAAAGAAACTGTGGTACATATACACAATGGAATATTATGCACACATCAGGAGAGATGAAGCCATGAAATTTTTCTATACATGCATGTACATGGAATCTATTATGCTGAGTGAAATAAGTCAGAGGGAGAGATACAGACACAGCATAGTCTCATTCATCTATGGATTTTAAGAAATAACCACATTGCAAACTATCCTAATAATGAGAATATATGAGGGAAGTGGAAAGCCTGTCTAGAGTACAGGTAGGGGTGGGGAGGGGAGGAGGGATATTTGGGTCATTGGTGATAGGAATGTTGCACTGGTGATGGGGGGTGTCATCTGATAGGACTGAAACCCAACCACAATCATGTCTGTAACCAAGGTGTTTAAATAAAAAATATTAAAAAAATTAAAAATGTTATTATAATTATGTTCAGAGATAATAAAGATGAGGGCCGGAAGGACCGGCTCACAATATGAAGCTCACCACAAAGAGTGGCACGTAAGTTAGGGAAATAACTACACTAACAACTATCATGACAATCTTAATGAGTGAGAGTAGAATATCTGTCTCAAATACAGGCCAGGGTGTGGAAGTAGGGAGGGGATCATTGGTAGTGGGAATGTTGCACTGGTGAGGAAAGGTGTTCTGTTTATTACTGAAACCCAACTACAAACATATTTTGAAACATGGTGCTTAAAGAAAGATCTTATAAAAATGCAGGTTGAGAAAAAATACATATATAATAAAAATTAGCTACCTTCGATGCCCCCTAAACATTTATTAACACTTGCGTGTGCCCTAACATAGGATCCACCCTGGACTGCTCCAGGTGCACTGAGGAAAAGACTTTGGCAGACTTTTATTTTAAGGAGAGGGCACACCCAGCAGCACTCAGGGGTTACTCCTGGCTCTGTGCTCAGAAAACGCTCCTGGCTCACGGGACCATATGGGATGCTGAGAATCGAACTCAGGTTTGTCCTGGGTCAGCTGCATGCAAAGCAAATGCTCTACTGCTGTGTTATCTCTCTGATCCCAATCTTTGACAGTCTTAAAATAAGAACATGATTGTTTCAAAAGAAATTTTGTTTGTTTGGTGCAATGCCTGGCTGACAGTGCTTAGAACTTATTCCTAGCTCTGCATTTAGGGATCATTCCTGGTAGTCAGGGGACCTCATGGAATCTGGGATTAAAATCAGGTTATTTGTGTGCAAGTCCAGAGTCTTATCTTCTGTTTAATCTTTCCAGCCCTCATCGTTTCAGTCTTGAGTGATTTGTCCCTAGTGAGTCTAAATATATACTTTGATTATTTGTATTTGTTGTTAGTTGATAATTGATGTTTTTGCCCAGTTTGAGAGGCTATCTCTCTTTTTAACCTGTAGTCACTAATGCATATTTTCTTTTATTTAATTATCTTTATTTAAACACCGTGATTACAAATATAATTGTAGTTGTATGAAAACAGTCATGTAAAGAACACCCCCCCTTCACCAGTGCAAGATTTCCACCACCAATTTCCCAGATCTCCCTCCTTCCCACCCCACCCACACCTGTACTCAAGACAGGCTTTCTATTTCCCTCATTCATTCACATTGTTATGATAGTTTTCAGTATAGTTATTTCTCTAACTGCACTCATCACTCTATGTGGTGAGCTTCATGTCATGAGCTGCACCTACATGAGAAGATGGGGGGAAATAAGGGTTGGGACTGAGGTAGTAAAAGAATAAAAATGAACTTTGTAAGGGCAGTATCAAGGTCACAATAGAAGATGGATATTATGCATATATAAACTGTATGCATTCAATACTATCAATAGGAGACCAAGAAGAAAAATTTTCCAGTGACTGTCCCAACATAAATCAGTGCTAGAACGACCTGCCCTCCTCCCAAAGCGCATTCTCATTACTGTGGGGAGAGGTAGGGGGAAAGCCTGATGACCCCTATAGAGCCCACCTGGACCAGCGGCCATGCCGGAGGCCCTCTCCCTAGCCTGGTGAGTGCTTGGAGGCTTGGCAGGCCCCCAGTCGTCCTTGTCTTTTTCCCCTGACTCCAGGCCTTCCCTGGGTGCCAGCTCAGATGGCCAGAAGTGGGTTCAGGTGGACTCTTAGGGATCCTCAGGCTTCCCCCCTCCCTCCATACTCCAGGGAGGAGGTGCATGGGGAGGAGGTTGGACAGATATCTGGCTTCCGATTTTCTTTGATTTTGGAGGCCAGCTCTTGCCAGGTATGGGGTTTGGGGAGGCCCCATGCCGGAGGCATATTTTCTAATCCAAATGGTCTCACTCATCTATGGTTTTTAAGAAAAATGAAAGACATTTTTGCAATAATAACTTTCAGACACAAAAGAGAAAAGAGCTGGAGGTTACAGCTAATCTCATGAAGCTCACCACAAACAGGGATGAGTTTAGGTAGAGAAGTAACTATGTTTTGAACTATCCTAATAATGAGAATGTACGAGGGAAATAGAAAGCCTGTCTAGAGTACAGGCAGGAATTGGGTGGGGAGGAGGGAGATTTGGGACATTGGTGATGGGAATGTTGCACTGGTGATGGGTGGTGTTCTTTACATGACTGAAACCCAAACACAATCATGTATGTAATAAAGTTGTTTAAATAAAAAAAAACATGATTTTGGAAAAATAAAAAAACTTTAAAAGAGAAAATCTGGTTAATAATGTTGGAAAAACAGCTCTTTATCTGGCAAAACTAATTTAATTCTGACTGTAAAAGAAATAAAAATTTTGTATGATATAAACATCTTGCTAAAGATCAAACTTAAAATCAATAGAGTAAACTTAGGGGCCTGAGTGAAAATGCAGCAGGTAGGCACTTACTTTGCACATGACCAACCAGAGTTAAGCTCCCTGTTATAGAGTCCCAAAGCATGACCAGGAGTGATTCATGAGTGCAGAGCCAGGAGTAACCCTGAGCACTTCTGGGTGTGCCCTACTCCCAAAATCAAATGAACGAACAAAAAAGCGTAAATGTAGAAGAGTATAAAATATAAAAGGGGAAATCAACTTATTTAAGCATAGTAAAAATGTAATATTTCTGGGAGTTGGAGAGCTAGTACAGTAGATATGGAAGTTACTTTGTGAATTCTGTTGAACAAAAGATGCTATCAGACATTAACAGTTATAACTCAAAGTAGCAAAGGTGAAAAGGAGCCATATCAGTCATAAAAAAACGACTCCCACTAGAAAAATAAGTAAAGCAGATGGCTAGAAAGCCCACACCAAATAAAACAGGACTAATTTTTATGGCTATGGAAAGAAGCTTCCTCTTACTAATGACCAAAGAAATGCAAAACTAAACATGTATTAAGGGGACAATGTCACACATTTTATTGACAAAAATTTTGAAGTCACATAATAGTAAGAGTTGGCAAAGGTATAGAGAAAGGAGAATAACGTGTAGCACTGACACAAGTGTCCACTTGTACTACTATTTGTAGAGCTTGCATCTCTGAATTTTTTTTTTTTTTTTGGTTTTTGGGTCACACCCGGCGGTGCTCAGGGGTTACTCCTGGCTGTCTGCTCAGAAACAGCTCCTGGCAGGCACGGGGGACCATATGGGACACCGGGATTCGAACCAACCACCTTTGGTCCTGGATCGGCTGCTTGCAAGGTAAACGCTGCTGTGCTATCTCTCCAGGCCCTGCATCTCTGAATTTATGTGGGCTAATAACCAAGTATTTCATAAAAAATTTTACACACATGTGCAGGTGCTACCATAACTGACTGTGCTGGCAAAGAGAAAGAAGGGGCCTGGGGCTCATTTAGGAGCTCTAATAATAGATAAACTGCATATTCATGTGGTAGGGTGTCAGGAATAAACTTGATATACAAATAATAGTGTGGATCCATCTGAAAACATAAAATGAGTAAAAAGAGAAACATTACTGAGATAAAGTAGGGTCTTTCCTAACAAAGCTATATGAAGGGAGTGATCTACTCAAGAGTGATGGATTGAAAAACAGACAGACACACACGCCAAAAGGAGCAGTGAAAGTGTATTAGTTTAGTTGTGTGTTTGTAATCACCTGAAGAGAACTTGGGGGAAAATGGAGAAAAAAATTACAGTCTAGTAATTAAAATACTTTCAAATGGAATCTTTGATACCCCATGCTCAAATCATCTTTCTTTCTTTGTTGGGAGATGGTAGGGCATCTGGCAATGCATAGGACTTACTTTTGGCTCTGCACTCAGGGTTCATTCCTGGTGGTAGTGCTCAGGGAAATTTCAGAGATGTGGTGAGATAGATCAGCTGTATGCAAGTGACTTAAGCGCTGTACACCTTCTTTGGTCCCCTCAAATAATCATATAGTGACCAATCATTGGGATTTTTCCAGTCAAACAAATCTCCATCCTAAAAGCACATAACCCACTCCTTCATCTCCTTGTCAACTCTTGTGGATAAACTGATAACCTCCCATGTATCTATGCATGTTCCACCCCCAGCAGAGCCTATGGATTTTACCTAATTTGAAAAGGGGTAGCGGCAGACATGATTAAGTGAAGGATGTGAGATGAAAGCATTGATACCCTGAGATGAAGTGTTCAGGAGGCAGTGTCAGTTCTGCAAAGACAGAGGCAGAGTTCCCAATTATGTGGCCACAAACCAAGGAATGCTGGAGCTGCCAGGAGTCAGAAGGGGTAATGAGAGGGCCTCCTCTAGAGCCTGTGGAAGGAGTACAGCCTAGCACGTGCCTTGAAATTCTGGCCTCCAGAATGGAGAGAACGTGGTCCTGTTGAGTTCACCCAGACACTGGTTAGAGTTGTCCCAGCATATAAACATGCCCAATGGGCTTCTCCTCAAATGTATCTCATTGCTCTTTTCGTGGACCCACACAGCTTCTTCTACCTGTCCCCAATGGGACTGTTGTTTTTCACTGCAGGGTTTCCCCCTACATGCAAGATTGAGATTTCAGGGGTCAGAATGATACAGTGTGAATTCTGTCAAATTATAGGAGGAGATATATGACTTTTTCTTTGGCAGGGAAATTAGTTCAAGAGAAAGTCTCTGTTTGGTGCACTCCCACTGGAACTACGCCCCCCCCCCCCCGCACTTTTTTTTTTTTTTTTTAGCAAGCACAAGCAGGCTTCAGATTCAGCTCTTTGAAAGCGAGTAACAGTATCTGCTTAGATATTAATAACATTGTTTGGGTTTCATTGAATTTATTTTTATGCTTGGCTAGCTTTTATTTATTGTAAGGGATGCCAATTTTTCTTTCAAGCTTAAAATAGCAGGTTCCTTTTTGTAAGCAAGTGAATCTCAACTTTAAAGTGAGTTATTTTAAACAAATGGGTACATATATAGAAGCAGCATTAAGACAGATATGGAAATGTTTATGAAGGTGGGTAATACTATTCTACCTTTAGAAGCTTACTGAATTATCCCTTTTCTCTTCCTAAGGAAAATGTCCTCTATAAGAATAATTTATATGCCAATCCTATCCATTTGTTAAATCTAATATTCACCTCTTGGTTGGGGCTCATTTTTATTGTCAAGAAGTAACCACAAATAGAATGTTTTCCAAATTTTTGTTTGATATTTTCCCTTTGTTATTAGTAATTTGTCAGATTAAAATGTGTGGGGTTGGGAACACTCAACAGTGCTCAGGGATCACTCCTGGCAGGACTTAAAGGACCATATGTGGTGGCAGGGATTGAATGGGTTGGCTACATGCCAGGCAAGTGCCTTACTCACTGTACCATTTCTCTGACCCTGATAAAAATTTCTTATGCCTATCATCTTCCTTATGCTCAAGGATTAATAACACTGTTCTAGAACCTTCCTGTGTTAAATGCTGCCTGATTTTCAAGATCCCTTTCTACATCCACCTCTACACACACACACACACACACACACACACACACACACACACACACACAAAGTGGATCATTTTAATAATTGGTACAGAGTCATTCTTTTGACTTTGAAGAATGGCAAATTTATTACAATATCTCTCAGGTAGAGTATTGCTACCACATGTCCCCAGTACTCAATGTGTCTTTTCAATTTTCCCACCGGGCTCTTCCTTTTCTTATGTTAATCAACACCTTAGTTCATGCATTTCACCTGGGATTCCACGTTTTGCACCACCATCCTCCATATTTCCCTGTCTTAACTTTTTCTTCCATTTTGAAAGTCCCAACTTTAATACATGAAAGATGAGAAGACTACATACTCATTTTTATTTTTGTGATTCATAGGAATTACCAGTTTTATCAAAAAGAACGGACAACTTTACCAACATATTTAACAATATCAACTACCTTCTCAGCAAAGCAGTAATTTGACATTTTCCCAAAACACAACATAATTCCAGGTTCAATAGTAAACACACACACACACACACACACACACACACACACACCAAGACAATCAATTACTACTTTCGTATCAAGACATTTTTTTCTACAGAACTTGCTCATAGTTTGGTTCTCTGTTTCAGGGCATACATTGCTTTTCAGATGAAAGACTTGGGATGATGGATGCAGCGTTGATGTGTGTGCAGGAGAGAATCCAGGGTGAAAAACTACTGGGGAGTAACAGGTAGTTCATTTCTCTGGTCAGACAACCAAGCAAAAGGACAGTTATTCTGAGATCTCTCAAGTAGAAAATATCATGCTGATCTCAGAACCAGGGACATAGAGGAGCTTCTTTGTGATGTTGAAAAGAACCATAGGACCTCTAACAGGGTCTTAGTGCACGGTGGCATCACTGGCTCTTTTTTCATGCTCCAACTTTCTAAGTATATTGTTACATCACAATACATAGTAACCCCATACAACTTGGAGTCCCATCATCACAGCTGTGATTTTGCATTTGGTACTGACATATTCTCTGGCCAGTGTGTAAAAGACATTATCAACTCCCTCTTTGGTCTTGGCCATTGGTCTTATTTTGTATCAACTGTCCTTGTTGGCAAATCATAGTTGCACTATGCCTACATCATGGTTACATCATCTGAATCTTTTCCATTCAATATTATATTGTATTTTATTTTTTGTTACTTCATTTAAACACTGTGGTTTACAAAATTGTTCATAAAACAATTGTTTAGGGCTTTCTGTGTTCCAACACTAATCACACCATCAGTGTAACCATCCCTCCTTCATTGTCCTTAGTTTCCTGATCTCTGAAACCCGTCTCCTTAGTAGGAAAAAAATGATGTTTTCATTGCTTGTTATAACTAAATGGCTAATGGATTTATCAAAAAATACTTCAGTAAGAAAATTTGTGAGAATTGTATTTCACAATAGAGTCATTGTCATTGTTTAAACATGTACTAAGCTGTTTGTCGCTTGCTGAGTAACAAACTGCGTTGCTTTTGTGGCTAGGTGGCTTCTAAGCTACTTTCCCATCTAATTTGGTGTGCTCCTATAGGGGTGTCCTTATTGTGGATTTGACAGAGTTGTGTGGTCGCATGTGTACATCCAAGATCTCCAGGATCTATAAAATGGGGTCAGTGAGCTGACATGGTATTGGCTGTTGGATGTGGATGTGGCTGTTGGGGTTTCTGGTAGTATAGGGAAAGGTTACTTTCCTGACCCCACTACAAGAAGAACGCAGAATTTTCAGCCCCCAAACCAGTGTATCTGGAATTTTTGCCAGTTTGGTTTCTCTGCACATCATCTGAATCTTTGACTCTCTTAATCCACTCTTTGTAAAGATTAATATCTGCAAATTATTTACTATTATTGATGGCAAATACACCAAGGAAACCTTCAACTGCCCTCAGACAGTAGTTTCTACAGTGTTGGTTAAGATAAAAGTAGAAAGCCTATCTAGAGGACAGGCCGGTGTGGGGTGAGGAGGAAGGACACTTGGGATATTGGTGAAGGGAATGTTGCACTGGTGAAGGGTTTTATATATATATAAAAGAAAAGAAAACAAAAGATAAGGCCACCCAATGCTTACCACAGGCTATGTTCTTTACACTGACTGCATAGAAAGAGGAGGTACAGTAAATGCACCCCATATACACCTCAACCCAGGCCCTTTGCCTGGTCTGTATTGTGAATGGGGGGACAAAAACAAACAAAACAAAACAAATACAAGATAAACGTCACCATCTAGAGTGACACACCAGTTTTTGGGAAAGAATTCTGTGGTAGGATCATGTTCACCTACAGAGCCATCCTGAACTAACTGGATTGTCAGGGTGTTTTACCCAGCACTGCCTGCTCCAACCACCACCTACCTGGCTGTGCCATGTCATGTTACACCAGCAAGAGCCTCAAACTGATAGATTTAGGACCAAATGCAGGAAAAATTGTTGGAGCTTCCAGAACTGCTATGAACAGCCACACCAGGGAGCAACAGCACTTCTGGCCTATGGCCACCATCTTTCCCTATACATGTCTTTTGTGAAGTAGCTCAGAGTCTCTCCAAATGCCATGAATTGAGGTTGCAGATGCTGATTTTGTTATTATTTGTTGATTTTTGTCATGGTTATTCTGTCCCTCAACTTTTTTCTAGTTTTGTTATGACATTCTCAGTTATGGGCTCATTTAATGAGTTCTTCTTTTGGGTGGGGGGAGGCACACCTGGTGATGCTCAGGGGTTACTCCTCGCTATGTACTCAGAAATCGCCCCTGGCTTGGGGGACCACCTGGAATGCTGGGGATAGAACCAGGTCCATTCTAGGTTAGCTGCGTGCAAGGCAAATGCCTTACTGCTGTATTGCTCTGGCCCCATCTAATGAGTTCTTATTGAACCAGGCCCATACCTTCCTTCTCCTTTTCTCAATTTTGTCACATTTATTTTTGTTCTCTCCATCATATGTTTTTTGAGAATTATATTATTATTATTATTATTATTGCCACACCCAGTGGTGCAAGGGGTTGCTCCTGGCTCTGCCCTCAGAAATTACCACTGGCTAGCTCAGGAAGCATATGGGATGCTGAGGATCTAATATGGGTTGGCCGCATGCAAGGTAAATGCCCTCCCTGCTGTGCTATTTGCTTTGGCCCCATATTAATTTATTTTTGACTTCTTAGTGTCTTTAGACTTAAATTTGGTTCTTCTTCTCCTCCTCCTTTGTCACATCTGGTGGTGTTCTGGGCCTATTCCTGGTTCCATGCTCAGTAAACCATTTGTAATGCTCTGTGTTCAGGGAAGGAAACCTGGTCTACCTCAAGCAAAGCAAGTGCCTTACATACTGTACTACTTCTCTGGCTAGTAAATTTTGTTTGTCCAGAAGATGGCTGGCTCATTTCCCCTTTCCATCCAATGTGACAGTCTTTGACAATCTGAACTGACACTCTTTCCTCTAGCAGCTTTGACTATTAACGTGGTGTTTCATGGATTTTCTTGGGTTTAGATCCATCATTTTCCACCCCGTGTTTCGTATAGCTCTTGGTTACCTTTTATTTATTTGCTCTTCCAAGTTATTTTTATGATCCCAACTTTACTTTTGTTTTTGACAAATTAGCTACCAATTTTGATTGTATTACTTAGTTTTCTAGATTCTTGAAAATAATATAATAATATTTTTTGTCTTTGTATGTTTGTATTTCAATGCTCAGGGCTTACACATGGAAAAGGGCATCAGATTTATGTTCAATAAATCTATTGGTGGGGCTCAGCATCATATTGGTATTGGGGATTAAACCTGGTTTGACTGCATGCAAAGCAATTTTACTTATTCTTCAGTCCCCCAATTCTGTCTCTTCTCCATTCTCTTTAATGGCTCCTTCTGGAATGCAGGTAGGCCTATTATCAGCATGTTCCTAGAGAATGTCACAGAATAGTTTGGTTCACTCAGGTGGCATGAACACTGCAGAAAGCCTCTCTTAACGAGAACAACCATGCACCCCTTAAACCTCAAAACAAGCTCTCATTGCACAGTGGACTGGTACTTTGGGCAGCATCAACTCAGAGTTGCACAGACATATCTTGGCCATCCCAGAGAAGACAGAGAAGACAGAAGACAGAAGCTGAGCTTCCCCACAGAGCTGATTGTGCATCAATCAGGCATGCAAGGCAGGGAGGACTCTGCTGGGGCGGCCAGGGACCTTGTATGAGTCAGGGACCTTGTATGCTTCATCTTGGTAGCCTCAGAACAATGCCAGAGACATAATCCATGCTTGATGAGTGGCATAGAACTTAGATGAACATAGGGGAAATTGTTATCAGAAAAAATTTCAAAGGATGAAAGGTGCCTTGTGTATGTGCATGCAGACAGGCAAGGACAGAGTAGAAGATGATGCTAGAACAACAGAAATAAACTGGTGGTTAAGGGTTGTTTGTAGTGTTGCCAGTAGATATGATCAGGTTGACATCTTCGAAGATTTTTCTATTGCTCTAGAAAGGGTGGTTGTGAGTGGGCTCATCTGAAGCTAGCCAAGAATAGAGGAGACTGTTGCAAGCATAGTCAGGAGAAGCAGCAAGACCAGAGCCAAGACTGGCTTCTTCTCAGGAAGCAGTAGTTTCTCTTGATAGGCACAGGATTGGTGGAGATTCACCCACTTCTGCATCCCAACGACCCTCAAGGATTATTGAAAAGTGACTCAATACCTTCTTTCTTCTCCAGGACCTCACAAGTGCATGCCTACCTTGCTCTGGATGTTTGGAGTGGTAGGAGCAAACACTTTTCTTTGGGCATAGAGTATCCTACTCCTGGAATCACATACTTTTCAAGGCTTATAGGCCCCTTAAACCCAAGGTCCCCAGTGTTCCTGGACCTAAGGAAAGACAATATACACTTCCCACTGGGTAACCTCCTGCTGGGCTCAGACACTGTTCTTGCCCCTAAAGATTTTAGTCACCATTTAGAAAATGTCCCTTTCATCTCTCACACTGAGGTACCCATGCTTCCAGCCTGAATTCCCACCTCCACACCATATTCACAACCTGCCGAGATGCAAGATGAGACCAGCAATTGCTTTGTGAAAACTTTCTAAGTTCTTTCTGCAGTGAGCGTTTGGAGATGAAGGCACAGTGTCTGGTTCATAAAGTGTGCAAGAAAGTGAAGGAGAAACAGTACTAATGATGATAATAAAAGCCAAGGAAAACAGCCAGGA
This sequence comes from Suncus etruscus, assembly GCF_024139225.1. Lineage (NCBI taxonomy): Eukaryota > Metazoa > Chordata > Mammalia > Eulipotyphla > Soricidae > Suncus > Suncus etruscus. Next base: position 27,750,972 of record NC_064855.1, on the reverse strand, counting down.
GGAAAATTGCACAATACCCAAAGATATCATGGTTCATGAGAGAGAGAGAGAGTGTGTGTGTGTGTGTGTGTGTGTGTGTGTGTGTGTGTGTGTGTGTGTTTAATCCACCAGCCACAGGTGTGGAAATCATAGATTACAAAGCCCTTTTGCAACTCATTTTCTAGATGAACAATCGCTCCTGCCAAGTTGTCCTGTATTGATTAAATAAATTCAAATGTAATAGAATCCACTCTTCAAAACACATTCAGGAGCTCTTTCTGCTCCCGCATTTTCCCCAGAGAGAGCCAGAGATCTGAAAGAAAAAAAAAGAGAGATCCATGGAAAGATTCATGTAACTGTCTTTGAAAGATTAATTTGTTTTAAATGTTGAAGATCCAATAGACTGAGGTTATATAATGTGTAATGAATGTCCAATTATAGGATGTTCCTCTTTATAAAGACTTATTATTGTAACCAAAAGGTATTAAATCTGAGACTCCAGTGTACAGGATTATCCAAGAGAAATACAACATGAGTCATAATTAAAATCTTTCTTAGCCTAATTTTACAGTATTAATTTTAATAACAATAATGGGAAAATTAATAAAGATAATAATCCTCAATGTTTAGGTTTCACATATGTTAAGCAAACTCTGACATACACACAAAAAAAAGAGAGATAAATAAACCACAATTACAGCTGGAGATTTCAAAATTCTTCTCTCCTAACTGGTAGGTCAAGTAAACAGAAAATGATTAATAACCAGAAACTCTGAAAACATCCTAATGAACTTGACCTAACTGACATTTTTAGAAGCAACCCAAACTTCACAGGCTTATGCGAGCACCTCTGGGTTCTTTCTGAATATTATTCTGGGAATATTCAACATGATTAGATCCCTGCTAAACTACAGGGAGAAAGGACAGGGGCTAAGGCATTTGCCTTATATAGCAGCAAATTCCAGTTCATCTATAGTTCCCAGAAAGTGTTTCTGAACACTGCTGAATGTGGCCCAACATCATCTCCTTGCACCAAAATAAATAAATAAAATAGAATAAAGACTAGAAAATCTAATAAAAAAGAGAATAGAAAATCACCATGCCCCTGATTCTATGTCTCTATGTGCCTAAAATATTACTGTGAAAGATTTGTAATTTACTTTGGTAAAAATAAAATTTATTTAATTAAAAAATGTTACTTGATATATTAATGAAATAAACTAATTAGTTAATTTTTTTGGTTTTGGGTCTCTCCTAGTGGTGCTCAGGGGTTACTTCTGGTTCTGTGCTTGGAAATACCTCCTGGCAGACTCAGGGGACCCTATGGATGTCAGGGACAAATCCAGTCAGCTGTGAGCAAAGCAAATACCCTACCTGCTATGCTATCTGCTTTGCTATAATATTGCTCTGATATATTTATTTACTTATATATATATATATTTTATTTTAAAACTTTATTGATTGATTTTTGGGCCACACTCAGCAGCTCTCAGGGGCTACTCTTGGCTCTGCTTTCAGAAATCACCCCCAGCAGGCTGGGGGACCATATGGGATGCTGGGAATCAAACTGGGTCCCTCCCAGGTCGGCTGCATGCAAGACAAACACCCCACCACTGTGCTATCTCTCAGGCCCCTCCCTTGGTATATTTAAATGGACTGAGATTATGCTTTTTTTTTCCCCACAAAATTAAGATAACAATTCTACAAAAAAGTAACACTAAGAAAATTTCTCACAGTAGAAAACAAAGCAACCTGTGGGGTGTGGGATTAATTGGATTGTGGGGTTGTTCTGATCCCATCCCACTCAGTATACGCCTCGTTTCTCATTGGTTGGAAATATCTTTGAATGTAGCACTTTGGATTGGTTTTTGTTTAGACCACCTAATCCCACCTCCTACTGTGGTCTCTTTCTTTCTAATAAATAATCAGATATTTCAGGAAAATGCTCTCTTGAGTTTCTGGACTTCCATGGAGCTTGCGACTTCCACGGAACTTGCTGCTTCTTATGGGTGTTAGTGTCTTAGTTAGGTGTATTAGTTGTAGAATTCCCGAATTCGTTTCTCCCTCCTTGTGTGCCTTTGTGCTGATTATATCCTAGATCGACGTTTGCTTCCAGACTCGGTCTCTCCAGTGTTTTGACTTTAGAACCTAAGGATTAACTCTATAGTGGGTTGCCCGTACACTGTACTCAGGGATTGCTTCTGGCTCTGTGTTCAGGGATGACTCTTGGTGGCGTGCAGGGACTATGTGTGATTGCTGGGGATAGAATCCAGGTTGGCCACAATGCAAACCAAGCACCCTACATGAGGTAATGTCTCTCTGGCATCCATGAAAGCATTCTTACCAAGACAATAGGGATCCCAGGCAATTTTTTTAGACAACAAAGAATGAACACTTTTAGACTCATTTCAGGAGACTAGAGGTGCCTTGATACCAAAGTAGACAGAGAAATTTGTTATAAAATAATGGAAAGAGGGTAAGATTACTCTTGCATGGAGACTCATAAACTTCCATGAAGGGATAGAGTGATATTACAATGGGTAGAGTACTTACTTGCCTTGCACACAGCTGACTCCAGTTTCACCCATGGCAACTATATATGGTTCCCTTACTCATCTGCAAGAGTAATCCCTGAGCTCAGGGCCAGGAATATGCCCTGAGAATTGTTAGGTCTGTGCCCCCCCCCCACTCGCAATATTCAGTGAATTATTAGCAAATAAAATCCAGGAATATCTTTAAAAAAAATCTCTCTTTATCCTTCTTTTTCTGTCTTCATTCTGTCCACTCCATTTCAAATTCTGCCACAACTAGCTGAAATAAAAAGTGGTACTTTCAATGACATATTAAAGATTTCACACATAGCTCCAAGCTGATTTCTTCAAAGATGGTTTACACAGCAGTAAGTTCAGACCAGAAGAGGAAGTGACACAGTGCAGAAAAGACTTCTAGGGAGGACTCTGACCTTACACTACACCAGAACTCAATCCCTGCTCCCAGATTCCCCTGTAGCTTTCTCTTCTCTTGTTGATGACTCCTCATCAGTGTGCCAATGACCTCGACATGACAGTGCTCAACTTTAGGTGGTAATCAACCCCAAAGCTAATTTTCTCCTAAGGAAAACCAAGTTTTCCCCCACTCCCACTCCCAGTCATTGACCACCACCAGGGATATAAAAAAGGAAAACAGTCCTTTGTGGAACATGGAATGTATGTATTGAAGGGTTGATGAGACAGTACAGAGATAAGCATTTGTATTGCATGCAATGGGCCTAGGTTTAATATCTGGGACCATGCATGGTTCTGGAAGCACTGCCAGAAGTGAATTCTGAGCACAGATCTAGGAGTACACCCTAAACATAGCCAGGTGTGACCCATCCCTATCCCACAAAGAAAGAAAGGAATGAAGGAAGGAAGGAAGGAAGGATGGATTAAAGAAAGGAAGGTAGGAAGGGACACATTGAAAACAAATTCTCCTATGTTCCAGCATTGCATTTTCAAAACAGGGAACCCCAGTAGAATGTAATCATATGATTATGTTTAAAATTAAGACTTAAAAATGCAGAGAAATGATCATTTTATGCAGTAAGTTAACAGCTTCATATAGGAAAGGCCCAGGTCCAAGGTGGGTTGGAGTGTCACTCCAGCAACTGATCCAGACTCAGCTCCTTCACTTTGCCTCCCTTCTGGCAGGCTCATAGGAAACCGACTGTGCTCTTTTGGGTTCTCCACTCTGCTATACTCTTTAGTGTTAGAGCTGTCCTTGGGGAGTAGGGATAGTCGTCATATTTTGAGAGTTTCTCTTTGTCTTGGAGATAAAGGTTGGCATTGGGTTTTATTTATCCTGCTTGGAGCTGCAATTTTTCTTCAATTCTGGAAAATGTTTCAGGCATAATATTTTCAAATATTTCCTGTTTCCCCTTGTTCTCTGTTTCCTGCTTTGGTATCTCTGCCAGATGTTTCTAGAAAGTCTGTGGGATGTATGCTGTGCCCATTTATTCTGTTCTCCATTGCTCAACTGTTGTATATCTGTCATTTTAAGTATGTGTGATTTCAATGATCTTTCAGGCCACTAAGAACTTTTTGCTGAATCTAATTGACTGACTATAGATTAAAAAAATAGCCTCAGGTAGGGGCTGAAGAGATAGTATAGGAATTAAGGTATTCATCTTACAAGTGGCTGTAGCCAAGACAATCATTTAAATCCCAGCGCTGCATCTTATTTCCTGAGTACCACCAGGTATGGCCCTTGTGCACAGAGCCAGATGTAATCCTTAAGCGCTGATAACTGTGTGCCCTCAAAATAAATAAATTTAAAAAAGGTACATAAAACACAATGAAGACACAGAATACACTGAGGTTTATGTATTTTTGCCTTGTGCTCATGCATGGTTTCTTTCTCTTTTGCTTGTTTATATAGAGACAAAAGGATAAGAATATTAAAAATTTATATCTACCTTTTTTACTTTTCTATTTCATTTCAATGCTTCCTTCCAGCTAAGGTAACCAAGTTCTTGAGCCCTGTATTTCTTCTTCCTTTGCTCTAAAGTATTTCCAATATCGTATTTTAACATATATTACATATTCCTCAAATGTATACATCTGTTTGTTTTTTTATTATTTAATTAAAAACACCTGTGTAGCTTTATAAAAATGTTTGACTGGTGTGGTTTCTGAGACTTATTTTTCATTCAGTTGGCTGTGGCAATCTATGTATACTGCTTCATGTAGTTATTTGTTTTGACTGTACTATAATGTTCCTTTGTGTCTTCTGACTATATCACAGTTTATTTATCCACCCTTCTGTCAACGAGCATTTGAGTTGCTTCCAGGTTTTTGCTATTATGAACAGACTACTATAAACATCATTATTCATGTCTCTTGGGTTTCTCTTGGGATAGTTCCAAGAATGGAATTGCTGAGACAGATACTATGTGAACTTTCAAATGGTTTATAGGCAGTTGGACTGAAAAAAAACTTCTATTTAATCTTCAAGTTTTTAATTTTTAGAGACTATGGCTATTTATCTGCAAAGGTCCTGTTCTTTATTCAATTTTTGTTACCAAACAAAAATTGTCAGTTGTCTAAACAGTTTCAACATCTCTATTTTCTCTTCCTTCCTCTCTCCCTCCTTCCCTCCCTTTCTTTCTCCTCCCTTCCTCTCTCACTTAATTTGGGCCTAACTTGGAGCTACTTGAGAGCTATTCTGGCCTCTGTTCTCAGTGTTACTCCCACTGGTGCTTGAGGTGTGCCGGGATTGAACATGGGCCAGCAGCATGCAAGGCCAGTGTCTTAACCTTTGTACTGTCTCTCTATTGCTAAACATCCCTTCTATTCATATCGTGTATTATCTCCAGTTAGTGAGGTGTAAACTTTGAGTAACATACATTCTTCCTTCACCCCATGGTTGGATATTTCTTTCTGTGATTAAATAATTTTGATTGTGAACTTATCTTCAACTCATATCCCTCAGTACTCATTTGGAACCCTGTATACTTTATCTTAACATACAATATAAGGAGACTTAAAAAAAAACATTTAAAAAATTTAGTAATAAGAAGTGGGAAATACAATGAGAGAGGAATGAGAATATTCAAAGGAGCACACAGGTTTATAGAGGAAAGAGGTGAGGGCATCCCAGAGACTAAAAGAAGGGAATTACACATCCTAAATAGAAATGTGAATGACCCCACAATGGGGATGTGCCCACAGATTGACTTTTCAATGACTTTCAGAGCTAGAAATGACTCCAGAGGTATTTTCTGTTATTCTAATTTGAGGTTTCTGGTACAACATAAAATTAGGCCCTTTAATCCTTATTTAACCTTGACCTCAATGACTTCTGTTATTATTATTATTATTAAACTTGAGCAAAATATCAGATCCAACTCAAGTTTCCTTGCATTTTCATAAAGTAATGGATGAAATTTTTCTTCCAGGAATTGGAAAAGCCTTCCAAGTACCTGAATTTTTTTGTTTTGTTTTGTTTTGTTTTTGTTTTTTTGGGCCACACCCATTTGACGCTCAGGGTTTACTCCTGGCTATGCGCTTAGAAATCGCCCCTGGCTTGGGGGGACCATATGGGACACCGGGGGATCGAACCGAGGTCCGTCCTATGCTAGCGCTTGCAAGGCAGACGCCTTACCTCTAGCGCCACCTTCCCGGCCCCATACCTGAACTTTTTATAGGGGATTTGATCACAGAAACTGTCTGTGGGCTTAACACACCTTTTTGCACTTCCAGTACTGCCTACTTTCCATTTTCCCTCAGATCTTCCATGAGCACAGCTCCCTGCAGCTGAAAGGAAAAATACCACATTTACAGTGGCTCACTTATTTCTAGGGATTCCTTGAAGATTTTTTTCTGACTAGTGTGCATATGTCATACCTCCGTAGAGTTGGGCCTCTCACACTGAAGATGAATTCCTTGTGGGTGGGTACATTTGTCTATTTCTGGCCTCTTGCACACATATTACTTTGGTCCTAACAGAGTAAACATTAAATACATCAAAAAATACAGCAGCAAAACACAGAGTGAGGGAGTAGATGAATAAATGGCCACCATCGTGTCATTATCTTCTTTCTAAGGCCACACCCAGAGGAACACAGGCTACTCCCAGCTCTGTGCTTTGGGGTAGCTTTTGGCTGTGCTGTGGGAAAACATTGGTGCCACAGATGGAACCTGGCTCTCCTGACTGCGAAGCAATTGCTTCAGCCCAGCCTGTTTGAGTGATCTCTTCATCTCATCATTTGACTATACCAAATTAGCTTTCCAGTTAAACCTCATTGCTGTAGCTCTGTCCATGAACACCCAAGGCAGAGAAAGGCAGGGGGGTGCTCAAGGTCATAGAAGATCCTAGATGAGTCGTCAGGGAGCAGGAGAGCTAGTGACAGGCAGTATACAGGTGTCTATTGTACAGGAGATATCACTGGTGTGCACATTGCTGATGGATGAAGCCAGACCCAACATCATTTGGGTACGGCAGCATTTAAGGAAGGTGACAGAATTCTAGTGGCTTGTGTGTACCTTCTCCCCTTCTATTGGATGCCAGAATTCCTCCAGCTCCCAACACAGTTAGTTCACATCTTTAAATGGACAGGATAAGAGCTGACATTCTGAGTGTACATGTGTGTGTGTGTGTGTGTGTGTGTGTGTGTGTGTGTGTGTGTGTGTAAGGCTCATGCATTACCTCCAGTCCTGGGTACCCTTCTAACTCCACTTCAGTGCTCTTTGACACATAAAAGATGTTTCTGGGCCTCTGCTGTAGCTGTGAGAAGAGATCCATTCTGCAGAGGAGTCCTCTGTTTACCCTTGCAGGATAGGAGGGCCAAATACAAAGCCTGGTGGGGGGGGGGAGACACAAGGCAACTCCAACAACTCATCTACTTATCAGGGCCAAGATCATGTGTGTAATTTGACTTAGCCAGAAGAGTCTTCCAAGACAGGGGTCTCCCCTGAAGCTCCTGTTCCCTACAAGAAGACAGAGATATCAGCTTGGTTGTCCCAATCCTGGCACCGTTCTCAGTCTCTTGAGAACCAGTTGGAAGCTTTTTCGGGAGGTGTGTGGCAATGGTGTCCCCAAATAGCTTGGGGTGATGAAAGAAATCAGCTTGGGAGAGACACCTCCCTGTTTGTCTTCTCAACCTTGGGAGTGGGTCCCAGCAGGCTCTGCCCCAAACCCAGCCTCGCTCTGCCCAGGGCTACATACTAGGTGCCGAGTGGATACATTGTGAGTGTGTGAAAAGAGCAAAAGGAATATGACTCAGAAATAATTCCTAGGGCCAACCTCACCCTAAGGATTGTTTCATTAAAATGGAGAGGGGGGGAAGGGGACAAGCCCTTTGCCAAAGTTTCCTCATTGTTCTAACTTGCCTTTGACTTAAGGATTCAGCAAACACCGACACAGGCGGATGAACAGAGGTTTCCTCGATTCAGCCCATCTCTAGCCTGGCACAGACCAAACACTTGCTGTGAACCCAGTTCCCACAGGTGAAGAAACCAGCTTAATTGGGAGCCCACCTGGGTCCTATTTCAGTCTCCCCAAGCCCTGTGTCTAGCCACTGGGCATCATGCCTGCTACAAAAGGGCAGGATCTAAGAATGGGGTCTCTTGAAGATTTTGTGCTCTTAAAGTCAGAATCTTGGGGTCCTGGGGGTGAATTTCCTCTTAGCATCTCCACTCTGTCCCTCAGTTTAGGGAATAAGCCATGTGCACCCAAGATTAAGAGATTTTTATGACATAAGATGGGGAGATGCCCCATCTTCTCAGCTTACTCCCAACATTTGTGTTGCCTCAATTTGTGGGATCATGAGACTTTTTCTAGTAATACTAGGGTGTACAGAATCCACCAACGGAGATGAAGTGGCCTGCAGGGTGTGGATATGGAAATGGAGGTGCAGAGATTTGGCTGAACCAAATTTCTGGAGCTCTGGATTCATGGAAGCCTCAAGTGGTAAATTGCATGGATGTGCACAGTGGAATTGACTGATTTTTATTTTCTAGTTATTCTAATTGTATTTTCTAGCATTTGCTTTTGCTTCACTCTTTTTATTTTTTCTGTTTCTTTCTCATCTGGATTATTCTGTGACCTCATCCAGAGAATTTGAAAACAAATGCTTTGTGAGGATTTATTTTGTTGAAGTTTTACTCCAGGTTCCTCCTGGCTCTATGCTAAGTAATCCTGGAAGTGCTGGAAGTACCATATGGCATATGGGATGCTGGGGATTCAAACCAGGTCAGCTATATGCAAGGTGAATGCACTACCCGCTGTCCTCTCTCACTGGACCCATGGGTGCTGTTGTGTGAGAACAAGCCTCTGTCTCTAGCAGAAGCACAAAGAACCAGATGAAACCTAAACATGGCGGCTCTCTGTGGCAGAAGACAAGCATGTCATCAGTTCTGGCTAAATTTCAAGTTCCTATAGAAACAAGAAGCTGGGGCCAGGATATAGTATAGATATCAGGCTATATCTCAAACTCACATGATCTCTGGAAGAATCATCAGGCACAGTCCTGGAGGTCCGGGCACCTCATGTATCCCCAGCACTGCAGGGCTTGGTAGCATTCTTGGAGGTCCCATCCGCATGTCTTCAAATGGAACGAGTGGTTCCTTGGATAAAAATCACAGGTGAAGGCCCTCTCTGCCCCTCCCTCTTTATAGACACAATTAAAAGGTTGGCCCAAACTCCTGAATTCTCTTATTGCAGCCTTGTCAAACTGGGAGTTGGGCCTGTCTCAGGGTTGTTGTTTTTTTTTTTCCATCCTAGCCTCTGTGTCAAAGAGTCCCGTAGGGTCTGTGCCTCTCTGCCAAGCAGAGACCCTACCATCGACCTCTTCCCTACCCACAAACAAAGGCAGGGAACCCCAGAATCTCATACAAAAAAGATAATGTCTTCCAGAAGATTCTCTAAGCCACAGCCAGTCGAGCAAGGAAGGCCACCCCACAGCAAGATGAATACTCCCACAGGTGGGGGGGGGCAAAGCGAAGATTGGTGAAGTGTAGCTCCTGAGCACCATGAGGAGCTGTGGGGGCTGGCAGAAGGTTTAGCCCCTGCACCTGGGGACCTTGGTCACTCGTTCTCTTGCAACGTCACAGAAGGAAAAGACCCCATGGAAAGAAACCACCTGAACCACTAAAGTTTGGGAAGCCAATTGGAGCCAGAAGTAACCCTGGTTAGGTCTGGGCCATCTTTTTCCTCCAATGAAAATTTTTCAAAAAGAAGCTGCTAAATGTCAGAAGAAATACAGAGACCAGTGGAAATGCAAAGCCAGCAGTGATATGGTAAGTGGGGATTCTTCATATTCTTCCCAGACACATAACAACACAGCGACAGCAGGGAAACAAGGCTTTGAGGGTTTTCAAGAACACCAAGAGATGCACTGATAGCTACTAGGCCCTGACCTTGGTTAGGTAGGGTATCCATGGAATTGGGGTGTAAAGTGTGGGCTTAGAGAGGGGACAGAGTTCTGGGTTGGAAAACCCACCTAACCCTGCCCTTCAGCCCAGGGAATTCCCATGTCTGAGAGATTGGTCAGAAGCTAGAACCTGTCAACTTGGAGCCCTAAAGTCCATGTCCGCCTAATTTGAGAAGCTGCTCAGTGGATTCTGTCTTTCCTTCATTTGTCTCTCTGGAAATCTGTTTCCTTCTGGGCCTGTGTCCACTCAGACCTGCTTTTCTGCACCTTTGGCCTGTGGTATTTTCACAGGTGCCCAGAATTGGCACTCTCTCACCAAATCCATACTGTCCCTGCACAGGGCAGAGTGTGAGCAGACTCTCCTCTCTGTAGACTGCATCATCACAGGTCCACAATGCTGGTCCATATAAAACTGGCCTCAATAGTGCCTTTGGCAAAGACAAATATCACACCCGTTGGTGTGGTGTAGGTCTAGGTCACCTTCCTCCAAGTTTACCCCTCAGTTTCCCTTCCCTTCTCTTTCCTTCCCTGCAGGCCAGAAGCCAACCTCAGGCTACCTCTCCAGCACCTATACCCTGAAGGCACAGATGAGGAGGAGGAAGAGAGTAAACAGGCTCCAGCAAGGGGAGAGGTGTGGAGAGGAGAAAGGAAAATGGAGGTTGCAGTGGGTGAGATGGATTCCTTGATGCATCCATCTGCAAGTGGGGGTCAAGAACATAGTGTTCCCAGCGCATGGGAACCACGAGGTCTTTATCACCTACCTTCTTTTAAGGTCTTTATCATCTACCTTCTTTTAAGGTCTTTATCATCATACCTTCTTTTAAGGTATTTCAGTGGAAGTTCTACTTCTGTACAGGAATAAACTCAAAAGAATCTGCAAAAGAATCTGGATGTCTGGACTCAGTCCAAGTCAACAATGTGGAGCTGGAACAGGGCAACTGGATGCCACACTCACCAGAAAGAAAACAGAGCATAAAAGAAAATGCTAGTGTGAGCAAAGGTGAGATCATGCATTGTAAAAGTCAATCAGGAGAGGGTGTATCCACATGATGCTCAGGAGCCCAGGGGCCACTTTTGGCAATTCTAGGCCAATGGGGCCAGGGGGTTAATGTGAAGGGCTGGGTGTACAGGGTTTCTGAGGCCCTGCAGTACTAGGGACAACCTGGACCATCCTGGTAATGTTCAGGGCCCTCCAGGGCCCCATCCAGAGATCCTACAGAGATCATGTGGTGTGAGGGATTGAACAGGATTAGCTACAGGCAAAGCATGACACCTAATACTCGTGCTATCTCCTTGGTCCCTAAAGTAAATATCCTTATAAATATGCCTCATAGAAATAACTCAAATGCCCTGGAGCACATGCTTTGAAAGCAGGAAACTCAGGTTCCAACCTCAGTACTGTATGGTCCAAATATTATCAGGAGTGACAAGGAGTATCCCCTGAGCACCACTAGGTATAGGACCACTCTAATTCACTGAAAAGTATACTTAACATAAGGAAATAAAAGAATATCCAGGGCTTGACTAATGGGCCTACAGTTCAGAAAGCAAAACACAGATATCTTTTTTTTTTAAACACAGATATCTAATATAAAATCACAACTTATTTGTTGCTTTTGGGTATTTGTTGGCTGCAAGCAAAGCTGCCTGAACAACTTTATTACAGAAATGTGCTTCTTTTAATTAATTTCTCAAAAATGCTCAAACATCTGAATTTTCTTCCAAGTGCTATGTAAAGACTTTTGACAGAACAAACCCAAAATTTCTCTAGAAAATGCAATTTCACTTTCCATTCCTTGTAAATATGACAGAAGTCATTAAAATTAATTTTGATGTTGTCTAGTTGATTTTATCATAAGTAGCCATTCAATACTACTTCTAGGTTACTATCACTTCCTTGATGGCTTTTGGATGAAGGGCACCATTAGTCCTCATCATTATGGTGTCCCTGAGGATAGGAAATTGATTTACTTGGCTGGAACCTCTTGCTCCTTGAATTTTCTTTGCCTTTTGTAAGATCTTAAGGCAATGTTCTGACTAGTATAAAAAAGGACGAAAGACTTGCAAGGAGAACAATTTACCTAGGCTGATGTCATAAGAGAAGCCCGTGTTACAGAAGCCCACTAACATGCTTTGGGCTGAGCTCTATTCTGTCTTAAGTGCAGACATAGCATGTACATTTAATTCATTGTGACCATTTTTCATAGTAAGTTGGTTACTGAGTTGTTGGTGATGCATGCACTTCATTCCTACTGGAAAATCTGATCCAGGTTACATCATTTTGACTTACAGCACCTTTGCCAGGAATGGAATCTCAGCATGCAAGACTGCCCTGTTTTTCTCAGGTCTGTAGGGGCCTGTTGGGTTTTAATGGGTTATGTGTAGGTTGCAAGGATGTGACTCATCTATCCACTTAACAGTCATAAAAAAAGCACACAAACAACTCAGTCTGAACTCCCATTGTATAGACTACGGTGCTTATGTATCACCATACCTTCATGACTTCTGCTGGGAAAAGGGCATCCAGAGAACAAGCAAAGGGACAAAGTCCAATATCATTTGTGAGCTGAATGTAATTGATCTAGGTGGGCTTGGGACAAATGTTGTCAAATGGACCTCACTGACACCCCCCCCCCCCAATTTTGTTTTCTTGCTTTGTAGAAGACAACATGGAAGTTGCAGCACCCAGAGCCCTTCCCTGGACAGTTCCAGAACAATCACACAATGAGAAGAACTCCTGTACAAGTAGCTGTCTTTCATTTGAGTAGCAACCCAAAGGCAATGGGTAGCTTCCAGGGGTCTCAAACTCAATTTACCTGGGGGCCGCAGGAGGCAAAGTCGAGGTAATCCTTGAGTGCAAAGTCAGTAGTAAGCCTTGAACATTGGGGGGTGTGACCCAAACAACTAAAACAAAACAAAACAAAAAAGATTCCTCTAGGGCAGGGCCACAAAATGTTGTATAAAGGGCCATTTGCGGCCCATGGGCCGAGAGTTTGAGACCCCTGAAGAGTGGTTGGTGGGTACCTCTTAGGCAATCAGGTGGATGGACAGTAAATTTGAAGGTAATGAGGGAGATGTTGCTCCTTTGTACAGCAGATGTTTAGACCTTCAAATGATCACTCTGGTTGTATGACTAAGAAGAGAATAGATTCGAATGTGGGGAGACTCATGAAGGGGGCTGCTGTCATAGTCCCTAGGCCCAAAGACTATGATTTGGACCTGGGGGCTGTCAACAGGGAGGGTGGGCAAACAGAAGATGCCAGTAATGTTTCAGGCTGGCTGGCAGAGGGGGAGCAGATGTGAGAAGTCAGAGATGACTCACTGCACATTACTGAGAAATGAAGCAGAGAGGGATCACCCAGATCACCTAAGGTCACAGAGCTCAAAAGCAGGGGAGTCAGGATTGAGATCTCACATGTGTTTAAATTCTGGGACGAGGTGTTGGTTTGGGTTGCTAATCAGTGTGGCTCAGATGTCAGCAAACTGTACTGAGTATTGTATTTCTGAAAAAATATCACCAAGACAGGTGGGTCACAGGGTCCCCAACATACAATCCCATAGCAGGGGTTCTGTGAGGTTCTCCTAGTCACTTTTTCCCTTGTGTTGCTTGTTTTCCACCACTTTTCATCTCTCTTTCTAGGAATTTTATTTTATAAAGGAAAGAATAAAGATAACCTCTCCACCAAAATTTCTGTTTTAATTTAGAGAAAAAGTAAAAAGCCACTCTGCTTCTTTCCCCAAATATATAAATCTGTAGAACTCAAAGTGTTCCAGAGACTCAAAGCCATTGCCAGCTCTTGTGTTTTGTTTGCCAAAATGACTAAGATAATATGCGAGATTGGGAAAACTGTAAAATGATTATCCCTTATTGCTCTCAAACACCCACCTCTTCTGTGCTGTTTCACATTTATTAAGCAAATCCCAAAGAGCTAGAGACAAATACTGACTTGCCAGAAGTCGAACTCACAGCTGTTCTCGACTGAGACTCAAGCCTTCATCTCCACAGCAAATTTCTTTGCTAAGCTCTGGATCCCAAAGAAAGCTCTGGATCTCATTCTTCAAGAAAGAATCAGACCCTTTAATCTTCCTATGCTCTCACAATCTCACTTGCTCTGTACTTTTCTTACTGAAGTCATTCATCAGACTAACAAGAGTCAGACATTTAGTCAGACATTCTTCCCCTAACCCTCTCATTCAGTCAGCCATAAAATCCTGATGACTATCTCAAAGTTAAATCTAAAAACAAACAAATAATGCAAACTCCTAGTTCTAGAAAGCTTAGTGGGCTGAGATAGGAGTGTGCTGAGATAGGAGACATGCCCCACTAACACTCCTAGAAATTCTAAACCTATAGAGTGAAAACATTTAAAAAACCAAGCTGAGCTTAGAAGAAAGTCTTTAGGTACCACAAACAGAAAGAGACAAAGCAGAAGCTTGAGGCTAGCTCTAGCCGGCATGGGGTTGGGGGAGACCCCATGTGGAAGGCCTTCTCCCTAACTTGGGTGCGCTAGGAGCCTTGATAGTCCCCCAGCCTTCTCCTCTTCTGCCCCCGGCCTCCAGGCTTTCTGGTGTGGCAGCCCAGGCGGCCAGACAAGGTGGGTGTCGGGGGTCCCTCCTGGATGGAGTCCCAAGCTTTCCCCACCCTTCCCTCAGCTCTAGGGAGGGAAGGGCACAGGGTGTAGGGCGGGCAGATCCTGGCTTCCGGCTCTCTCTCGATCCTCTCTTGAGCTGGAGGCTAGCTCTAGCCGGCTTGGGGTTGGGGGAGACTCCATGTGGAAGGCCTTCTCCCTAACTTGGGTGCGCTGGGAGCCTTGATAGGCACCCAGCATTCTCCTCTTCTGCCCCGGCCTCCAGGCCTTCTGGGGTGGCAGCCCAGGCGGCCAGACAAGGTTGTTCTAACTTGGGGTGTGCTGAGATTTGCTTGGTTGCGCTAAGTTTGTCACTGGCAATATCTGACCACTCTGCTTATGGAAAACTGCGCGGGGGGCTAGTGCCCCACGCGCACTGCATATATTAAGAGTATTCCTTATCTTTATGTTATGTTTTACATATCCAGAATGTCCATTTTGTATTCTGCCCTTTCCAACACTCCTTCAAAGCTCATTTTTACTCCTTAACTCTCTTACCCCCCAAATATCACTAACCCACATTACTCTTTTTAACTTCAGTATTGCACAATCCTAATCACAGACCAAAGCCGTGCATTGTGTGTAACAACCCCGACTGTTTAAAAAGACATAAAGAGGACATGCATGTCTTTAGAATATTTTGTGTTTTTCCCTGACAACTATAAGTTTTACTAAATACTCTCTTATACAGTGACGATTCTTTCCACTTTTTTTTGAATTTTATTTAAACACCTTGATTACATACATGATTGTGTTTGAGTTTCAGTCATGTAAAGAACACCCCCCATCACCAGTGCAACATTCCCATCACCAATGTCCCAAGTCTCCCTCCTCCCCACCCGACCTCCACATGTACTCTAAACAGGCTCTCCATTTCCCTCATACATTCTCATTATTAGGACAGTTCAAAATGTAGTTATTTCTCTAACTAAACTCATCACTCTTTGTGGTGAGCTTCCTGAGGTGAACTGGAACTTCCAGCTCTTTTCTCTTTTGTGTCTGAAAATTATTATTGCAAGAATGTCTTTCATTTTTCTTCAAACCCATAGATGAGTGAGACCATTCTGCGTTTTTCTCTCTCTCTGACTTATTTCACTCAGCATAATAGATTCCGTGTACATCCATGTATAGGAAAATTTCATGACTTCATCTCTCCTGACAGCTGCATAATATTCCATTGTGTATATGTACCACAGTTTCTTTAGCCATTCATCTGTTGAAGGGCATCTTGGTTGTTTCCAGAGTCTTGCTATGGTAAATAGTGCTGCAATGAATACAGGTGTAAGGAAGGGGTTTTTGTATTGTATTTTTATGTTCCTAGGGTATATTCCTAGGAGTGGTATAGCTGGATCGTATGGGAGCTTGATTTCAAGTTTTTGGAGGAATCTCCATATCGCTTTCCATAAAGGTTGAATTAGACGGCATTCCCACCAGCAGGGGATAAGAGTTCCTTTCTCTCCACATCCCCGCCCACACTGTTTATTCTCATTCTTTGTGATGTGTGCCATTCTCTGTGGTGTGAGGTGGTATCTCATCATTGTTTTGATTTGCATCTCCCTGATGATTAGTGATGTGGAGCATTTTTTCATGTGTCTTGGCCATTTGTATTTCTTCTTTGTCAAAGTGTCTGTCCATTTCTTCTCCCCATATTTTGATGGGATTAGATGTTTTTTTTCTTGTAAAGTTCTGTCAGTGCCTTGTATATTTTGGAGATTAGCCCCTTATCTGATGGGTATTGGGTGAACAGTTTCTCCCACTCAGTGGGTGGCTCTTGTATCCTGGACACTATTTCCTTTGAGGTGCAGAAGCTTCTCAGCTTAATATATTCCCATCTGTTAATCTCTGCTTTCACTTGCTTGGAGAGTGCAATTTCCTTCTTGAAGATGCCTGTAGTCTCAATGTTCTGGAGTGTTTTGCCTATGTGTTGTTCTATATATCTTATGGTTTTGGGTCTGATATCGAGGTATTTAATCCATTTGGATTTCACCTTTGTACATGATGTTAGCTGGGGGTCTAATTTCAATTTTTTGCAAGTGGCTAGCCAGTTGTGCCAACACTTGTTGAAGGGGCTTTCCCTGCTCCATTTAGGATTTCCTGCTCCTTTAACAAAAAATAGGTGATTGTATGTCTGGGGAATATTTTCTGAGTATTCAAGCTTATTCCACTGATCGGAGGGCCTGTCCTTATTTAAATACCATGCTGTTTTGATAACTATTGCTTTGTAGTACAGTTTAAAGTTGGGGAAAGTAATTCCTCCCATATTCTTTTTCCCAAAGATTGCTTTAGCTATTTTAGGGTGTTTATTGTTCCAAACGAATTTCAAAAGTGCCTGATCCAATTCTTTGAAGAATGTCATGGGCATCTTTAGAGGGATAGCATTAAATCTGTATAATGCCTTAAGGAGTATTGCCATTTTGATGATGTTAATCCTGCCAATCCATGAGCAGGGTATGTGTTTCTATTTCCGCATGTCCTCTCTTATTTCTTAGAGCAGAGTTTTATAGTTTTCTTTGTATAGGTCCTTCACATTTTTAGTCAAGTTGATTCCAAGATATTTGAGTTTGTGTGGCACTATTGTGAATGGGGTTGTTTTTTTTTTTTTTGTGGTTTTTGGGTCACACCCGGCAGTGCTCAGGGGCCACTCCTGGCTCCATGCTCAGAAATTGCTCCCGGCAGGCACGGGGGACCATATGGGATGCCGGGATTCGAACCGATGACCTTCTGCATGAAAGGCAAACGCCTTACCTCCATGCTATCTCTCCGGCCCCGGGGTTGTTTTCTTAATGTCCATTTCTTCCTTATTACTATTGGTGTATAGAAAGGCCATTGATTTTTGTGTGTTGATTTTGTAGCCTGCCACCTTGCTACATGAGTCTATTGTTTCTAGAAGCTTTTTGGTAGAGTCTTTAGGGTTTTCTAAGTAGAGTATCATGTCATCTGCAAACAATGAGAGCTTGACTTCTTCCTTTCCTATCTGGATTCCCTTGATATCTTTTTCTTGCCTAATCGCTATAGCAAGTATTTCCAGTGCTATGTTGAATAGGAGTGGTGAGAGAGGACAGCCTTGTCTTGTGCCAGAATTTAGAGGGAAGGCTTTTAGTTTTTCTCCATTGAGGATAATATTTGCCATGGGCTTGTGGTAGATGGCCTTAACTATATTCAGAAAGGTTCCTTCCATTCTCATCTTGCTGAGAGTTTTGATCAAGAATGGGTGTTGGACCTTATCAAATGCTTTCTCTGCATCTATTGATATGATCATGTGGTTTTTATTTTTCTTGTAGTTGATGTTGTGTATTATGTTGATAGATTTATGAATGTTAAATTATCCTTGCATTCCTGGGATGAAACCTACTTGATCGTAGTGGATGATCTTCTTAATGAGGCATTGAATCCTATTTGCCAGGATTTTGTTGAGGATCTTTGCATCTGCATTCATCAGCGATATTGGTCTGTAATTTTCTTTTTTCGTAGCATCTCTGTCTGGTTTAGGTATCAAGGTGATGTTGGCTTCATAAAAGCTATTTGGAAGTGTTTCCGTTTGTTCAATTTTATGAAAGAGTCTTGCCAGGATTGGTAGTAGTTCCTCTTGAAAAGTTTGAAAGAATTCATTAGTGAATCCATCTGGGCCTGGGCTTTTGTTTTTGGGCAGACATTTGATTACCGTTTTAATTTCATCAATGGTGATGGGGGTGTTTAGATATGCTACATCCTCTTTCTTCAACCATGGAAGATTATAAGAGTCCAAGAATTTATCCATTTCTTCCAGGTTCTCATTTTTAGTGGCGTAGAGTTTCTCAAAGTAGTTTCTGATTACCCTTTGAATCTCTGTCATCTCAGTAGTGATCTCTCCTTTTTCATTCCTAATACGAGTTATCAAGTTTCTCTCTCTCTCTTTGTTAGGTTTGCCAGTGGTCTATCAATCTTCTTTATTTTTTCAAAGAACCAACTTCTGCTTTCGTTGATCTTTCGGATTGTTTTTTGGGTTTCCACTTCGTTGATTTCTGCTCTCAGCTTTGTTATTTCCTTCTGTCTCCCTATTTTTGGGTCCTTTTGTTGAGCACTTTCTAGTTCTATTAGCTGTGTCATTAAGCTACTCAGGTAAACTCCTTCTTCCTTCCTGATGTGTGCTTGCAAAGCTATAAATTTTCCTCTCAGTACTGCTTTTGCTGTGTCTCATAAGTTCTGATACTTTGTGTCTTTATTGTCATTTGTTTTCAGGAACCTTTTTATTTCCTCCTTGATTTCATCTCGGACACACTGGTTATTGAGTATGAGGCTGTTTAACTTCCAGGTGTTAAAGTTTTTCTTCTGAGTCCCTTTGGAATTCACAAATAATTTTAGAGCCTTGTGGTCAGCAAGGTAGTCTGCAAAATTTCTATCCTCTTGATATTATGGAGGTATGTTTTATGTGCGAGCATGTAGTCTATCCTTTAAATGTCCCATGTACATTGGAGAAGAATGTGTACCCAGGTTTCTGGGGATGGAGTGTCCTATATATATCCACTAAGCCTCTTTCTTCCATTTCTCTCCTCAGGTCTAGTATATTCTTGTTGGGTTTCAGTCTGGTTGACCTATCCAGTGTTGACAAAGCTGTGTTGAGGTCCCCCACAATTATTGTGTTGTTATTGATATTATTTTTCAGATTTGTCAACAGTTGTATTAAATATTTTGCTGGCCCCTGATTCAGTGCATATATGTTTCGGAGAGTTATTTCTTCCTGCTCTACATACCCCTTGATTAATATAAAATGTCCATCTTTGTCCCTTACAACCTTCCTGAGTATAAAGTTTGCATTATCTGATATTAGTATGGCCACTTCAGCTTTTTTTATGGGTGTTGTTTGCTTGGATAATTTTTCTCCAGCCTTTTATTTTGAGTCTATGTTCTGACTATTCAGGTGCGGTTTTTTGTAGGCAGCAGAAGGTTGGATTGAATTTTTTGATCCATTTAGCCACTCTGTGTCTCTTAACTGGTGCATTTAGTCTATTGACATTGAGAGAAAGAATTGTCCTGGGATGTAATGTCATCTTTATATCAAAATTTGGTGTGTCTTTTGGTTAGTCTTGTCCGTAAAGTTTCTGAGTTGTTTTTTGTCTGTGAAACCATGTATTCTTCCGTCAAACCAGAAAGTGAGTTTTGCTGGGTACAGTATTCTAGGTGAAGCATTCATTTCATTCTGTCTTGTCACAATATCCCACCACTGCTTTCTGGCATTGAGTGTTTCTGTTCACAGGTATGCTGTAAATCTTAAGGATGCTTGCTTGAACGTAATTTTCCCTTTTGATCTTGCTGTTTTCAGAATTCTGTCTCTGTCTGTGGGATTTGTCCTTGTGAGTAGGATGTGTCTTGATGTGGTTTTTCTGGGGTCTCTTTTGGTTGGTACTCTTCGAGCATGCAGGATTTGATCACATATATTCTTCAGCTCTGGAAGTTTCTCTTTAATGATGTATTTGACCATTGATTCTTCCTGGAGATTTTCTTCCTGGGTCTCTGGACTCCAATGATTCTTAAGTTGTTTCTATTGATCTTATCATAGACTTCTATTTTCATCTGTTCCCATTCTTTGACTAATTTTTCTATTGTCTGTTCATTTGCTTTAAGTTTTCTTTTCCAATCTCTCCTACTGTATGGAATTGTTATGTATCTCTTCTTCCACAGCACCAAGTCTATTCTCAGCTTCTGATACCCTGTCCCAGAGCTTATCCATTTTGTCATTCACTTCGTTTACTGATTTTTTCAGGCCTGTTAGTTGACATGTTATTTCAGTTTGGAGTTTTGTGATTTCTGTCTTCATATTTTCTTGGTTCTTATTAGTGTTCTTTTCAACTCGATCTATGGTTTCTTTCAGTTCTTTGAGCATCTTCCATATTGCTAGTCTAAAGTCCTTATCTGAGAGGTTGATTAGTTGGTTGGTCATTATCTGGTCATCAGAATTGTCATCTTCATTCTGTATGTCTGATGCTTGCCTGCGTTGTTTCCCCACTGTCACACTTGTATTGTGGGTTTTTCTACGTGTTGTGGTGGTATTCATTGGCTATATAATGCAGGCAGCACACTCCTCTGGCTCCGCCCTTTCTGGATGGGCTGACTTGCCTCTAAGGGAGGGGAGTCCTTCGTGGATGAAGCCTCACACAGGTTCAAATCTTAGGCCTGAGCACACAGCAGAGAAGACAGTCCGGAGAGAAATGCTTGCTTCAGTGATCCAGCACAGTTCTTTTTTTTTTTTTTTTATCTTAGATACTTTTATTTATTTTTTATTTTTTTTAATTTTGATCATAGTGGTTTACATATTGTTGACAATAATATTTTAGGTACATATTTACATAAAATCAGAGGGGATTTCCATCACCAATTTGTCCTCCCTACACCTCCATTTTTGTCCTGTCTCCCATATGTTCTTCCCTCACCCTTATGGCTGCCAGAATATGTTGTTCCCTCTGTATCTAGCCTAATACTTAGTAGTCTTGCACCTGTTTGGTCCTGATGCCTCCCTTATTTCCCCCTCTAACTGGGGGGCAGGAGTAGCTAGTTCAATTTACGTGGTTTTGTTTGAAGAAGGGAATAGTAGTAAACTGGGGTAAAGGTCTAATATGCAGAAAATAAGCGGAATTCTTCTGGAGGGTCTCCTCCTCAGAGAGACAAAGGAGAAAATGGTGAAACAATCCACCAGTACAAAAAGAAGTGTCAAATATTCAGTGAGGACTCCAACAATAACGCTAAGCACCACAAAAACAAAACAAAACAAAACAAAAACAAAAACAAACGCGCCAAAGTCTTGAGATAAGAAACATGGCAGAGCATATAATGAAAGAAAAGAAAAGAAAAAAGTGTAAATGGGGGCAACAGTTTCAATAACCACACCGGAGAAAAGAAGTCAACCAAAAATAGGTAGGTAAATATAATAATAATGATAATAAATGAAGATAAAAAATAATATATATAAAGAGATAAATAATATTTTGTGTTTTGTTTCTTTCCCTCCTGCCTTGGCACAGTAAGTATTGGGGTCATTCCAAAAGGAATTCACTTGGCCTAAGAGATATGGGGTTTCTCCGCCCTTGGATTATATTGTCACGGGATCAACTATAGCCTCTGTTCAGGATCCTTTACTCTCCCGGTGGTGTTTTTGTGTTGTTTGGAAGACTTCTGTTCCATCCTAGGTGATACATTTAGACCTCTGTATCTATCAATCTCAGTATCTGCATAGTTCCAGGGATGGGACTTATGATGAAGTCAGTCTTTGTGGTTCTAGAAGTTTCGTTCCCTCAGTGTCATTTTAATCCATCTTCTGTGGTTGGTGGTCTTGGTCTTGGCACCTAGGATAATGCCTTTCCTTGTGTTTCCAGAAGCCCCATTCCATTGCAGTTGTCTCTGCCAAACCTTTGGAACTGAGGATCATGGTTGTTGTGCAGGTTATAGTTCAAACCCTAGACTAGGGCTTTTTTTATTGGTCCCACAGCACAGTTCTTAGTGTGATTTTTTTCTTCTTGTTGCGATGGTGTTTTTTTCTTAGAAAGAGCACACGGCCGCGTAGCGAAGCGGAGCTAAGTGCTCTGCTGGAGCCTCTTTTCGGCCCACTCCCAAGAGGTTCATGCAAGAGGACAGTAGACAGACACACACAGGCAGCACTCACAGTTTTTCACAGTCGGGCCCCACTCAGTCAGCCATTTCTTACTCACTTAGTCGCTTGCAGGGTAGCTTCAGAATGCAGTTTTTTGGGGGTTCGCTTCCCAGGGCTCTGAGGAGAGCTTCAAGGATTCAGAAAAGACAGAGAAGCACAGGACAGGGCTCCCTTCAGGTCCTCAGTTTCCCCAGAAGAAGCACAGCAGGGCGGAGACTCCGCAAGTGAATCAATCAGCACTTCACCTGGCAGTCCCCACAGTCAGCCATTTCTTACTCCTCTAACCACTTTTTACCTTCTCTTTATGAGCTGTTCAACAAGGAATTTTGGTGAAAGAGTCCCCCAGTTTAATGCTTATGATTGAACCATGTCATGGGGATTATTGGACTTGTTCTTATGGCCCCCATATGCACCAATAACGCCACATGGCATTGCTCCTTTTTTGCATAGGCACATTAAAACGAGAAAATACTATACATACAAATAAGATCCTATCTAATAGAGATTGGAATACACAAATCTTGTCGTGCAAAGGGACCTTACACCCTGAACATTGACATAATGACCTGGCACAGGCCTCAGAAAATGGGCATTCTTCATTCACCCCTGATCTAGAGAAGGCATCCACGAAACATCCAGGTTTGTCTATAACATCACCTGGAAGCAATCCTCTACCACGGAAGACCCTACCTCTGCTCAGACATCGACCTGCTCAAAAGAAACTTCCCTTAACATTGAGAAGACTTAACAACAACGACCTGCTTACAGGACAGGGCTTCCTTCATTGCCCTTTAATGATTAGGTGAAACAAGAGGACGCTCCACAT
Organism: Suncus etruscus; assembly: GCF_024139225.1. Taxonomy (NCBI): domain Eukaryota; kingdom Metazoa; phylum Chordata; class Mammalia; order Eulipotyphla; family Soricidae; genus Suncus; species Suncus etruscus. Next base: position 27,728,008 of record NC_064855.1, on the reverse strand, counting down.
CCTGACTTCTATGTAGGATATGCAGATTACAGGATCTTTAATACAGAAACATGATACCAACAACAGAGACTGTATAAAAAATGTGTTGGCACTACAGACAATGTCTTGGATTGGATGATCTAACTTGCCTGAAGCCTAGAGTTGGTCTTATGCCAGGAAATTCAGGGGTAGGGTCTCTTTGTATTTAGGCCAGGGTTATTCCTTTCCATGCCTCTCATATTTTGGTGGGCCTATGCAAACAACAATTGCCACTCTAACACCGTTTTTTGGTGCTCCTTTGACTCTAATCCTTAAAAAAAAACCCACTTAAAATTTGAGGTTATTTTTTTTTTATGTAAGATTTCCCCTTTACTTAGTGTGCCTTTGCTGGGGGAAGTGGTGCTACATTATAATGTCTGTATATTTGTGGGTGGATTGATGGGATAACCAAAACAGGTCACATACCCAAAAATGAGGGGGGGAAAAAAAGGGAATTAAAAAAGTATGTGCTCACCAATATATATGTAGGACAATCATTTAAAAAAGATAAAGAAATAAATTAAAAACAAAACAAAACATAACAAAAACAAAAAAAAAAACAAAACAAAAATAAATAAATAAAAATAAAATAAGTTAGCGAAGTTTTTAAGGAACCAAAGTGGTGCAGAGGACTACCTTACATTTGGGGGAGAGCAGGTAAGAGGTGGTGTATTACAGGTTTTATGCCTATATTGGAAGTACAGTTTTTCCCATTGTCTTTTGGGTTTTTCTTGTGGTGTGTGGGTTCCCAGGCATCTTCCTAACACATCCCCTGACCTTCTTCAGATTATTAAAATTTGCGGCAGGGAGGTCTTGGAAGAGTTCTTGCATTGGGGATACTTTTGGAGCTAGGCCCAATTTCAAGGAACAGTCCGCGTTAGGGAGAGTTAGTAGGGAGGGCCTCGCAGCATGAGTCCACAGGGGAGTTGGCTGTCTTTTCTTTCAGGAGACGAGGTGAGGGTTTATCTGGGTGTCCCCTCGCCTGGGTGCAGGGTACTGGATCGTTGAGTAGGAGGTCGATCTTGATGCCTAATAGAATAAGGACTGAGGGTGAAAAATTTTAATATGGTGGAAGATCTGGAAGGGATTGAGGGGTAAAGGGATAGTTGGATTTCCGGAGGGGAGAAAGGGAAAGGTATATGGGAAGGGTATGAAGGAAGAGAAAAGAGAAAATACCTTAGAGAGAAAAGGGGAAGAAAAAGGGAAAAAAGTATTAAGCAGAATAGAGAAAAAAAAAAAAGAAAAAAAAAGTAGTAAGAAGAGAGGAGAGAATAGCAAGGGAATGCTGGTTTAATTAAAAGTGTTCGAAGAATCGAGCCTGTGGTTTAAGTCTGTATGTCTCAGGTACTGCTTCGATGATCTGAATGATCACGTGCTTCAATTCCTAAATGGAGATATTACCTAGAGATAAAGTGTATGTTAAAGAGTTTTCTCGTGGCCATCTCGTAGTGCATACAAGGTATGGTATCCCGTGTGGTATCCCGAATTGCCACCTTAGTTTGTCCGCCCTTTGTATCCAAGGGCGCCTGTGGACAGAAAAGCTGAGAGGTTATTTAAAATATAGTAAGATAAAGGCATTAAAAGGTAGTGTTATGGTATGTTGCCATTGCAGTCCGTGATTTTTCTTGGTGTTCTATACTTGTGTTCCTGTATACGAACTCCAAGGGATTATTGTGGGCTTTTGTTGTAGAAGTCTGATTACCTACCTGTTCTCTCTATGCTGCCGTTTCTGTTGTTATTGTTTTCTTTATGGTATATTGTGTAATCAAAATTTTGCATTATTCCTTTTTCATGTATTTTGGACACTACTCCCACGTATATGTTGACTATTACAGTGTTCGGAGTTTCTACCATGTTAAACCCTGTTATTTGATTGTTAAGTATTAGTTGTGTATAAAATATGTGTTCTAGGTGTTTCAGAATAGTGCTACCATTCTGTATTTTTCTTTTGTCTTCTGACTTACTTTGTTTAACATAACATGATCTAGGTCCATCCACGTTGCTGCAAAGTCTGTGATTGTATCATTTCTAACTGCCATGTAATATTCCATTGTGTATATATACCACATCTTAATGATCCATTCATCTGTTGTTGGACATTGAGGTTGGTTCCAAGATTTGGCTATTATACTGATTGCTGCAATAAATAGTGGGGTGCATATGTATTTTGGAATGAATGTCCTTCCATCTTGGGGGTATATGCCTAGGAGAGCAATTGCTGGGTCAAATGGCAGCTCAATTCTGAGTTCTTTGAGCACTCTCCAGACTTTTCTCCAAAGATGTTGGACTAGGGGGCATTCCCACCAGCAGTGGATGAGAGTTCCTTTCATACCGCATCCTCGCCAACAAAAGTTGTTTCCATTATTTTTGATGTGAGCCAACCTCACTGGTGTGAGGTGGTATCTCATTGTTGTCTTGATTTGGATCTCCCTGATGATGAGTGAAGGTGAGCATGTTTTCATGTGTTTGTTGGCCATCCTTCTGTCTTCCTCAGAGAAGTGTCTATTCATTTCATCTCCCCATTTTTTTATGGCTTTATTTGGTTTTGAGGGGCTCAGCTTTCTGAGCGCTTTTTATGTTCTAGATATCAGCCCTTTATCTGATATATCAAGTGAAAAGATTTTTTCCCATTCTGTTAGCTGTCTTCTTGCGTTAAGTATGGTTTCTTTTGCCATGCAGAAGCTTTTTAGTTTGATGTAGTCCCATTTGTTTATATTTGATGCTAACGTTCTTGCCATTGGTGCTCCATTCTCAAAGACCCTTTTGATATAAAGGTCTTCGAGTGTTCTGCCTATTTTATTCTCAATAAACTTTATAGATTCAGGTCTAATTTCCAGGTCTTTGATCCATTTTGAGTTGACTTTTGTATAAGGAGTGAGATATGGGTCGATTTTCACTTTCGTACATGTGAGTTTCCAGTTGTACCAACACCATTTGTTGAATAGGCTTTCTTTGTTCCATTTCATATTCTTGCCTCTTTTATCAAATATTAGTTGGCTGTATATCTGAGGGTTTATGTCTGGGAATTCTGTTCTGATCCACTGGTCTGAGGTCCTGTCTCTGTTCCAGTACCATGCTGTTTTAATTACTATGGCATTATAGTATATATAGCACACTAAGTAAAGGGAAATCTTACATAAAAAAAAAAAAATAACTAACAAGTTTAAGAAAAATCATTTAAGTTCAGTTTAAAAGTTTTTAAACAATTGGCGATTGTTAATTATAAATTTTTTTTTTGAATGCTGAAGTCTTACAGAAGTCAGGAGGCATTCCCGTGGCATTCAAAAATAACCATTTTACCTCCTGCCAAGCTGTTTTCTTACAGACTTCCTGCAGCTTCCCGCAGTCCTGTCCTCATTCACTTCAAATCAGCCTGTCACCCCTCCTGCTAGCCCACCATTCCTGCCGGACCTGTTTCTGACTGACTCTGCCTAAGGGGAATGCGGGATGATACTCTGCCTGGCAGTCCTCCTATAAACCTTCAGCTTGCCCACTGCTACCAACAACCCTGCTGACCTCCACTGGGGAGCTGAGACTCATCAAGGCATACCTTTGACACAGGTCATGGGTGTGGGACCTTGCTTACTCGGACCATATATGCGCCCCCCCCCCGTCCAACTATCAAACATTTGCAATCAAACCATTGTGGTTAATAACACTTCCATCTTCATTGAAGCCCCCAGCTCCACTGGACATTCTCCCCATATTGTTACTAAAATGTTTCTTGCTTATCATGACTATTAGCTTTGTTAATGCCTAGATTAACCATCAAACCTGTTGGTCCAGTTTCCACCTCGAACCTCATCTTGCAGATGGTCAACGCCTCCACCATCACTGACCATGCCTATCTGCTATTCATCTCAACCGCCCTTCTGCTTTGGCGACCCCCTGCCTGTCTCTGACCCCTTCGCTCTGCAATCCAGCCCCAAGCCTCACTTCGGCATCACCTTGGAACAGGTGGTGGAACTTGAACTTTGCCTTTTGGTACCCAATATGATTCCCCCTAAAATTGTAATCAAATTCTTGTCGTTGATTTCTCCTTTCAGTTCATGATTGCCCCCAATTTAACGTTTTTTGCCTGTTTCACTAGTTTATCTCCCCCATTGTTTTACATTTGTTTCTTTAGTCCTAGTACCACTGTGTTTTGGTTGTTTTAATGCCTAAATTGACTGTTAGATCAAAAATTGCCTTATTACCTCTTAAATATAATCTTGTGTCTCTCCCCCGCTGCAGTACAAGAATCAAGCACTGCCATCACCCTAGCCTTATTAAAAGGCCTAGGTGTTATTGGTGTAAGCACAAATATTTATTCATTGGTTCATACTCTAGAATCTGCTAATGCCTTATAACTGTTGCTAAAAATGTTTACAAACTTAAAGAAGTTTACACTATTGTTGATTTCCTAGCAAAGAGTGCAGAATAACCGCCGTGGTTCAAAATTAACATTTTTTTGAGGGAGGGGGGAATTTGTGTCATCCTTAGAGTAAAATGTTGCTTTTTAAAATAAATTCGGCTTAGCTAGAGATAGCATTCAACACATAGAGGATAATTTAGTAAATAGATAAAAAGATATAGAGCAGAGTGAGAGCTGGTACAAAAATTGGTTTTCTACCACTCCATGGATAACAACAGTGCTCCCAGCCTTTTTGGGGCCCTTCATTGGCTTTATGTTGCTTGTTTCCTTTGGTCCTTGGGCTTTTCGCAAACTCACCACCTTCCTAAAGAATCAAGTGGATGAAGCAACCAGAAAGGACTCAAAGGTTCTGTACCAACAACTATGCACCTCAGAAGACCAGCTGACACCTGACATCTCCCCTCCTGCCAACTCTCCGCCACTTAAGTTTGAAGTTATCGAGGAGCTGGCGCATAGACCTCAATCTGTGCGCTTGCGCCTTGCCAAGCTTTGGAAACGACTGAATCAAGGGTAGCAGATGCGGTGACTGGAAGCCCCACACCTCTTCACCCAGTTTGGCCAGTCCACCGAGGCACGTCTGTCCCTTCCATATTGTATACTAAACAGGGGGAGATGTGGGAGATCGAGCACCCCACATATCAAAGGAACTCTGAATGAATTTTCCACCGCCTGCCTGATTCAAGCCACAAAAGTTTGCATAGCCCCGAACCAACAGAAAACTCTGCAAATAAATTTAGCTCAGCACAATGAATCTGGCTTAACCAGATGCCTTAACCTTTCCATGGAACCTGTTTTTGTAACTGCTCTCAAGCATGTAGTTATAGATATGTTTTTGTAAAGTTTAAATTATGATCCTTATTGCTTGCACAAAAGATAGATCTAAATGGAAAATAGGCTAAACAAATAATTGTATTTGCGTAAATATCAATTAGCTATTTGTTTAAGAATTTGCTTCCCCTCCCCCCATCCTGCCAGGTTCCTCTTTATCCTTCCCGCCATCAAAATGTGTTTATGCTCTCATTGGTTAAAATTGTTGTACTTGTAAAAAAAAAAAAAAAAAGAATTTCCATACAGTTTCCCCAGGGAGTCTGAACCAGATAATATTTTCACTAATTGTGAAAAGGGTTACTTTTGTTACCATATTCCCACCAACATAGGTTGTTTTGTTTGTAATCATTTTTATTTATGCTATTGTCACTGGTGTGCTATGGTTTCTTGTTGTTTTGACTTGTATTTTCCTCATAATAAACAGCATGAACACGTAAAAAAAAAAGAAAAAAAGAAAAAAAATTTATTAAGTAGTTTATCACATATTTTAATTTACCTTCAAAATAACAATAAAATTATGTATCAGCAAAAGAAAAAAAGAAAATTTTGGAGATACACAGTGTTGGATATATAGACATTCAGAAAATTAATATGCTTAGCTAGAAAGATGTTAGTCTGAGAAGAAGGGCCTAAAGGGTAATTTAGGGACCTTTAATCACTAAATACTGGAATGCAGGCATCCTTACAAAAGGCTTTATTAGTGTATTCCTATTTTTACTCTAATCTGTCACCTCTTCTAGAAGAAAAATTCAGAGACCTTTGTATCAGATACATCAGGATAATCTTGATATGTAAAGACCTAGCCAGTCAAATTAGCATATATATGTAACAGTCCATTAGTGTTTGCTCTTTTTCCTACATTTACTGGTTCCAAATATTAAATACTGTAGATGAAAGATAGTCCTGGCTCTCAATCCACAAGGCTATGACCTCCTATTTTTCTCTCTTATGTTTGTCTTCCTTTCTTTGTGTGTGTGTGTGTGTGTGTATGTGTGTGTGTGTGTGTGTGTGTGTGTGTGTCTTTTGGGGCCACCCCCAGTGATGCTCAACAATTACTCCTGATGGGTTCAGAATTTCACATAGGATGCTAGGGATCAAACCCCAGGTTGGTTTTGTGCAAAGCAAACACTTAAAAAAAAATTTGAGGTTAACTTAAGCTAATATGCATGTACAGGGAAATGTAAAAAATACTATGCCTCTAATGTTTAAGGAGTTACGTAAGTTTTATGGCTTTAAATTGCCTTGTGAGCTGTTAAGAAATATAATGTGTTACAATCTGGGGACTTGAGGGACAAAGTAATTGTACATGGATTCTACTTTGTCTTAATGTTCTTTGGCTGAAAGTTCAAAGTTAAGATATCAGCAAGGGGACTTCTTCTGAGAATTATGTTATGGGTGATTGTCCTTCCACTGTAACTTTACCTTGTCCTCTTTCTTTGCATCTTTGTTCTCATAATTAGAAATAAAAAAATAAGAAAAAAGAGACAAAGCAAAAAAATATAAAATTTCAAATGTTGAAGTTGGAAGCAGTGAGGCTGAGTTGTAGATGCAGAGACTGGGGTAGGACACAGGAATCACTCCAGGCAGAAATGAAACTTCACAACCATGACCAGATAGGTCACCAAGGCAATTGGCAAAGAATCATCCCTCTTGGGAAGGTTGGGTAGAAAAGATGTTTATTTTATGAAAAAACCAAAGGCTAGCTCTTTATCTGCATGGAACGGCAGTCTATTTGAGACTGAATCATATAGTTCAGGAGACAGTCCCAAGGTTGAGAAATCAGCATACAAACTGGACTGCGGCCAGCAGTCCCTGGAATTCAATTGGAAAGGCAGAGGCAGGACCACTGGAGAGAAAACCATTTTAGAACTCAATGACCTTCATGCAAAGTGAAATCTCTGTACTACCTTGCCCCCAAGTCAATGCAATAACAATTAAGCATTACAAACCACACAAGGAAATAATTTATCATAAACAAATGAAATTATTTTAATTATCCTAGAAAGCAAATAGAGATAGGAGCAAGACTACAAGCTATAAAACACTGTCTCCCCTCAAAAGTATTTAAGAAAATGAAAACCAAAGAGTTAAAAAATAATGGATTATTATTAATACTACTGGAGAGAAAATTAGTGAACTAGAAGACAGAGCTGAGAAAATGATGATCAATCTAATGGAAACCAACATCACAGTCATGAGAAGATGGATGCTATGACTTATGTGCTGGTTCTTTCAAGTTTGCCTCTATAGACTCCCCTACCATTCTGAACCCTTCTTTCCTTCTCTCTTTTTGTATTTATTTGTTTTTGGGCCACACTCAATGTGGCTCACACCCAGGGCTTACTCTTGGCTATGTATTCAGGGATCACTTTTTACTTTGGGGAACCATACAGGATGCCAGGACTTGGTCAGCCATGTGCAAAGCAAGTGCCCTTCTTGCTGGATTATCACTCTGGTCTCTGCACTTTGATTTTATGTTCTGAGAGGCTAAACTCTAGAAATCTCACCTGTCCTCAGGCTAGCAAATGGGCCCCCTCACTATTAGAGCAAAAAGAGGTCAGTATCTTAAGAGAAACCAGGGTATTATTTCCCTGATCAGCAATGTCCTTAACTAAAGGGGGAGAGACATGGTTAGCATTGTCTTCTTCCATTTTTTCTAAGCCCCCTCTCTCCTCAGGCTCATCCTGAATTAATCCTCTGTGGAAGTTTTGGGGTCACCTGAAGTGACTGCACCAAGTCCTCACTTTCTTTCTGGAGCCTGGGACTGGCTAGAGATGCCAGTGTCATCCAGGGGAGGTGCCCACCTGGGTCTCCTGAAAGGTGGTAAAGCCTCACAAACATTTCAAAGCTCCTTTTACAGTGAATTAAGCAGTAGAAGCCAACAATGGCAGGAAATCAGCCTCTACAGTGACCTGCCTGGGCCCCCAGTTCTGCAAGGTATTTTCCTGACCATTCTAATCTGCTTCTTGGAGGGAGTCAAGAGGAATGGTTACTGATAAGCTAATTTGGGCCAATAGAGAATTGGCCTGAAGTCTTGCTTTGTGGGACTGTGTCTGCTAGGCTTGAACCTCCTTTGTACTGCTCTTGCCAAAATTACATAATTGTCTTATCCAAGGGTGACTGGGTGTCATTTACCCTGGGCAACCTTCTTGGCTGGCCTGCTAAGTGGTGCCCACTTCCTTCATTGGCTCTGCTCCATCTAACAATCCAAGCACATGGTCTCTATGGAGCAAGGGCATGGTCTCTATGGAGATGGGACATGGACTTATTGGAGACAATATACCATGGGCTCTATGGGCTCTTCTGCAGACTTTTCAATAATTATTTCTCTCTGAGGTCAGTCATGAGCTAAGTAATCTCTCCTCTCTTCTCATGGGTGGGTGGAATGGCCTGTTTGCCCTGCTAGGGTTCTGGGGGTGGGACTGATGCGAATCAGACCAATTCTAGAGAGACCACCTTCGAGGAATGCAATCACTTGATCTTCTAGCTTAGGACATGGCTGGAAGATGCGTTCTTGGACATCCATACAGATTCTGAATGTGATAGGGTGGTTCCACAGAGAGGTTTGATGGCTTGTTCCCAAGGATGAGGACAGCCAGCACTGTTGGGCCACAGGGTTAGTGAGGTCAATGCAGAGCTGCCTCTAAAACCAGCTTCAGATAAATGATTTTAGGAAATGGAAGAGGCCAATCGTTCTACATGGCTGAGCTACAAATTAGCCCCCAAGAATTGTGTAAATACTACACATTACTACACTCGCACATGCCCAGACATTTTACAGTACACTTTAAAATAAGATTGTTTTATGTTTGTTAGAGCATTGCTTATGTTGATGATCTGGCCAGGATCATCAACAGAGGAATCTCACCATGTAGCCCAAGACTTCCTCTGTTCAGGGTGCCCACTCTTCCAGGTCTGATTTTGAAGTGTTTTTTTCTTTTTTCCTGGTTGGCAGAATGAATGGGCCACTCATGAGATGAGATCTACGAACCATGAGGATGAGATTAGATTAGACTGTACTGATATTGCAGCACATGAGCTGAAATTTCAAAATGAAGACACTGCCCAAACATCTTGAAGATGTGTTTATCTGCTGTCTGGATTCAATCCTGGGGGGTAGGAGAGCCTCCCAGACTTTAGTGTGCAAAAATAAACACCTGGTAATTGGGTTTAATTACAATGAACTTTATTAAAAATGCAGATTTTGATTCTATTGGTTAGATTGGTCCTGAAACCATGTGTTGAGAACAAGTTCTGATTTTTGGTTCAGACACAAGCAGCAAAATCATACATAAATCACATAGGCAAAGGGTTCTAAAGGCTTTGTTATAAGCATATGAAAATGGGCTTATTATGAAAGACTTTCTTAGTCACTTCTTAGTGTCCCTTCACCAGAAGGTCCTGGAGGTTGTTTCCTTCATTAAGACATAGGTAAGTGTCAGAGACTTAGTCCCGAGGTTTAAGAATTTTTATTGCATGCTGCAGACTCAAGCACTATATATGATCCTCTGAGCATCACCAGTATTGATTTCTGAATACAAAAATAAAGCTCTGAGTATCATTGGCATGACCCAAAACAAAAAAATATGTATGAATTTTATTTCCCAGGAGAATGCCAGAGTTACTGATAGTGGGCAACATCTGATAGGGGCAGGAGAGCATAGAGGTAGAACTGGGTTTTGAGATCAGCAAAACAATAGAGCTCGCATGGTGTTGGCCTGAAGGTAGAGCTTAGCCCTCCAAGATATGCTGGGCAAAATTTTCATGTCATACATCTAGATAGAGAGAAATCCATATTGTTGCCCACCGGGGTTCATATGTGTTACTCCATCCGCCATTCTTCCTTTGTAAACTTACCTGCTAGTAAGACCAGCTCATTTCTGGGTGGGGTCTTTGGTAGGTAACAAAAAGGTTTCCCTCAGGGGCAGGAGGGAGATTTGGAAGGGAGATTGGGAGATTCAGCAAGGGAGAAGCATCAGGAGGAGAGATGGCTGAAAGAGGTTGATTGCAGGGCCGATTATGAATCTGGCTTGAAAGGTTATGATAGGCCACACATGTTGGCCAGGACTGAAAAGCTGATGTCTCCTGAAACCTGACTTCTGTAGATTTTCTCCCCGCTGCTATCCTGAACCTGCAGACCCGTTGGCTGAAGGGGGTTGCAGACCCATAGTCCGAGCTGGATGAGAAAGGCCCCTCTACCCTCCATCATTATCCACCTCCATTCAGCCCCATCCAGGGCTGTAATTCTACATCATGGCACTCGAACTTTAATTTGAACCCTGAACCAAGACACCATGGTGAGAGTCTTGCTCTTGCATTTGATTTTGGCTCCATTCGGCTGGAGTGAGCCCAAAATATTGGGTTACATGGTGTTTGATTCAACAAGGGCTGAGACCCCTTCTGGGGACAAAAGGGCCAGTGAAACAGGGGAGGTGAAAGTTAGGATCACTCCCATCCAAGGCCCAGGACTGAGACTTTGCTGCAAAAAGTTCTTTTTCCAAAGACCTCAGCCTACTCAGAGACTGGTGGACCAGAGCCTTGATTTGAAAAGGATGAGAAGAGATTTTATTGAGGGTGGACTGATTTCTGAATTATAACCTTCAGCCTGGACATGGATTTCAACTTTGGAAATTTCGGACTTTGGACTCAGATGACTCTAGTTGCTTTCAGCACCTGGATGGTGGCTGCAGTGATGGAGAGCTGCCAGAGAAGCAGCAGCAGCTGCAGTGTGGTGATCAGCGAGAAGCATCATAGACTGCTCCATCCCTCCTGATGCAGGCACTTTGGCTCTGGTCCTGCTGCCCTGGTGGGGCAGAGAAGTGCTGCGGAAAGCTGCAAGCCGGCTAAAGGCAGCTCCCGCCCAAACCTGGCTGAGGAAGCCTGGGACTCCGTGGAGTGAAGCCACGTGGTGAGCGGACTGAGAGAGCCCAGCATCTGGACAATTTGGTGATGGTTAAAATGAGGAAGTCCACAGACTATTCATGTTTGGACAATTTGGTGGTGGTATAGATATTGTTAAAAAGTGGGGGGAGAAAAACAGCGAAGCCCAACTGAGAAATTTTATTTGAAACCACCTGCATATAACTATTTCAGGTGTATCCCTTGATCTAAGTCATTTTCTTCCTGATTTAAATGTGCTTTATAGTTCTCCATAATTAATGTTCTCAATTGCATAATGTTTTACTGTGTATTTTAATGTAGTAGCTTATTTTCAAAATGTATGTTCTGTATAAATGTTCTTGTACTTGTGTTAGGGAAAGGTTAATAGGAACAAAGTTCCAGGAAAAAAATGCTTGCTTAAATAGTTCCAGGATAGTGCTTGGTAAATAAGCATTAAGAAAATTTTAAGTTACAGGTATATTTTGCAGAAAAGCTATGTTTATGAAAAAGGCTGATATGTTAATTTTACACTTTAAATTTTGTTGCTATGGGAATATTAAGGTTCCCGTCTTTGGCAAAAGGTGGAAGCCAGAAAAACAAAGGATAACCTAGGTTCTTTGGTTTTTATTTGTTTTAAGAAAGGGGCAGATACTACCCCCATTCCCCATTCTTCTTTTGTAACCTTATCTGCTAGTAAGACCAGCCCATTTCTGGGAGGGGTCCTTGGTAGGTAACAAAAAGGTTTGCCTCAGGGGCAGGAGGGAGATTTGGAAGGGAGATTGGGAGATTCAGCAAGGGAGAAGCATCAAGAGGTTGATTGCAGGGCTGATTATGAATTTGGCTTAAAAGGTTATAATAGGCCACACATGTTGGCCAGGGCTGAAAAAGCTGATGTCTCCTGAAACCTCACTGCTGTGGATTTTCTCCCCGCCACTATCCTGAACCTGCAGACCTGCCAGCTGGAGGGGGTTGAAGACGCGTGGTCCAAGCTGGAGGAGAAAGGTCCCTCTACCCTCCATCATCATCCACCTCCATCCAGTCCTATCCAGGGCTGTGTTATTCTACACATATGATGGCCAATGATTTGGTTCACAAAGAAAAAGAGTGGAAGCAAAGTGCTAACTTGCTCATCGAAGTCTGGATGTGTCAGGTGGCCAAGGATACTGGAGAGAGTTTCCTAGCCTCTTCCAAGTTTCCTAGACACAACTCTGTCCAAAAGAGGCTCAACGGGCTGGAGAGAGAGTATTGAAATCAAGCATTTACCTTGCATTCCACTGACTCCAGTACACCTGAAAATCCCAGTAGTGATACTAGAGCAAAGAATCAGGATAAAATAGTCCCTGAACATCATTGGGTATTGCTCAAAATATGACAATCTCTCTCCTCTCCTCTCCCAAATTCATGACATCTCTTCATAGAGAAAGACAAGTGCTATGAAGAAAAGGTTCTTGAATGAGAACAAACACATATGCTACAAATCTCTCTCTGAATTATTTCCTGAGAAACTGGAACCCATTTTTCATGTGACTATACCATAGTGAAAGGAAAAAGTAAGAACTTATGAGTGATATTAGATTTTGGCTTTCCATTGAAAGGAGGAGCTCATGAGAGCACTGAAGAGAAACTATCCTAGTGGGTCAGTGAAAAACAGACCCAGATCCACAGAAAATCCCCCAGCCCACAAATGGGCAGTGGCATATCAATGTGCTCTTGTAGCTTGCAAAACCTTCACTGTGGTCTGTGGTATGTGAGCTACTGGCCACAAAATTTTTTGATAAACCACAAAGAAATCAGTAAATCAGGGTGATTTCAGACTTATAGTTACCCATCAAGGACAGAATCTGACCATATTTTTAATTCACATCTCTGTCTAGTGAAAAAGTGACAGAAATGAAGATATACTCTGAGCTGATTTCTTATTCATTTATTAGAGAAAACCAAGAGATCTCAAGTTGGAGTATAGTACAGTGGATAAGACACTTGGCTTGCATATAATTCCTAGTTATATAATCCCTGGTTATAATCCCTAGCACTGAGAACTATCGAGGGCTACTTCTGGGCACAGAGCCAGGATAACTCCCCCCTCCTATACTGCTGGCTGTAGATGACCCCATGCAACAATAAAAAGTCATCTCCTAGCTATTAGAATGAAACAAAGGTATGAGAAGATATTTTTCAGTCTCTTCCCTTCACAAGGAGGATTAAAAACAATTTGCTTCCAGACAGCACAGTCAAACGTCAATAAGATGTGGGCATTAGCTCCTCTCAGTCATATCATCTCTCTAGTTCTTTGTACCAGCCAGTATGTTGGGATCTGGAACATCCTGATATGCCAGAGGTCATTATTCTGGCCATGCCCATGAGAATATGATGCTCCCTCAACTTGGGGAGCAGGAAGTGACAGATACCAATCTTGTCTGAACTGAGAGATAAACCCTAGGAAACTCCTGGAGTTAGTAAAACCAGTAAATGGCCACTGATTTAGGTCATGTCGGGACTGAGAGACACTGCACCCACAAAGAAAGGTGTATTTAATTGTAACATTTGGCCCTGTTGACCAGGTGACATAAGGTGTTAGTTTCAAGGAAACCTGGAACAACAATGTTTGGATCGAGAGCCAGGCAATAAGAACAACATACAAGTTTTCTGGCCTCTGGAATTTTGACCCTGCTACTTCACTGGCTATGGAAGTGGTTGTAGTAGACAGGGAGGCTGGTGATAATCAAGAAGAGATTCACAGAGGAGGGTTCTTCATGTTCTGTGCAGAATGACACATAGAAGTTCCTGGTTTTGCCTCTAATATGTGCTGGGAGATATGGAACCCAGTGGAGTAATAGTGCCATCTGAAATGCTGATCATTAGCTGGGGACTTATCCAACCACAGAATCACACAATTAGAGCCCTGTTCTTGTGCTGTCGAGTACATAAATACATGCCAGGCTCATGTGGATTACATTCCTCTAAGATCTACTTTCTGCTTCTTTGCTCCCATACTCTTTGCTACCAGCTATGGCCCCATTGGAGCCAACTTTCTGATCAATGAAGGGAGGAAGAGCATGACAGACCCCTATGGACAATGGTGCTAACAAAAAGAAATGGGTGAGAACTTTTTTGATTTCTAGGTGCCATTCCTCACTAGAAAGAGTTATAGTTACTATAGAAATACATGGTTGCAGACCTGGGGATAGGAGGGACTCATTAAACAAAAATAAACGTACATTCTATATAACACAATACAATACTACTCTGTAAACTTGGAGAAACCAGGAGGAAAAAAAACCTTTATCTCCATAAGACAAGCAAAAAATTTCTTACATAAGACACCAAAGGCACAAACAAGAAAACAAAAAAATTCATGACCCTCATAATTTCTTTTTGTGTTTTTTTTGACCCTCATAATTTTTTGTAAGACTCTATAGAACAGATAAAATAAGTCAGACAGGGAGAAATTAATTTTTTAATAATTTAATTTATTTAAAGAAAATGCATTACATAGTCGACATAACTGATAATAATACATTTTTAGGAAGACTGAAAGCAACATGTATTTATTTAACAAATAGAAAGTTGAAAGAAAAACTGAAGAGATGAAAGAGAAAGAGTATTTTTGAAAACTATTGACTCACATTAAATTCAATGAAGCACCAGCAGAAATTTTAGTAAGTTTTTTTAAAAGGACAAGTTAAAAAATACAGCAATAATAGTTTAAGAGTGGCAAGTGTTGTTTTTTTGCATAGGCCCAGCAAAATATGGGTAAAATGGAAAGAAAAGCCTTGTCTTAAATACAAAGAGACCTTATCCCTGAAGTTCTCTGGCATATGACTGACTCTGGGTTCCAGGCATACTAGGTTGTCAAACCCCTTAGTCATTTTCTGTGATGAAATTTTTTCACATATTAGCTGTTGTTGTTCGGTTTTTTGTAAGGATGCATAACCAGAATATAAAAGGAACTCTTACAATTTGCCAATAGAAGCAATATGCTTAAAAAAGATTTGGGTCAGCGAAGATGGTTCAAATTGTATGCTTCATATGAAAGAGACCATGGTTCAATCTTTCACACTGCATTATACCCTGAGCACTGCTGGATATAGACCCATAAAAAAAGAAGTATGTATTTAAATTTTGAAGATACTAAAGAAGATTTGCAAATGACCAATGATAACATAAAAATAAATAGAAAATTAGTCACTGGAAACTGTTCATTAAAATCACCATTAACTCAATAATTTACTAATCTACAATGAAGTTAGGCAGTACTAAGTAGTGGCAAGGATGTGGAGCATCAGAACATCTAGACACTACTATCAAAGATATAAAATTCTGGGAACATTTCTATTCACACTGAAAGACAGTTTGCAGATCCTCCAAATTTTAAACCTTTAAATTATGACATAGTCATTCCTTTCAAAAGTATTTTCCCAAGTGAAGTAAAAATACACATGAAGACTAAAGGCTGACACAGAAAAAAATATTCAGAGTCACTTGATTGGCAAAAGGCTCCAAAATGGAAAACAAATTAAATACATCTCCCTAGGTAAATGAATTGTGGGCCTGTCATACTAAAGACACTTCCTTAACCTAAAATGGAATGTGGATGAGTCTCAGAATTACTCTGAATAGAAGACACCAGGCCCCAAACAGAATCTGTTTTGATATACATTTTTTAATAGCATGACTGCATTTATGTCTAATTTTGGAAAAAGCAAACAAATCTATAGCAGCTAAACAACTCAGTGGTCACTGTGAGTGAGAAAATGAGGCAGCATTGGGTAGGGATGAAGGAAATTTTATATTTATTGGTGAGGGTCTTCAGGGGGTATATACAGGTCAAATATCATCAAATTGTACAATTAAATGTGTGTAATTAGAGGTAGGTAATGATATCCCACAATAAAGTTTGAAGGGGAGTAGGAGAGGTAAAGGCAAGAGAGAGAAAGCTGGAATGAGGTGATTTTTTTCTTTTATGGAGGGATGCCAATGAGTATTGTGTTCATTACATAGTCATTGCACCATTTTTCCAGTAATAGTAGCATCAGAAACCTTGTCATGGCTGCATTTGAACTTTTTCAGTGAAAAAAATTGGCATAAAATTAGCAATACCAATTGGGTGAAATACTGAAATCTTGTAATGTCTTAGTATGGGAGGGAGGATGGAATCTAATTCTTGTAATGTCTTCCCATAAAAGCCAATATAGTCAAGGATGCTCAATGAATGCAAAAAATATTAACTCACTTGATTTCAGGGTATCTAGTGCCGACTGTTTCAGGATGAGAGGGGAAATGTGTCTTTGCAGTAGAGGAATATAGCAACTCTTCTGTGAACCACAGTCAGATAGCTATGCTGTGGCGATAGGCACCTGTACTTGCTGGGTTCTTATCAGGAAGGCTGATGATGAAAAGAAGGAGGAGCAGAGAGACCATTATAGATCCAATGTTAGGATTGCTACAGAGCAATGAGTCTCTCATGGTCTCTGCAAAGGAGTCAGAACAGAGAACAGAAGGACATTGCCAACACAATGAGAAAGACAGTGAGTGATGTCAGCCTGGAATCAGAACACACCCTAAATTTGAGAACAATGTGATGAATATATAACTAGAGAACTCCTGGTGGGAAAAACACAAAACTCCAAAAACTGGGAGGAAACAGGAGAAGAGTTAACATGATGCTCTGAGCATTCTTCAAGTACAATATTTGCAACAGGGGAGGTGCTGGGGCAAGTTAATGTTCATTTTTTGTTATAGTCAGGCCCAACTTAGATCAAACTCTCTCTAATGTATAAAAACAGTCACAAAGGCAGGGAACAAGTCAGGAAGACCCAGCCCCTTACACTTGGAATGCAATGAACAGAAACATCTGCTGTGGGTGTTGAGGAGAGGCTTTCCCATAAGTTCCTAAACTTTCCCTTTGCTGATGATAAGTGTTACTGGGAGGAATATGTCCCACTGGCCACAGGGCACTCAGCTTGTGTTCTTGCCTCATGGCTGCCTGAAGACATTACCCGATCCTTTTTTCCCCTCAGGGAGTTCTACATCTCTTGAGGTAACCACTTGTTTGATCTCCCTATCACTTAGAGGGATGCTTGCTCCTTTGGGGTTCATTCACTAACTCATTTGGTTCTCATGTCAATAAATATCTTTCCATTTAGCCTCTATCTCAAGCAAAGATGATGCTTGGCTGTTATCTGCACTGCTTTTTGTTACTATAGTAGACTCAATGGAGAGGATGTATTGGAGGTCTCTTCCCAAAAACCCCAAACTATTCAATCACATATACAGAACAGTACATATACAGAACAAAGCATACAGAATAAGATGCAAACTGAGAATCAGGTTCAAGAGTTTGGCATTACAAAGATATGAGTTTTATCTACAGGAAAGAATCTGGTTCCTTCCTGATACTGAAAGATCAAACCTTCTTGTAAGCATTCTGCAATCTTCGTATAAGTAGTCTTAATTTTTTTTTTTTTTTGGTCTTTGGGCCACACCCAATGACACTCAGGGATTACTTCTGGCTGTGTGCTCAGAAATCGATCCTGGCTTGGGGGACCATATGGGATGCCGGGGATCAAACAAGGTCTGTCCTGGGTCAGCTGCATATCGCTCCTGCCCAAGTAGTTTCAATTTTGTAAAAAAAAAAATTAAATTTATTTTTAATGAGACCAAATCCTACAAACACAATACATTTTAAACTGTGAAGTGAATCAAATAAAGCAGAGATAAACTTGCTGTTCCCTCACATGGGACCCATTTAAACTGACTTCTGATTCAAATAAGAAATCCTTCTGGGGCTGGGGCTGGAGAGATTGCACAGCGTTAGGGCATTTGCCTTGCATGTGGCCAAAACAGAGGGACCCAGTTTTATTCCTGGTATTCCATATGGACCCCAGCCTGCCAGGGCTGATTTCTGAGTACAGAACCAGGAGTGACCCCTGAGCAACATTGGGTCTGGCCCAACAACCAACCAAACTATCAATCAATAAATAAAAATAAAATTAAAAAAAAAAGAAATCCTTCTGGGAGTAAAAAGTATTGATAATAGCAGAGAGAATAGTGGCAACCAAACTGAAGAGATGCTGCACAAATCAGGGCTACAGCACAAGAAGGACAAGGATTAATCACCCAGCTCCAAAAGTCTGAAAAACCAACTGGACATATGCCGCCTATTAAGTTGCCAAGCCTGGTGCTATCCCAGGCAATGACATAACCACTCTGACAATTTGAGAGAACAAGAGAGCAGATATCTTTCCAAAGCAGAGCAATTTACTTCAAGCATAGATCACTAGTGTATGGGTAAATGAAATCAGCAGCAACAGCCCATATCCACACCCAGCCTATAGCCTTGCATTGTAAATCAGGCTCTGCTGAAGCCAGGTCGCACCACCCCTTTCACACTTCAGCAGCAATTGAGTAACTATGACAGAGATTCCTGGGCCCACACAGCTGAAAATATGTACTTTCTAGATTTTTATAGAAAAAAATTTACTCTTAAAAAATATCTAGGTGTTTTTGGTTCGGATATTGAAGTTGTAGTCTCCATTTTTCTTTTCCTTTTTTGTGCGCTGTTATGTTTTTAGCTCAGGATCATGGTTATTATGTGGTGCTTGTCTTTATTGCTGTAGTGCTCTCTGGACTTTTTATTTGATATCTCCTTTTGTATTGTTGTGGTGTTTCACTTCCTTTTTTTTTCTCAAACTGAGGTTGAGGGCCTCTAGAAGGACTCCGCCCATTTTTGGCTTATTTGATTTTTACCCCATTTAATTGATAGTGGAGGGTACCAGGACCAAACAGTTGTATGATCACTAAATAGTAAGCTAGACACAGAGGGGACCACTTATACTGGCAGCCTTGGGGGTGAGGGTGGGGGATATAAGATGCAAGATGGAAACGGGGGTGAAGGGATGACAACTTTGGTGATGGAAATTCCCGATTCATTGTTAATATGTACCTAAAATATTACTGTGAAAGATATGTAAGCCACTTTGGTCAAAATAAAAATTATAAAAAAATTTAAAAAATAGGTGCTTCAATAACAAGCCAATGGGAAGTGGCATATTATACCAACTAGGGGTGTGGGGGGATGAAATAATGAGTTTGGATAAACTGATAATGCTCCTGGGGGAACTATAAAAGTAGACCCCTTCTTTACTCAGTAGCAAAAAGTAGGCTGACTAATACATTTCTAGATAGAATAGAGACCTAAATGCAAATAACAAAGCTCTCAGTTTAGTTCTTGCAAATATCATATGAAACAGAGCTGGGGAAGAAGCTGTTCAATAGTACACGAAAGGTTTAAAGTCTCAAGAAAAGTCTCCATGCATTTCATGCTATTCAAGTAAAAAACTTCTGCAGTGGTTCTGGAGCGATAGCACAGCTAGTTGGGCACTAGCTTTGCATGCAGCCACCCCAGATTCGATCCTTGGCATCTCATGGTCCCCTGAGTCCACCAGGTGTGATTCCTGAGCACTGCCAGATGTGGCCCAAAATTTAAAAACAAAAAAACCTTCTGTAATGAAAGAAGACCACAGCAACCTTTGTGGTGCAAAGGTTGTTCTTGAGAATTTAGTAAAAACTGCAACTGAGTAAGTAAAATATTCCCAGGAATACAATCAAATACAGGCAATTCACAGAGAAGGAACTCTGAGCGGCTTACAGATTTATATCTTATTAATAATTAGGAAAATGAGAATTAAAATAACAATGAGAGATGATTTCACAGCCAGCTGTTGATAAAGGAAAAAAACCAGTCAGATGACTTTGAGAGTTGTCCAGACGATGTGGAAACCAGGCTTTCTTCATTAGTGGTGGAAGAGATACATACATAGGTTGCTGCGGCCGATGCAAAGCAGGGGAGGAGATGCAAACCCTGTGACCCAGTAGTTCCCCTTCTAAGATTCTCCCAAAAGCTGCTTGCACAAGCGCTCAAGGAGACATGCGCCAGCATGCCCAAAGTGGCTTTGGTAGAAAGGGGGAAAGTGCAGAGCAGTTCTTTCACCTAATTTTAGGGAAGTCCCTGAAATGTTACCTTGATTAAAGCCTGAAAGCCCAGTAGGAGAATCAACACTGAAGGTTCCTGGTGCTTGGTCAGATGCATTCCCAAGGCACTGAAGAGGGGACCTAGGGAGCCTCCTAAATGGATCTAATGGAGCATAGTTCATTTTGAAGTCTGAGTGTTTCAAAGGCCTGAAAAAGACAAGCAAAATCTAGTGTGAGACTAGGACAAAGAAGCTGAAGCTGAGCAAATTCATAAAGGGTGGAGACAGTTTGGCATAGGCCCTGTGGGGGTGTGGCATGATAGGAGAGGGGAACCAACATGAAGCAAAGGCTACAAGGTCTTTGGAACAAATATCTCAGAGTTCATGGCCAACCATGGTGTTGTGTCAGAATTTTTGTATCCCATCCTCAAATGTCAACTCAAAATAATTCAAAAACAGAACTTCAGAGCTAAAACCATGAGAGGTAAATTTAGAGAAAATGCTTAATAATAATAAATTTGACTGTATGGACACAAAAACTCAAGCACAGGCAAAAAATAAAAAAACAAAATAAGCTCACATGTGGCAAAATAAGAACCCCATTTTTTTCAGCAAGGAAAGTCACCATTTAAAGATTGATATCTGGATGGTTACTTGGAAGCCACAAGCACTTTCATCTGTAAGATTTTGAGTCAAGATAAATCCATGGAATTAAAATCACCTTTAGAAAATAAAATAAAAAATAAAGAAATTGAAATTTTAATCCTCATAGACCTACAATTCTCAAATTTTTGTGGCATTAAGATTCCTTTGTACTTTTTTGTTTTTGTTTTGGAGTCATACCTGGCAGTGTTCAGGGGTTACTCCTGGCTCTGCACTCAGAAGTCACTCCTATAGGTTCAGAGGACCATATGGGATACCAGGGATCAAACACAGGTCAACTATGTGCAAGGCAAAAGCCCTACCAGCTGTGCTATTGCTCTGGCATGCCTTTGTACTTCTAAAAATTACTGAGGATTATCTCACACCACAGAGGCTGGCACATATCACATAAACAAAACAAAACAAAACAAGAAAAATCAGTGCTGGCAGGGAATTGGAGAGAAAGAAACTCTCATTTACTGCTGGTAGGAATGCTATCTAGTCTAGTCTTTATGAAAAATAATATGGAGATTCCTCAAAAACTGGAAATTGAATCCCAAATGATCCAGCTATACCACTCAGAGGGATACACCCTAGAAACACAAAAACATAATACAAAAATGCCTTCCTCACACATATATTCATTGCAGCACTATTTACAAAATCCAGAATCTGGAGACTACTAAGATGCCCTTTAACAGATGAATGGCTAAAAAAAAACTGTGGTACATATACACAATGGAATATTATGCAGTGGTCAGGAGAGATGAAGTCATGAAATTTTCCTAGTATACATGGATGGACATGGAGACTGTTATGCTGAGTAAAATAGTCAGAGGGAGAAAGATAGACAAAGAATAGCCTCACTCATCTATGGGTTTTAAGAAAAATAATAGATATTATTGTAACAATGCCCAGAGACAATGGAGATGAGGGTTATATGGACCAGCTCAGAATTTGAAGCTCACTACAAGAGTGGTGAGTGAAGTTAGAGAAATATCTACATTAACAACTATTAGACTATGTTAATGAGTGAGAGAAGTAGAAGGCCTGTCTCAAAGACAGGCAGGGTCAGGAGTGATTTCAGAGCATGGAGCCAGGAGTAACCCCTGAGCACTGCCAGGTGTGACCTAAAACCAAAAGAACAAAAAAAAAAAATAGGCAGGGTATGGGGTAGGAGATAGATGGAGGGCATTTGTGATGGTAATGTTGCAGTGGTGAAGGGGTGTGTTTTTAGGACTGAAACCCTACTACAATCATGTTTGTAATCATGGTACTTAAATAAATATATTATTTATAAAATAAAAAAAATACTGAGGATTGATATTTCTTACATTCTATACTGAACTAGGAATGTTCAATATGTTATTAATCCTGAAAAAAAGAACAATGTGACCTGGATGGTTGTTCTAAGTACTGGAGTACATAGTTTGCACATAAAAGCCCTTGGTTAGGTCCCTGGTTCTGCATGGTTTCTTGGAAACCACCTCCAAACATCAGGTGAACATAATAAAAACAAAAAAAATCATCCCCTAAAACAAAAATACCTCCCTATTACAGTATAACATAAAACTATCTGCCAGAACCAAGCTGCCTGAGATGGGCCTGTAATGCTGGTGTCTACAGAGTCCTTGCAGGAAAAATTCTTTCAAATACCTCAATCCAGGGGCTGGAGCAATAGCACAGCAGTAGGGAGTTTGCCTTGCATGCGACAGACCCAGGACAGACCTTGGTTCAATTCCCCCAGCACCCCATATGGTCCCCCAAGCTAGGAGCAATTTCTGTGCCCTTAGCCAAAAGTAATCCCTGAAAGTCACTGGGTGTGGTCCAAAAACTAAAATAACAACAACAATAAGAAACCAACAAAACCCACACCCCCCAAATATCTCAATCTTTTTTTTTATTAGAGAAGCCAGTGGCCTATGACAGAACCATAGGCCAGAAAAGAAATAGAGAGAGATTGTTTTGGGACTAAAGTAAGGTCAGATTGAGGGCTAGGTAAAAGGAACAGGTATATGATGTAAATTAAAAGGATACAGCTGAAAATGGCCAAAGGTCTGTCCAAATCAGGGAGAAAAGCCATAGGCAGGGGTAGAAAAAATTATATCTGATTGTTCCTTGGACTGCTTCTTCTATCTGCCAATAACTATCAACTCCCATTCTTCCCAGAGTGAGGGGGTACACAAGGAGGGTTATAGACTCAGCCAGCCAGTCACAATTAGGGCTACTTAAAGAAGTGGATCCCTTTTATTGATGGCTGGTGCTGGGCTGTAGGACTAGACTAGATATCCCCCTTTCTTTTTATATTTAAAATTATTTTGGATAGGTAGTTCCAGGTACATCAAATTCAAAGGACTGTAATTTGATGATGTCTTCAGATGTGTACAGAGTATGTCCTTAAAATTTTTCAATTGACCAGAAAGATCTTAAAACACTCAATGAATTTTAAAAATTTCTGGGTAACATTAATTGGGTCCATCCCTCTCTTGGTATCCCAAATTCAGAAGTAACAAACCTGTTCCTTACCTTAGAAAATGATGCTGCCTTGAATAGCCCAAGACAATAGACTCCAGAGGATCAGAAGGAATTGGACATTTTTATGGATCTCTTTCAGAAGTCCTATCTTACTCATTTATTCCCAGAAAGTAGTTATAGCTTTTGCTAATTGCCATACCTTCAACAAAATTATTTTTCTTTGCCAAAATCACCAACAGCTCCCATTGTTCAGTTTTCAGTACTTCTGGAATAGATATATCTTCATAGCAAACAACAATGTACGATCATACCATAATTAGAACTAACAGCTAATTTAATTGTTAAAATGAGGTTGAAAACTCACACTTTATTTGGATATGATCTTGATGTCATAGTTCTGCCAACACCCAAAAATAAAATTGAATTAATACTACCACTCAGTGGAAATCTGCAAAGAGGTCTGGCTGACTTCTCAGGGAAATTTTTTTCACACTATCCACCAGGAGAAATTGAGACCTTTAGAATAAAAATACTTTATTTATTGATTGATTGATTAGTTGGTTGGTTTTTAGGCCACACCCAGCATCTCTCAGGGATCACTCCTGTCTTCTGTACTCAGAAATCGCCCTTGACAGGCTAAGGGACTATATGGAATGCTGGGAATAGAACCGGGTCTCTCATGGGTTGGCCGCATGCAAGACAAATGCCCTACTGCTCTGCTATCTCTCTGGCCCCAAATTGGGACTTTTTTTTTAGGAGAACACCTTATATAATTATTTGTACCTCTCCTATTCCAGACATCATCCTATATTGATGAATCATCTTCAGGGAAAGATCAAATCATTGTCCATCCCTGAACACAACAGTGTGTACTAGTTTCAACTCTGCACAATAAGCAGAACTTGATACCTTAATTTACTTATTACACATGTGTCAGGTCCCTCTAATATTTTGAGCAACTCTGCATATGTAGTTGGCCTCTTTTTTGGTATTGTTACCACATCTACAATGATCAAAACCCTGTAGTACAATATCTACTTCTACAACTACAAGCCATGTTACAAATGTGCTCAGAACCTGTTTACATTATGCACATAAGATCCCATTCTGGTCTCCCTGGTCCAATGACTCTAGGAAATGAATTAGCTTATTGCCCAGCAATGCCAGTATTTACATCACTGGTGGAAGAACATAATGCTCTACATACCAATGCCTGTTGCCTCTGTGTATAATATTGAATTCCACTAAGACAAGCCAGACATTATTCAGAACTGTTTGGTCTGAACTCCTCTACACTGCAAAAGTCATGTGGCAGGAGCTAACCCTCATGATCTTAGAACAAATGAATTATGGCAAATGAATGTGACTTTGTTTGGGAAAAATGGGTCACTACCTGCATGTAGTTACTGATACTTTTTCAAAATTTATATGGGCAGTCCCTATGCCATCAAAGAAAGCTAAAGCAATTTTCTCCTTTCTATTGCAATGCTTTTCAATTATGGGGATTTATAATACAATCAAGATGGATAATAAACTTTCCAAGTTTTTGTAATAAGTGACCATATAAAAGGAATTCCATACAATCCACAAGGACAAGAAATAGTTGAAAGATTACATAGAACACTTAAAGCATAATTAATAAAAATATAAAAGGAAATGCCTCTAATTGACTTTCTGTCAATAGCATTGTTTTCTCTAAATTTTTTAAGTCTACCACAGCCACTGAAAAACATTTCCAGGAAAACCTAAGAACCCAAAAGACAATTAATACACTTATTTGGGCAAAAATTGACAAGAACTGAGTTACAGGAAACTTGATCATCAGAGGATAGGATATGCTTACTTTTCCACAGAAGACACTCCCAAAAAGAAGCTATGGATATCACTATGCCATATAAAAATTTGTCAAATTTAAATCCCAGAAAGATTTTGGACTTTTCATCATTTTATAAGACTATGAAAAAACTATCTTTACTTCAAGCAGCTTAGCTGCACCTGCACATTTTTAAGCTTATTTAGAAATTTAAATAGTCTTTTATTTCACTTTTTTTTTTAACAAATAAGATCCTAGTTAGCTGTTATTTATATTAGTTAGTAATGGGGCCAGAGAGATAGCATGGAAGTAGGGCATTTGCCTTGCATGCAGAAGGATGGTGGTTTGAATCCAGCATCCCATATGGTCCCCCAAGCCTGCCAGGAGCAATTTCTGAATGGAGAGACAGGAGTAAGCACTGAGCACTGCCGGGTGTGATCCCCAAACCAACCCCCCCCCCCCATATATTAGTTAGTGATAAAGGAGAAAAATTCTGACATTAAATGCCCCTTTGTCAGG
Organism: Suncus etruscus; assembly: GCF_024139225.1. Lineage (NCBI taxonomy): Eukaryota > Metazoa > Chordata > Mammalia > Eulipotyphla > Soricidae > Suncus > Suncus etruscus. The sequence goes on along the minus strand of NC_064855.1, from coordinate 27,702,447 downwards.
AAGTAGCAAAAGTAAAAGATTACCTGGTCCCTAGTCCCTGTCTACAGAGTTTACATTTCAACATGTTAGTTTGTTTATTGCCTGAATAAGCCCCAAGGGCATTTACTTGTGCCTGGTGGGAAATAGAATAATGTTCTGGCATGCCTTGAGGTATCCCACTATGTCTCCCCTCTCTCTCTGCTGGTCTTACAATGACCTGACAGTACTCATTAGCATTTCAAATGTAAGTTACTTTATTAAAAGATCCTGGATTTCTTTTCTCTTAACTTGTCTCAATTCAACTTGCTGATGAATTGGGCAAATAGCTCTCTTGAAGACCTTAGTAAAGCTACTTTTAAAACCCAGAGTTCTTTCCCCACACAGATAAGCAGGGGTCTCAAACTCACTGCCTGTGGGCTGTTTCCGGCCCTTCGTACAACATTTTGTGGCCCGTGGCCGGCCTTCAAATATCGCAGTATTCACAATTTTTCGCTTACCAAATAATTGCAATAAAAATTGCATTAGTCTCCCTGCCCCGGCCAGTTATCAAACTGGACACCAACCTCCTGCCAGCCTGGACAGGACCTGGGAATTTTGTTAAACTAGCTCAGCTTTTTTTTTTTTTTTTTTTTGGCCACACCCGGTGACGCTCAGGGGTTCCTCCTGGCTAAGAGCTCAGAAATCGCGCCTGGCTTTTGAGGGACCATCTGGGACTCTGGGGAATCGAACCGAGGTCCGTCCTAGGCCAGCATGCTTGTGCCACCAATACGGCCCCCTAGTTTAGCTCTTGGCCACATCCCGGTTGGCCCTGGTGCAGGCCTGGGAGCTGGAGGTGCCACTGTCTTTGGCAACCCTGGCTGCGGCTCTGAGTCAATGCAGTGAGCTCCGGGCACTGTTACCTGCCTCGAACACCTTGTGCTCAAGTCAGCCCTTTCCTAAATGCCAAACTCAAGAGAAGTAACATCTTCTCACAAGGAATTAAGATCTTCAGTTTCACTAGAGCCTGCATGTATACATATTTAACTGGAATATTTGTTTTGGACAATAAGGACACAAAGAATGTCTTTTGGCTCATCTTCACAGCAGTTCACAATGGCTGCGGTGCAGAGGACCCTTCCCTGAAAGCAAGTTGTGGCTGTTTCCAAATCTTCAATATGTCATACCAACCCACTGTGGAGCAAGTTGATGTCAGAGCAGCATTAGGGCCTTCCCCAAGAGAAATCTTATTGATGCTGGTGCGGAAAACCATGATAGTTTCACAGATGGCATCCAATATTCAGGTGTGAATGGCCATTGTCTGATCGACTGAAGCCTAAGTCACAATGACCAATTTTCAGGGTAAAAGGCCCCCCTATATATTTTCGGCCTGATTTCATCCTGTGGGTGGCTTATCTGCCGACGGCTCACCTTCCCTGGAGCCTTCGCTGGAGGTGAGCTTACACGCCCAGAAAGGGGAAGCTGCTGAACTCTGCTGGAACTCAGATGCCAGCACCCCATCTGCCTGTCTTCTGTGCTGTGCTCCATTTTCGGCCTGATTTCATCCTGTGTGTGGCTCATCTGCGGATGGCTCACCTTCCCTGGAGTCTTCCCTGGAGTTTACATGCCCAGAAAGGGAGGAGCCAGAGGAGCTCGGCCCTTCCGCTTTGTGGCCGTGCACATCATTTAGCCAATGAATACAATCACAACACGTAGAAAAACCCACAAAACAAGTGTGACAATGGGGAAACAATGCAGGGCAGCACCAGATAAAGAGAATGACAATGGCAACTCTGATGACTTGAACATGACCAACCAACTAGTCAGTCTCTCAGATAAGGAGTTTAGATTTGCAATATGGAAGATGTTCAAAGAACTCAAAGAAAGTATAGAAGAGAACACTAATAAGAATCAAGAGAATATGAAGATAGAAATCAGAAAACTCCAAACTAAAATTTCAGGTCAAATAACAGGTCTAAAAAACTCAGTAGATGAATTGAAGAAAACAAATGGATGACCTTTCCCATGGATTAACAGCAACTAAGGATAGAATTAGTACACTGGAATATGAGATGAATAGCAATTCCATACAGCAGAAGAAATTGGAAAAAAGCCTTAAAGCAAATGATCAAACAATAGAAAAGTTACTCAAAGAATGTGAACAGATGAAAATAGAAGTCTATGATAAGCTCAACAGAAACAATTTAAGAATCATTGGAGTCCCAGAGACCAAGGAAGAAAATCTCCATGAAGAATCAATGGTCAAGAACATCATTAAAGAGAAACTACCAGAGCTAATGAATACATGCAATCAAATCCTGCATGCCTGAAGAGTACCAACTAAAAGAGACCCAAAAAAAACACCCCAAGATACATCCTTGACACAATGACAAATCCCACGTAGAGACAGAATTCTGAAAGCAGCAAGATCAAAAAGAGAAATTACATTCAAGGGAACAACCTTGAGATTTACCGCAGACCTGTCACAAGAAACACTCAAGGCCAAAAGGCAGTGGTGGGATATAGTGACAAAACTCAATGAAATAAATACTTCACCTAGAATACTGCACCCAGCAAAACTCACTTTTAGGTTTGAAGAAATAATACATGGTTTCACAGACAAACAGCAGCTCAGAAACTTTACAGACTCAAAACCATTCTTAAAAGAAAAACTGAGTGGCCTACTTTAAGACAAGACTGACCAACAGACACACCAAACTTTGATAAAAAAGATGGCACTAACTCCCAGGACAATTCTTTCTCTCAATGTCAATGGACTAAATGCACCAGTTAAGAGACACAGAGCGGTTAAGTGTATCAAAAAACTCAATCCAACCTTCTGCTGCCTACAAGAAACGCACCTGAATAGTTAGAATAAACATAGACTCAAAATAAAAGGCTAGAGGAAAATCATCCAAGCAAACAACACCCATAAAAAAGGATGGAGTGGCCATACTAATATCAGATGATGCAAACTTTATACTTAGGAACGTTGTAAGGGAAAAAGATGGATATTTTGTATTAATCAAGGGAAACATACAGCAGGAAGAAATCACTCTCCTAAACATATATGCACCGAATGAGAGGCCAGCAAAATATTTAATAAAATTGTTGACAAATATAAAAAATAATACCAATAACAACACAATAATTGTGGGAGACCTCAACATGGCATTGTCAACACTTGACAGGTCAACCAGACTGAAACCCAACAAGAATATATTAGACTTGAAAAGAGAAATGGAAGAAAGAGGCCTAGTAGATATATACAGGACACTCCACACCCAGAAGCTTGGATACACATTCTTCTCTAATGTACATGGGACATTATCCAGGATAGACTACATGCTAGCACATAAAACATATCTCCAAAATATCAAGAGGATAGAAAGTTTGCAGGCTACCTTTGCTGACCACAGGCCCTGAAATTATATGTGAAGTACAAAGGGATACAGAAGAAAAACTTTAATACCTGGAAGTTAAACAACCTAATACTGAATAACCAGTGGGTCCGAGATGAAATCAAAGAGGAAATCAAAACCTTCCTAGAAACAAATGACAATGGAAACACAAACTATCAAAACCTAATGGGACACAGCAAAAGCGGTACTGAGAGGAAAATTTATAGCTTTGCAAGGACACATCAGGAAAGAAAAAGGGGCATACCTGAATAGCTTAATGATGCACTCAACAAAGAACTCAACAAAAGAACCCAAAAATTGGGAGACAGAAGGAAATAACAAAGCTGAGACCAGAAATCAATGAAGTGGAACCCCCCCAAAAAATCCAAAAGATTAAGGAAAGCAGAAGTTGGTTCTTTGAAAAAATAAACAAGATTTATAGACCACTGGCAAAACTAACAAAGAAAGGGAGAGAGAAACTTGATAACTCGTATTAGGAATGCAAAAGGAGAGATCACTACTGATATGGTAGAGATACAAAGGGTAATCAGAAACTAGTTTGAGAAACTCTATGCCACTAAAAATGAAAACCTGGAAAAAATGGATACATTTTTGTACTCTTATAATCTTCCACGGTTGAATGAAGAGATGCAGCATATCTAAACACACTCATCACTATTGTGGAAATTAAGACAGTAATCAAATGTCTGCCCAAAAACAAAAGTCCAGGTCCAGATGAATTTACTAATAAATTCTTTCAAACCTTTCAAGAGGAACTTCTACCAATCCTGGTAAGACTCTTTCATGAAATCGAAAAAAAAGGAACCCTTCCAAATAGCTTTTATGAAGCCACCATCACCTTGATACCTAAACCAGACAGAGATGCTAGCAAAAAAGAAAATTACAGACCAATATCGCTGATGAATACAGATGCAAAGATACTCAACAAAATCCTGGAAAATAGGATTCAATGCCTCATTAAGAAGATCATCCACTACGATCAAGTTGATTTCATCCCAGGAATGCAAGGATGGTTTAACATCCATAAATCTATCAACATCATATACAACATTAACAACAAGAAAAATAGAAATCACATGATCATATCAATAGATGCAGATAAAGCATTTGATAAGGTCCAACACCTATTCTTGATCAAAACTCTCAGCAAGATGGGAATGGAAGGAACCTTTCTCAATATAGTTAAGGCCATCTACCACAATCCAGAGGCAAATATTATCCTCAATGGAGAAAAACTGAAAGCCTTTCCTCTAAATTCTGGCACAAGACAAGGCTGTCCTCTCTCACCACTCCTATTCAACATAGCACTGGAAGTACTTGCTATAGCGATTAGGAAAGAAAAAGATATCAAGGGAATCCAGATAGGAAAGGAAGAGGTCAAGCTCTTGCTGTTTGCAGATGACATGATATTCTACCTAGAAAACCCTAAAGTCTCTATGAAAAACCTTCTAAAAACAATAGACTCATATAGCAAGGTGGCAGGCTACAAAGTTAATACAAAAATCAATGGCCTTTCTATAAACCAATAGTAATAAGGAAGAAATGTACATTAAGAAAACAACCGCATTCACAATAGTGCCACACAAACTCAAATACCTTGGAATCAACTTGACTAAAAATGTGAAGGACCTATACAAAGAAAACTATAAAACTCTGCTCCAAGAAATAAGAGAGGACATGCGGAAATGGAAGCACATACCCTGCTCATGGATTGGCAGGATTAACATAATTAAAATAGCAATAATCCCAAAGCATTGTACAGATTTAATGCAATCCCTTTAAAGATACCCATGACATTGTTCAAAGAAGTGGATCAGGCACTTTTGAAATTCATTGGAACAATAAACACCCTAGGATAGCTAAAGCAATCATTGGGAAAAAGAATATGGGAGGAATTACTTTCCCCAACTTTAAACTGTACTACAAAGCAATAGTTATCAAAATGGCATGGTATTGGAATAAAGACAGGCCCTCAGATCAGTGGAATAGGGTTGAATACTCAGAGAGTGTTCCCCAGACATACAATCACCTAATTTTTGATAAAGGAGCAAGAAATTCTAAATGGAGCAAAGAAAGCCTCTTCAACAAGTGGTGTTGGCACAACTGGCTAGCCTCTTGCAAAAAATTGAACTTAGACCTCCAGCTAACATCATGTATGAAAGTTAAATCCAAATGGATGAAAGACCTCGATATCAGACCTGAAATCATAAGATATATAGAACAACATGTAGGTAAAACACTCCAGGACATTGAGACTAAAGGCATCTTCAAAGAGGAAACTGCACTCTCCAAGAAAGTGAAAGCAGAGATTAACAGATGGGAATATATTAAGCTGAGAAGCTTGTGCACCTCAAAAGAAATAGCGCCCAGGATACAAGAGCCCCCACTGAGTGGGAGAAACTATTCACCCAATACCCATCAGATAAGGGGCTAATCTCCAAAATATACAAGGCACTGACAGAAATTTACAAGAAAAAAATCTAATCTCATCAAAAAATGGGGAGAAGAAATGGACAGACACTCTGACAAAGAAGAAATACAAATGGCCAAAAGACACATGAAAAAATGCTCCACATCACTAATCATCAGGGAGATTCTAATCAAAACAACGATGAAATATCACCTCACACCACAGAGAATGGCACACATCACAAAGAATGAGAACAAGCAGTGTTTACGGGGATGTGGAGAGAAAGGAACTCTTATACACTGCTGGTGGGAATGTCGTCTATTTCAATCTTTATGGAAAGCAACATGGTGATTCCTTCAAAAACTGGAAATCGAGCTCCCATAGAACCCAGTATACCACTTCTAGGAATATACCCTAGGAACACAAAAATACAATACAAAAATCCCTTCCTTACACCTATATTCATTACAGCACTATTAACATAGCAAGACTCTGGAAACAGCCAAGATATCCTTCAACAGATGAATGGCTAAAGAAATGGTGGTACATATACACAATGGAATATTACACAGCTGTCAAGAGAGATGAAGTCATGAATTTTTCCTATACGTGGATATACATGGAATCTATTATGCTGAGTGAAATAAGTCAAAGAGAGAGAGAATGGTCTCACTCATCTATGGGTTTTAAGAAAAATAAAAGACATTCTTGCCATAATAACTTTAGACACAAAAGAGAAAAGAGCTGGAAGTTACAGCTCACCTCATGAAGCTCACCACAAACAGGGATGAGTTTAGTTAGAGAAATAACTACGTTTTGAACTATCCTAATAATGAGAATGTACGAGGGAAATAGAAAGCCTGTCTAGAGTACAGGTGGGGGTTTGGTGGGGAGGAGGGAGATTTGGGACATTGGTGATGGGAATGTTGCACTGGTAGTGTTCTTTACATGACTGAAACCCAAACACAATCATGTATGTAATAAAGTTGTTTAAATTAAAAAATAAAAAAAGGCCCCACTATATTATGAAAAAAAATCGCATTAGTAAGAAAAAATCTCATTAAACATTCGCATACCGTGAGCAGTTCCGTTCGGGGTATGCAAATGTTTAATGCAATATTTTGCGATTTTTTTCTAAGTAATGCGATTTTTTATTGCGAATATTTGGTAAGTGAATAATCACGAATACTTTGCGCTTAGCGCAAACGTCATTTCCGCTGCTCCTGCCTGCTGTCCTCCCCTCCCCTTCTTTTTTGTGAAATCCCTTATGGGGCCCTGCCTCACCCTGACTGATTTTCCCAAGTTGAATAATTTAGCTTTTACCTCATCAGTTAGCCACATTCACCATTGAAGTTGTTAAGATGGGCTTGGCAAAGTTTGGCCACCATCTGAAAGTCCTGTGGGATCCAAAGTGCATTTATGCTCTATGCTGACAGATACTCAGAGCATGGGGATGATCTCCCATATACTACACAGGTTTTTTAAAAACTACTCAGGTAGAGTCTCCTTCTGGGTTTCAGTGCTATCTGTTCATCTGTCCTTAGGGGCCAGGCAGGTTGGTGTTGGGGTGGAAATAGGGAACCTCACACCTTAATCCTATCCACTAACCTCACACCTTAATCTTTTCCACTAAACGCAAATTGGTCTGTCTTTTTGGGTCTTTCCCACCATCCTTCTGTGTCCCAGCACCATTGCTGAATCTTTGTTCCCTGGGGACAGTGAGGCCTGTGTCTGAGCAGGAACAGGGAGGCACCAGTCCTCATCCCCTCCACGAAGCTAGAATGGGACCTCTTCTCCAGCCTTCCCTTAATCTCCTTCTGGGTTTTAGTGCCTTTACTAAAACACCATTCCTTCCCATCAGTCCTCCTTTACCCAAACCATGCAGATGCTATTGCGTCTGCAAAAGTCATTTCAACATATATTATAGACTTCCTGGCAGATTGGATCTAGCACTTCTTTCAACACCCTGATACTTCAGCACTCCGAACCACTAAATTCAAAGATCAATGGGGGAAACTAAAGAAGACATCTACTGTAGGGGATATGGAGAAAAATCCTGGCAAATCTCCAAGTCCACCCAAACTCCTGAACCTTATAAATGAGGACCAAAATTAACACTTAATGGTTTAGCAATGGAAATCAAGGAGTCACTAGCCTGCAAAAACAAGAAATCAATAGATGAACAATTTAACCAACTCAAAGAAGAACTCTTTAAGAATATGAGAGAATCCATACAAATGGAACTGAAGAAACTAAAAAGCATATTCTCAAGTCATAATAGTAGAATTACACAGGTGGAGAATCGCATAGACAAACTTGAAGACAAATTACAAGCCATCATTGATAAATAAGTCAGAAAATAAATGAGAGACAAAACCATGACAAAAACTCCTGTTATAAGCTCATTCATTGAATGTGGGTATTCCCTTACCCAACTTTTTATTTATCCTACCTGAATGACTAGAACTGCCCACACTTGGAATGGGCGAGTAAAAGAGGCTGACTTGGGGGAGAAAGGGATTAAAAAGAAAAATTAGAAAGAGAAGTGGGGCAGAAATGAGATTCAACAGAGAGATTCAGCATCAGATTCAGTATCAGCAGTTGAGCAGCAGCAAAGAAGCAGCAGCAGTAGCATCAGCAAAGGGAGTTAGTCAGCAAGGAAGCCTGAAAAAATCAGCTGAAAGGGAGACAGAGGCAGAGAGAGCCAGAAGGAGTAGAGAACTAGCTGCTAGGAAAAGGCTTAGCATAGAGCCATGTGAAAAAATGTATTTGTTAGGTTAGGACCATGAAATAAAGCTGCTGACTCCTGGAACTTCATCTGAATACTTTGTGAATCTCTCCATCCTCACCCTGCAACCTTCAGACTGGCTAGGCCATAGGGGCTTCAGGAGCCAGGCCTAGCTGAGAAAGGCCTCACCATCCCTACACCAACACTAGGATTTTTTTATTTTGATCATAGTGGCTTACATATCTTTCACATTAGTATTTTAGGTACATATTAACATTGAATCAGGGGAATATCCACCACCAAATTTGTCCTCCCCCTTCCCCATTCCCTTTCTGCAACCCATATCCCCCACCATCACCCCCAGGCTGCTAGAGTAGGTGGTCTTCTCTTTGTCTAGCATACTATCAGTGATCATATATCTGTTTGGTCTTGGTGCCCTCCCTTGATTCTCCCTCTATTTGAGAGGCTAAGCTAGATAAATCGAGTTATGTGGTTTTGTTTGAGAGAAAGAAAAACAATAGAATGGGGTAAAGGTTAAGCAAAAAAATTAAAAACATAATAAAAATAAGCTGAAAATGGGTGGAGTCCTTCTAGTGGCTATCAGCCTCAGTTTGAGAGAGGACTTGAAAAAGGTAATTGAAAAAAAAAAGAAAAAGAAAAAGGTAATTGAAACACCATAACAATACAAAAATAAATGTCAAATAAATATCCAGTGAGCCCTACAGCAATAAAGAGAAGCACCACACACTAGTCTCAGTTCTGAATTCAAATCATGCCGGAGTGCAAAAAGAAAGAGAAAGATAAGATAAAATAATATAAAATAAAAAAGGAGACATCAACTTCAATATCTAGACCAAAATAAGGACGTCAAAAAAACAATCAAACAATTAATCAATATATATGTGGAAAAATGATTATTTTGTGCTTTTTCTTTTCTTTTTTTCTTTTTCTTTTCCCCCTGCATAGGCACAGTAACTATTGGGGATATTATAGAAGGAATTCCCTTGGCCTAGAAGATACAGGGTTTCTCCATCCCTGAAGTATACTGTCATGGGATTAACTATAGACTCCTTGCATAATCATTTACTCTCCCCTCGGTGCTTTTGTGGTGTATGAAAGACTTCTGCTTCATCATGGATGGTAAAATCAGACCTCTGTATCTAGAGATCTTGGTGACTGTGCAGCTCAAGGAATGGAGCTTATGATGAAGTCTTTCTTTGTGGTTCTAGCGGTTCTGCTTCTTCAGTGTCGTTTTAATTAATCTTTTGTAGTTGGTGTCATTATGTTGCTCCTAGGATGGAGCCCGGGACAGAGTCTTTTCGTTGTTTCTGGAAGACCTGTTCACTTGCGGTTGTCTCAGTCAGACCTCTGGAATTGGAGATCTTGTTTGTTGAACAGATTGTAGACGAAAAGCTAGGTTAGATCTTTTTGTTGTTATTGTTGTTGGTCCCGGGATATGTACTGTCTAGTACTGGTTGTAACAATCAGTAATCTGTATATAGCAATCTTGGTTTTTGCACAGATCAAAGGGTGACATGTCTTCTGATTTTGTCTTATCGTTGGCTGGTGAGGAAGGATAACTTGCTCTTAGATCTAGTTGTTCCCATTTTCTCATTGTCAGGTTATCAATTTAAAACTGGCGTATGTTGGCGTCAGAGCAGCATTATGAATGCCCTGGAGGGGACTTGGTTCCTGGAGCTGTTGTGAAGAACTCTGTCGATTTTATGTCTGGGATCCAGGCGTCAAGGCTGGACAGTCGGTGCCTATTTCCCTGGAGTCTAGGTTGGTCCCTCATGACATACATTGAGGGTGGGAGATGTCCCTGTGTTGTAAAAAAGTATAAGTTCTTATCCCTAGTAGATAAGAGCTTGTTTTTACATGTAAAATTTACCCTATTTTTAATATGCCTTTGCAGGAAGAAGTGGTGCTACATTATATTGCTGGTGGATTTGGGGGTGGAGAGAGAAGAAAACAAACCCATGACAGAAACTAAAAATATATATGCTCAGACATATCTAAAGAAAAAAGAGTTTCTTAAAAGAAAATAAAAGGATTAAATAAAGGACATAATTAAAGGAATAAAGTGGGGCTGGGAGGAATAGCATGGAGGCAAGGCATCTGTCCTTCCTGCAGAAGGACGGTGGCTCACATCCCGGCATTCCACATGGTGCCCCGTGCCTACCAGGGGCAACTTCCGAGAACAGAGCCAGGAGCACCCTCTGAGCACCGCCAGCTGTGACCCAAAAGAAGCACAAAACAAATCAAATCATAAAACAAAAAGTAGAATAAAATAAATAAATAAATAAATAAATAAATAAAAACAAACAAGGGGGGAAAAAGAAAAAAAAAACAAAGAAAAAGGGAGAAAGTGATACAGGAGATTACTTTACATTTGGGGAGAAACAGTATAAGAGGTAGTGTTATATAGGTCTAAACTTATGATCATAGTATAGTCTTCCCCATTGTCTTTTGAGATTTCCTCGTGAGGTGTGGGTTCCACGCAGAGAGGTCTTGGATAGAGTTCTTGCAATGGGAATCCTTTTGGAGCTAATCCGGTAGTAAGCCACAGAACTCTAGGACTTTTTAATTTTTATATTAAAACAACAGTTGAATATGTTCTTGTAATCTGTTTTCAATTGTAGGCAGTTTATCATTACACCATAATGCTTTTAGATTGGTTTTTGGAAAGGAACCTGGATGTTCAAGACCTGTTAGACAATATTTCATTATCATATTACTTAGTTTTCTAGATTTTAAGCATTCTGTCCCATTTAATTTGGATCAGTTTTTCAATTGTAACCCATGGACCAATCATGTGGGATTTGCCATTGTGACTAGGGTTTGTTTTGGGGTGCCTTTCTTCGGCTCTCTTTTAGCTGGTACTCTTCAGGCATGCAAGATTTGGTTGCATGTAGTATTTAGCTCTGGGAATTTCTCTGCAATAATGTCCTTGACTGTTGATTTTTCCTGGAGATTTTCTTCCTGGGTCTCTGGGACCCCAATGATTCTTAGGTTGTTACTGGTGGGTTTATCAAAGACAACTATTTTCATCTGTTCACATTCTTTGAATATTTTTTTTATTATCTGATCATTTGCTTTCAGGCTCTTTTCTAATCTCTTTTGTTGTATGGAGTTGTTATGTATCTCATCTTCCAGCTCACAGGTTCTATCCTCAGCTGCTGTTACTCTGTTGGAGAGACTTTCCATTGAGGTTCTCATTTCGTCTTCTGAGTTTTTCAGATTTGTTATTTCAGTTTGGAGTTTTCAGATTTCTATCTTCATATTTTCTAGATTCTTATTTGTGGTCCTTTCAGCTCGATCTATGCTTTCTTTGAGTTCTATGAACATCCTCCGTATTTCTTTTCTAAACTTCTTATCTGAGAGGCTAAGTAGGTGGTTGGCATTTTGTATGTCATCAGAGCTGCCATCTTCATTCTCTATGCCTGGTGTTGGCCTGTGTTGTTTCCCCATTGTCACCCGTGTGTGTGGTTTTTTCCTACATGTTATGGTGGGGTTCATTGACTAAAAGATGCACATGGTCCCAAGAGGAGCAGCGGCACTCCTCTAGCTCAACTCCACTTGGGCATTTTCAGCTCACCTCAATCACTCAACTTCTGCAGGCCCTTCTGGGTGGGGTTTTGTCTCAATTGCCATAGCCAATGGTCAGGCTGTAGCCCCTTGCACTGGCAATGCTCAGGGGTTATTCCTGGCTCTACGCTCAGAAATCGCCCCCGGCAGGCTCAGGGGATCATATGAGATGCCAGGATTTGAACCAGCGATTTTCCGCACGCAAGGCAAACGCCTTACCACTGTGCTATCTCTCCAGCCCCAACCTTCTGATATTTTACTTCCCTTAAACCATGGGGGTGACAGGTAGAATTCTCCACCTTGTTTGATTTTATGGGTACAGGAACAGGCATTTTTGTTCTGGGTTTTTGAATAGGTCTTGTAAGAGTGGCAGTGGCTATTATATTTGCTTTAGTTTCCTTAACTGTTGGAGTGAGTGGGCTTATGAAGGGCTGAAGGAGTGTTGCTTCTCAGTGAATCAGTTGCTATTTTGTTGTATTTATTCAGTATGAACTGGAAATAAATATTCCAAATTATTATTGTTATTAGTACTGAATAAATCATTATGCCTTCAGATCTATATCATTTAAAACCCAGGAGACCAAAAATGATTTAATCCACAGTGGTATCAGGGCTGTATTTATTTTATTTATTTATTTATTTATTTGATTTTTGGGTTATACCCGGCAGCGCTCAGGGGTTCCTCCTGGCTCTACGCTCAGGAATCACTCCTGGCAGGCTCGGGGGACTGTATGGGATGCCGGGATTTGAACAACTGTCCTTCTGCATGCAAGGCAAACACTTTACCTTCATGCTACCTCTTCAGCCCCGAAGCAGGGCTTTAAAATAAGATGAGAACATTGTCTGAATACACTGGAAAATCATATATACTAGCCAGATAAACATACCTGTTAACTTTTCAAGTTATTTGGTTTGTCAACTGTCCTAACTGTTTGATATGCCACCTGTTAGTACTGAGCTGCCAGAGATGGGCCTATGCTGCTGGTGTCCACAAGAGCCTTGCTAGGAAAAATTCTGACAAATATCTCAATCTTTTTTTATTAGAAAAACCCAGGGGCCTATGACAAACCCCCTAGGCTGAGAGAGAGGAACAGGTATACTTTGTAAAGTAAAAGGTTAAAACTGAAAGTAGCCAAAGGTCTGTCCAAATCAGGGAGAAAAGCCATAGCAGCCCCATGTCCCCTTTATAACAGTCTGCATCACACCATGTTGTCAATTGCTACAAGCAGCCTTTGCTTCCCCTACTGGTCTAGGAGCTCTGGAAGGGGTTGTTTTGCTTTTTTGGGGGGGAGGGCAAACCCAGCGGTGCTCCTGTCTCTTCTCGGGGCAACCATATTGATGGTGGGGATGGGTCCTGGGTTAGTAATGTGCCAGGCAAGCATCCTACCCACTGTGCTATTTATCTGGCTCCTCTGGAAGGGGTTAACATTCTGTGATAGGTCCATAGATAACACACAGAGAAGCTCAGGAGAAGATTCATCATATGAATGAGTGACATCCTCATCCTGAATCGACACCACACCATGCAGAAGAGCCAGGCAAAGCAGTAGTAGTAGTAAGAGCAGAATTCAAAGAAAAAATAGAGAAATTCTATGCAACTAGTTTCTTTCCAAGATTCTCTCCTTATCTAGCAAGAGAGAGAGAGAGAGAGAGAGAGAGAGAGAGAGAGAGAGAGAGAGAGAGAGAGAGAGAGAGAGCTGCAAGCAGCCTGCTGCTGTGGCGGCCCAGCGGACTCCCTTATAATAACAGCCTATTAAACTTCAAAGGGAGAAAAATAAAAACATAAATGAAGCTAATTGCTGGTTGCCACAAATTGGTTCCTGGGCATTATAAATGCTTTAATAGTTGGTCTAGATATCATTATGATAGGTCGGTGCCATCTATAAATACAAACACAGATGCAGAGATATGGAGAGGCTGTGACCTCATCAAATCACAGCTCTGTAGCCTAAAGGGAGGAATTCTACCTGTTCTAATGTATTTGGCATAATTATCGGTCACAAAGTAGCCAAAAATGACTCTCTTGTTTAACAATCATGTTACCTAAATACAGAGAGGTCGAGTGAAAGAAAAGAAGTGATTACTCTCCTGGCCCAGGAATCAGGATGCCTGGGGGTCAGAGAAGTTCTGAAGCAACAAGGCTGTTGCCCACAGGTCAGTTGTTTGCAAGTTACTCAATCTGTTTCTTGGACTCATGCATTAAATACATATTTGATAATCATCGACTGGATCCCTGGCCCAACTGAGAGTCACAAGACAAGCATCCCGCTCTGCTCCCTAAAAGGAACAAAGAATATGGAGTGACACTGCTGGAGGGGAAAACAGGTGCTGTTTGTGGAAAGCATGGATTGGAAGGGGATATGAGATCTTTGAATCATGCTTTAAATTAATGCTTTAAGTTAGACCCTAAATGAAATGATATGTCTGGCAGAAAAGAAAGATGTTCCCCTCTAGATAACAGAAACAGGATGTTGAAGATGCAGGGGGAAAGAATCATTTAGGGCTGAAGTTTGTAATCCTGACATACTTGCAGACCTGCATCCCTCTCAGTGTGGAAAACCTTGACTTAGGGAGCAGCGATGGGTGGGTGAAGTCAGACTCTCAGGGACCATCTGTGGAGGAAGGGTCTGAGGAGCTGTCTGAGCAGAGTTAAGGCCAAAGATCTCAAACTTGAATTTGCACCAGCATTTTCTGGGCAGGAATGAAAAATTAGACTGTGTTGTGAGACCTCCGCCCCAGAGTTCCTGACTGAGCATGTTTTGGGGTGGGCCCAAGGATTTGCATCTCCAAGAGGCTTTTGTCTGGGGAGCACACTTTAGGAACTACTGTCCTAGGGGAAAATCTCATTATGTCTTTTGGAGTGGAAAGAGACAAGCTGAAATCAGAGAGGCCTCAAAGAACCCCAAGGAAAAAACTGTCAATTTTCCTAACCCAAAGACCATGGTTCATTTTAGGTGCTTATGTTTATCTGGAGATCTAAGCAATTTCCCATTAGTGCCTTCTTTTCTTTGGAATCTGAATTGTTTTTCATTTAAACTCCTAAATGCAAATCCTTCTGCAAGGATGACCTAGGAAGTGACACCACAGCATGCTGTGGAGAGTTGGCTTCAGGATAAGAGGCTGTCTACAGGAGCTAATAGCCATGGGGGGAAGAGTAGAAGAGCCTCAAGGTACCTCTACTCCTCATGGCTAGCCATTAGTCTCAGTCACTCACCTCCTGGAACCGGGGAAATATGGAGTAAGGAAATCTGCCTCCACACAGTTTGTTTCTGATTATTTCAGTGAGTGAGAGAATGAGCAAGGTCTTGGGTTAGATCACTCAAGTGCTTCAAGTTACTACTAATATGTGTATGAACATATCCACCTCTTTGCGCATCTTGAAAGCCCCAGAAAACTCCTAATTAATCCAAGCTTACTGAGTTTCTGGTGTGTGTGTGGGGGGGCGGGGGCAGGTGGAGGAGTGAGACAGACTATGTATGGCAAAGGGGAGGGACAAGATTTCAGTTGTAGATTTAGGCTGCTGGTTTGGTTTTCCACTTCACTCTCTAAGTTAGAAGAAATGAACACTAGGGAGTCTACAGTCAGGCATTTTACTCTACTTTTGAACATGAATGCTGGGCAGGAGCCATAGAGCAATAGGGAGGCACTTGCCTTGCATGTAGCCAACCTGGATTGCATCCCTGACATCCTAGGCCCACCAGGAGTAATTCCTGAATATAGAGCCAGGAGTAACCCCTGAGCACTGCTGGGTGAAGTCTCCACATCCCCCCCCCCCAAACAAGAATACAAACAAACACAACTTGAATCCTTCCTCCTGTCTTAAAGTTTACACTAGAATCTGGGGGAAGATGCAGCATGCCCCATTAGCTGCTGCACCAGCCTGTCACCAACCAGGCAGAGACTGGCTGTTCTGTATCCCTCCACAGGCATGTCTAACCAGTTCTAGAAAACTTTCACTTAAGGTTTTCACTTGTCTAATTCTCCTGCTCCATGGTACTGACAAGCCAGGTCTGAAGACTTCCTTCAACTCAACTGGATGAATATTTTCCTGTGGGCAGAAAATGGCTGCATGGCTGATGGAATGTGCAATGCTGAAGCGTGCTGGTAGGTGTGCCCAGGAATGGAAGGAACAGCTTATCTACAAGCAAACAGTGACCTGAGCATGTTTAATTGGCACCTCATCATGGTGACCAAAGGAAAACAACATCCTCTGTATCAGGTCCCAAGTAAAAAGGAGACAGTGAGTAATTTTTAGGAAGATAATTCCTAATTGCCCCATGAGGCTTATTATTCTCAGTGGGCCTGAAAGCAAGTCGAGAAGATAAAAACCAATCTTGCGCCACCAACTTTCCACCTCAGCCTCCTCCTACCCCAGAGGTTGGGACTGGGAGAAGGGAGGAAGCAGTGGCTTGGAAATGGCAAATGACTTCTGGTTGGTGTCCATGGGATGGCTTTATGCTTGGAAAGCCCTTCCTCACTGTGTCAAGAGGCCCTGGAAGAGAATCAACACCTGAATGCTCTAGAAATACAGTTTTTCTTTCTTGTTGTTTTAAATAACATCTTTATTTAAGCACGATGATTACAAACATAATTATAGTTGGATTTCAGTCATAAAAAGAACACTCTCCCTTCACCAGTGTGATATTCCCATTACCAATGTCCCCTACCTCACCCTCCTTTCCCTAAAAGCATTTTGTGGAAAGAAAAAGAGCCTTACCCATCTCCAGATGTGGGAGCTTCCATAGTGCTGCCCAGGGGGAGGAAAGGAAAGGAAGCTGCACGGAGGGCCTGCCAGTGGTTCCAAAACTTTCCCTTTTGCTCTCCTTGATTCTTTCCAACAACCCTCACCAGCACTTGTAGCTGCTGCCAGTGTAAGAGCAGAAATTGGGATCTAAATTCCCTAAGGAAGTACTGTGAACTCATGGCCTATCTGGGCCCCAGACCTGGTGGTTGATCACACTCTATGGGGTCACTTCTGCCTACCTGCTTCTCCTATCTTCAGGCTCTGGACTCACAGGAGAAGGAGGGCAGGGTAAATCAGGAGCATGAATAGAGGAGTGAGAAGGCCTTGGTGATAAACTGGATAGAAGTTGGGGTCTCTATCCAGTAGCTTAAGATGTGCTTTGTTTGCAGTTGGACACACCTCACAATGTACAGTGCTATTTCTGGCTCTAGCTTTTCGGTGTCACTTTCTGTAGAGAAGAGGCATGGAGTCTCACATTCCTGCATGCGAAGGGCCTCTTGGTTCTTTGAAACATATCCCGGCTCTCAGGAGGACTTTTGGGATGTTCCTCCAGGTTCCTCCAGGACGATGGGTACACAGGAGCTTGGTCAGCCTCACTTCCCCAAGGATACAACATGTGCAAGGGGCAAGCACACAATCAGAGATGCATAGACACTTGGGCATGCTTGCATGCATGCCCCTGTGCACATGCAGACATACATACAAGTACCCACCTTTACCTGGAAAGCCCATTTATACCCTATGCATTATGCAGAAGGTTGAACAGAGGATCCCCCAAAGGCAGATGTGCCCCAGGAATTTCAAGCTCCCAGCTGCAGTTGCCCTGGGTGGGGGTGCTGATCTCCTGCAGGGAGGCAAGCAAGGAGCTCCAGATCTGGTTGGCTGTACCAACTGGACCCCATCTAGAAGCTAACAGTGCTTCTAGACTTTTTGCTTGTATAAGCCCAGACTGTGCTATGGGGAAGGCAGAGCCTCACATTCCTGGCCAGTAGATCCACACCCATCACACATGCACATGGGGGAGACCCAATTTCTTCTCACAGGGGAATTGCATGGGCCTGCGGAAGGTCCATGCAAAGGTAGCACTGCAAATCAATTATCCGTCCCCTTGGAAACAGCTCAGCCTGGGTCTTTGGCACAAATGTGGCCTCTATGGCCAGAAACCAGATAGGAGCCCTTGGAGGTACATACCTGTTTCTTAGGCTCCACTAAGCCAGCCCTCCCACCACCCCAGTCGATTTCAGTAGGTGCTTTTCCCAATTCAAGCAACCACACTCTCTGGGCCTTCTCATTCATCCTGAGGACCTCACATCCACAGCTTTCACAGGCTTACTCCACACTCTCCAACCCAGTGACTCTTCAAGAGGTCACCTCAGTATCTTTGGACTCCTGGGCCAGTCCACAATTTCTCCCAGGTCCTAGAAGAGGGTTCAGTGGATGGAGCAGTTATGGGCCATGTGGGCCATGTGTCTTCTGCATGCAGGAGGCTGGGCTTTTAAACCCAGCAGACCCTGGGCCCCCAACACTGTAGGGATCAGCCCTGAGCAGCAGGGGATGTGTGGATTTAAACCCAAATGAAATGAAAGTGAAATAAAAGGCAGAGTCAGCAAGTTTTTCTCAACCTTTCTGGACTCTAGAGGAGGAAGAGCAAAACAGGCAGGCAGGCTTGCAGAAGGTCACCCCAACTCTCTCCCTTTCCCCTTCTCCTCCCATGGAAACTTCTTCCTGGTCACTCCAGCTTCCTCCAATTTCCCTTTACTCAATGCTTCAAGTCACATCTCATGACATCAACTAATTCTTCATTACATAAATTTATATGAATGTGTGTCACAAATATACATTGATGACCCAGATCGTTATTTTATGTTTTTCTCGTTTTTTTCTATGTGTTTGGTGTGTGTGTGGGGAAGGGGAGTGATCATTTTCAGCTCTGCCCAAGGCTTTTTCTTGGCTCTGTACTCAGAAATCACCTTAACTGTGCTCCAGAACAGTGCCTGGGAACGAACTAACCTTGGTTGGAGGCATGCAAGGCAAGCACCTTACCTGCTATATACATTTCTGACTCCCTTTGTTTCCATTTAATTCCATTAGTCAGGAACTCTGGCTGATAACTGAACCATTTCATGGGCCCCATGTATTGCAGCTTATAACTCTTATAAGTGATCAGACAAAACCTGGTCAGAGTGGGCTCTCTTGGGGCTGCTAGGTATTTAGCCGTGCACTTGGAAGAAGTAACTTTCTGCCTTCCCCCATCCCTGGGGTTCTTTGCCCAGCTGGTTTCTCCAGACTGTCAAGAAATATCTCACCTGGATTACCTGAGCAGAGAGACAGGGTTTAATTGTATTCTTGGTTCACACTGAGACACTCCTGGACTGCTCACCCTCAGCAAGCCTTCTTCATGCCTTGTCATTTATGATGAGGGAAAATAAACCAAATGTAACCAACTAGCCCCAGAACACAAAGCTCTAGTCTGAGGGGGCACAGAAAATCGAAGCTAGCAGAGAGCCATGTTTGGTGGTGGAGCAGGGCTGCACTTGGATAGGTTGAGCCTGTTGGAACTCAGGAGCCAAGGCCTTGATCTGCCTCAAGGCCTTCCTTGATGCATCTAGGAAGGTTCCCTCAAGCTCCTATAATTTTACCTTTATTTCCTCCCCCAGTGGCACAGGTAATTCACATGCTGAGAGAGAATAAACTCATATTTATTCAACACTTACTTGGCACTGAGCTCTTTCTGAAAAGCTTCCTGTGTCTTCATTCATTGATGCCTCCTTCTTTGCAGGTACTAGAGTTGGACATGAAAAACAGTGGTTTCAGAGCATTATGGCTTGAGTCATATTGGACTAAAACACAAATCTTCTCCCTTCCAAATTAGCAGAGGTGTGAAAAGCTGGCCCCTACCAAGCCTCATATCCGTGACTTGCTCTCATGGCAGCTTTACTAGATATTTCCAGAACTCCTATCTTCCCTTGATCAGTAGGGGACCCCAAGGCTCACGAGGCTGCATTGCTGGTGTTGGTATTCAGGCCTTAAGGGCAGGAGCCCCTGAAATGAGTCTAGAATGAGCTGCATGTTTCCATAGACTCTATCACTTCCTGTCACCATGGTCCATTCACATAACCTCTCCAAGCTAGATCTATTTTAAAAATAAAACAAAACATTTTTTTGTTTGTTTGTTTTTGGTTTTGGATCACACCTGGCAGTGCTCAGGGGTTACTTCTGGCTCCATGCTCAGAAATTGCTCCTGGCAGGTACAGGGGACCATAGGGGGTGCCGGGATTTGAACCAATGACCTTCTACATGAAAGGCAAATGCCTTACCTCCGTGCTATCTCTCCAGCCCCTATTTTTTAATTTTTGTATTATTAAAATTTTTATTATAACACTGTGATTTACCTTATTGTTCCTAATATAGTTATTTTAGGCATTAAATGTTTCAACATCAATTTCACCAACATTGTGATTTTTTTTTTTTGAACCAATGCCTCCGGTTTCCCATCCATTACTCCAGCCTGACCCCTTGCAGGTATAACCAAATTTACTTCAAATTGTTTGTTAGAAGGCAAAAAGACAAATGAAATTAGCAAACTTAGATCAGTAAGTGTATACTTGTTATAATTGTTATATTTCCCCATGATGGTACTAATGTCATTATCTAAGAATTTACTGGGCTGTGGTTGGTGTTAGTGGAGCCTTCTGTGTTACTGTTTAGGTTCACTGATCTTGGTGGTCTTCTATGGAACTTTACCATCAGATATGAGCTGACTCTACTATGAAATTTTGAGGTGGCCAATTTGGTGGTTTAGTAGTTTGCTAAGTGTTGCAAGTCAGCCCCTGAAGAGGTTGACTGATGGAGGGATGGAGGATGAGGTCTTTTCCCTCCAGCTTGGAGCACGCATCTGCCACCCTGTCCAGCCGATGGTTCTGAGGTGAAACGGCAGGTAAACAGCTTGCAGACAGTCAGGCTTGTAGAAATATTGGCTTTATTCGGTGGTTAAGACTGAAGTCCAAGGTCTCAGCCTTAGTTCCAGCAAAAAGCCTCTAGCCTTCCACAGACCCTTGTTTTTATCCCCCAGAATCAGGTATCACCCAATGGTGGGATTAGATACCACCCAATGGTGGAAGCAGAATCAGGTACTACCCTAGGGTGGGGGCAGAACGCCAGGTCACACCTTAGGGTAGGGCACAATGACCGATCTGGTTAGGGTCAGTAACATAATAATTCCCTAAAATATTTACATACACAACAGCTAAGGTTCAGTTGTGGGGAGCTTTTTTTGTTGGAGACTGTCAGGTGAGGCTATGGGTTGCTATGCCTTCAGCAGAAAGGAGAATCTGCCCATTCAGAGAAGGTCCCAGAGTTGTCAAAAAAACTTGACAACTGGACCAGAGCCATAGCACAGTGAGTAGGGCATTTGCCTTGCATTCAGCCAGGTTCAATCCTAACATCCAATATGGTCCTCTGAGCCTGCCAGGAATGATTTTGAATGCAGAGCTAAGAGTAACCTCTGAGCACCCCCAAGTGTGGCCCCCAAACAAACAAAAACAAACAAAAACAAAACACTTGATAACTATAACTATATTGAATAATATAGAGTTTTCATTGTGGCCTAGTCTGCCTGGGAAGAGTTGACAGCCATCATGTTTTTGGAGTTTGGTTGTGGAGCTGAACCATCTTTCTGCCCAAGCCAGAAAATCTTTAACTAATGAGTAGCAATGTGTATCCCAATCACATGACAGGGCTGGCATAAGGCTCCATGAGATCACCAGGATGAAGCAGTTGGAATCATCATCCCTTTTCTTTTTCCTGCAGTTGTAGGTGAATGGGTTGAAGGGAGATTGATGAGGTTGGATGAATGCAGTTTTTTAATCAGAAGGTGGCAGGGTTTCTAATAGAAAAATTTGCTATTGCTATATCATTCAGGAGATAGCCATTTTCCAGATTAAAACATGGAACTTCATAAATACTGTATTTTAGCACATAATTATCACACCCTGTTTTTGGAAAATACTTGCATAGTGAAAATTTAAAGCAAAAAGCTTCAAGGGGCTAGAGTGCTACTTAATGGGCTTTGCATACCTTGCGTGGGCCTTGCATGCAAGAGGCCTGACTTTGATCCCCAGTACTTCTTCATAAGCACTGTCAGGAGTGATCCCCAAGCACAAGTCTGGGAGGAGGCCATAAGCACTGCTCAATGTGGGTCACAAAGCCAAAAGCCCTGTAATGCTCATATATTCTTCTGATAGACTGAGTGCATCCTGGCAGGCAGGGGTCCTAGTATCATATGGAACCTCAAACTCCTTCAGAGAGTGACCCTAGCACAGAACTAAAAGTAGCCCCTGAGTTGAAGTGAGAGGTGTGACTGGAAAATGAAAAAGCTTCACATAAATGTTTCACATAAAGGTCACCCCTCATATGTTTATGGAAAATAAACACCCAAAAAACCCCTTTCTCTAAAATCTATGGTAATGACATGGTGAAATGTAGTCATTCTATGGGGGTAGTTCTAGGGTGGGGGGAGAGAACTAATTGTTCATTCTATTTCTTTCTCCTCTGTCTGGGCCAAAGAGAGTTGGCACTAGTGGGAGAGTGTCTTAGTGTTAATGAGAGGGCACCATGCCTTTCTACCTTGGTCTATAAAGTACAAAAAAAGACTCTGATCTCCTGTGCAGATTCTCCTGGCTTTTCCCTTCAAGTTCTTTCCTGGCCAAGGACTTCTCACTGGAAGGCATTGGCCTGGTTTTCCTATGCCCCTGAGAACAGTGGTAACTGTGTCACAATCTGGAGGCAGCAATGCATGATGGTGGGAATGTGCTGGAGGCAGAGGCCAGCAAGATACCTTAAGAATGACAGTGTCATAGAAAGCATGAACAAGGTAGCAAATGGAGAAGCCCATGTTTATGGGCACTTTCCCACCCAGTCTGGAATGTTGTGAACACCAGGGTGTGCCTGGTCTTCTAGAGGCAGGTTGGTCTGGGGCCTCTGTACTCCTGCTCCTGCTCTGGACACAGATGCTTAGTCCCTGGGAGGTTGGCCTCTTTGACTGGAGAAAGGGGAAGTTAATGTCACTGCACAAGACAGTGAGATCTCGAATACCTATCCCCCCGAAGTCCATATAAAACCTTCGATTGTGCAGGGTGCTAAGCAAAGCATTTGGGTTATTTTGTATACAAAAATAATTAAGTAAAAAGACAGGGGCTCTGCCCTGTGGGACAAACAGGACCAGGTCATTAAGATCAAAGCCAAGGTCCATATTGCCAGTTACCAGGATCTCCAAAGTGCCCCTACCCTTACCAGGTACAAGCTGGCTGGGTGTGGAGGTGCCATAGGAGTGGAGGCAGAGCAGGGCCAATCTTTCTTTGGGGAAGTGTCTCTAAGTGAATCAGACTTCAGGAACTGAAGTGTCCTTATTGTCTGAGGAATTCCAATATGTGTCTCCCAGCCCCTTTGTCCTCCATTTTGTAGGCAACTGTTGTAGCTTGAATATGTGGGATGCTGGGAGCATTTTACTAAGAGTTGATTTTTATTCTGCCCCTTCTTCACTTTATGGCAGTTTTTAATATTATGGCAGGGTGGAGTATTGCACACACATACATACACACACGACACACACTATTCTTGCGCACATGACTAAATTTTGTACACATGCTTGTTTCTTGCACACATGTCTGGTTCTTGCACTCACACCTGATCCTTGCGCACACATGCCTGGTATTTGTGCTTACCTGATTCTTGCATACATACCTGTCTCTTACACACAACCCGGTTCTTACACACACTGGTTCTTGCACACATGCCCAATTCCTGCACACATGCCTAGTTCTTGTATGCACATTCCATTCTGG
Source organism: Suncus etruscus (assembly GCF_024139225.1). NCBI lineage: Eukaryota > Metazoa > Chordata > Mammalia > Eulipotyphla > Soricidae > Suncus > Suncus etruscus. The sequence goes on along the minus strand of NC_064855.1, from coordinate 27,678,758 downwards.
TACATAACCCTGTTCTTGGCACACACTCCATGTTCTCAAACACAAACCTAGTTCTCACACATTTAGTTGTGCTTGCTGAAGGTCATGCATCCTGCTATGGTACTTGGATACCTGTCTGAGGTGCTCCTTTACTTGTATTCATATAGGTACACCCAGTAGGTCACCAATAATCCTCAGTTGCAGCACATGTTAAGGTTGTGCTGACTGGTCCAAAGCTCACACAGTATTCCCTATGGATTCCACTTTCTGGCCATGGCTCTCACACATGTTGTGCTGTACTGGGCAGGGCTTGCGGCCCTTATAATGGTGCATATGTACGCCTGATGGTGGTGTGATCAGAAATTGCTTGCAGAGGTGAAGATGACCAACAGCAGAGCTGCCAAGATTGTGATTTTGTATGTGATGGATGCTAGGATTTGAACTCATAACTCAATGTGATTAAGGCTGGTATATATGCCCCGGCATATATACCGGGTCTGGATGATTTTCAGGATGAGGGAAAGGTTGGTGGCCAGAGTGGCCAGGTAGCTAGACAGCAGAGAGGTACTCTATGGCCTTGTAACTGCCCAGGTAGAAAGAACTTCAGTTTTCTCACCTACTCCTCCAGAGAGGGTAGGAGACTTTGCTTTTCTGTAACAATCTTAGTGAATTGGACACAGTCACAATTCAGTACCTGCATAGAGTTGGGAAACAGAATACACACAGTCAAGATTCAATAGTCAGGATACAAAAATGCACATACAGACAGGATTCAGAAACAGCACAAAGTTGAAATTCAGTACCAGTTCATAGGATTCATTACCCACAGACAGTATCAGGATTAGGTTCCCATACATAGTCAGGATTCATTATCTGTATACAGTCAGGATTCAGTAACCACATAGTTGGGATTGATTTCCCACAAATAGTCAGGATTACAATACCTACACACACACACACAGTTGAGATTCTGTATTCACACAGTTGGAATTCAGTACTCTCACACAGTCGGGATTCAGTACTCACACACAGTTGGCATTTATTACCTGAAAACAGTCAAGATGCAATACTTACATTTACGGTGTAGGTACATACACCTTGGCTAGAATTTTTAATCTCCCGAGATCCACAGGTGTTTCTAATTGACATTTCCTGTCCAGGGAGTTTGTGAACAGAGCCCAGAACTCCACAGGTCTGCCATGGGGTGCTGAGGGGCTTTCCAGGAAGGTGAAATGCTCAGGAGGTTCCTTCTAGCTGGGAGGGAGTGTCCACAGCACTGGACAGGCAGTGACTGAACATTTATGCTGCTGAGAATCTCTCTGCTTGCTTCTTGGCACTAGGCCTGGGAAAACTGCTTTTTGCTTAATGATCATTTTGGGGGGTCAGGTGGGGGAACCCACAGAGCTCATGGAGAAAAAAAAAATAAAACCCACAATAAAACCCAAACCAAACACCCTGCCTCCCTTTCCAGTCCCAGCCCTTACTTTACACTGAGCGGACTCCTAGCCATTTCCCTCCAGGCAAATAATAGTTATTCCAGGAGGGCTGACGCACAGGGGCCAGGACAAGACAATGCTTGATTGTTTGAGTGTTTCTTCCTCCCCCCTGAGGCGGTCTGGAGCAAGAGAAAGACAGATTCAGGATGGGAGCAAAGCAGCAATGATTTGGCTGTTCTTCTGGGACCTGGCAGGGTGACCTGTCAAAACAGGCCTGAGATAAGGGCTGGAGAGGGACGTGGGCCCCTAGTTTAGAACTACTCCCCAACCTGCTTGGAAAGTTTTGCTCTGTTTCCCTCCAAGTTCCTGGCAGCTGCCATGACCACTTAAATGGCTTTGGTTTCCATTAACCAGGAAAGTCTTTAAGTCATGGAGCTTAATGAGTCTCTAAGACCCAGGAGTCATTTCGGGGTGAAAAATGCCAATTCACAGCGGCTGCAAGCAGAACCCTGGGGCTTCTCTGCCCAGACTCTGAAGGTGGAGAGCAGAGTTTAGGGATTGACGGCTGACCCTCGGGTGACCTGTCTGAAAAAACAGGCTGGCATGATTCAAAAGTCCTGCTGAGCCCGGGAACTTGTGGAAGAAGGAAGGTGGGGGTTCACTCCTAGGGTTGGGCACTTTTGTCTTCCTGCTTCTCACTGGGTTTGGACCTGAAAGGCTGGTAAAATGTTCATGGGGTGGGTGTCTATGACAGCCCACCATGTGTACCAGGCTCATTACATCTCAGAGAGGAGGGTAGATGTGCAGGCTCGATTCTTTTCCCAACATCGCCTGCTGTGGTGCTTGGTTAACATGAATCAGAGGGAGAGGCCCAAGTGGAACAGTTCTGAGACTCCCTGGGGTGTGAACCTTCATGTCCCTCTCAGCTAAGGCCCTCGTGGACAGAAAGAGCTGAAAGCTTCAGGGTCAAGCTTTCTGGCACTTCCATGGATAACCCCAGAGTATGGCCAAGCTCTTGTTTTCACCCAATGCTTCCATTCTTCTGACTGAGGTCTATGGACAGGGAAGGGATCACTTTGCCCATTTTTCTGATGGAGAAATTGAGGTCCAGGAAGTGCCAAGGTCCCAGGACTTGTGATTTTCCCTCCAGTTCTGCTTGCTCTCTCCCTGGAGGCTGGAAGAAGAGCCTCAGTGAACCCGTGAACCCAGCTTTCTACCTGGGACGTGGTTCCTTCTTTCAGCCCTCCTGTCAACATTTTCATCTCGGGAGGCGTTGGATGAGACACCTGCAAAAAGCAGACCGTGGGAACAGTGGTGGGACATTTGCCAAAGGGGGAGCAGCATCTCCTGGGTTTGCCAGACTTCCCATAATTCCAAGGTGGGTGGATGTGCCCCGTGTTCTCCCTACCACCTTGTGTTCTGGAAATGTCCCTCCTTGCAAGAGTTAGGTGGGCTTTGGGCTGAGATGGAGAGACTGACTGGGACCCCGAAGTCCTGGATTGCTGACCTTTTCTCTCTGGGGTGGCCCAGCCTCTCAAAGGCCCATTTGTGAACGGAGGAGCAGGTCCCAGCCCATCTGTTGACACCTGGACCGCAGAGGAGCAAGCTGAGCCTCCCGCCCATCCCTGCAGCTCGAGATGGCACTCCCTGCCAAGCAGAGAAGAACACCTGGTGGGTGAGTGATGGCAGAGCCTGCCGCTGGCAGCTGCCATGCTCATCAGTCAGTAAGGAGAAGGCACAAAGCCGAGCACATTGTCCCAGACGCTGCTGTTTCCTTCTCTGCCCTGACTGGCCTTGACCTGGGCAATGAGACCAGCTTTTCCCCCAACGTCCTCCCAGGAGCCACCCCAGTCTCTCTCTCTCTCTCTCTCTCTCTCTCTCTCTCTCTCTCTCTCTCTCTCTCTCTCTCTCTCTCTCTCTCTCTCTCTCTCTCTCTCTGGCTGTGTTTGCCTTGTTTCCTAGACCCCTTCTGGAAGATGGAGTTGTTGACAGCAGGTCTGATCAGGGTCTCTATTTCTTTGGGTGCTTCGCCCTATGTGGGCTCTCGCTGCTGCGCAACAGAAGTGAAATTGAACTAAACCCGGACAGATAGAGTACCGAGCTTTTGTCTTTGAACAGGTCACTGTCATGAGCCTGGCTGGCATGTATAGAGAAGAAAGCATCCCTGCTAAAGACACAATCTCAGGTTCCAGTCCTGGCTCTGGCCAGAGCCAGCTGTGTGCTCTCGAGTCCTGGCTGGGTGCAGTTCTTCCCTTACCAGAAGTGATGGTCTCCCAGGCTTCCTGAGCACATGGTACAACCATGTGACTACATGACCATACCAGGTCCTTACAGTAATGGGTCTTGGTGTTACCATGGTAAGTAGTTCCCCATTGTGCCTACACTGGCTGAAATTCTTGCGTTCAGGAATTCTGGTCTCCACCCTCACAGGGGTCCTTCATGGTATGCAACTGGGAAGTGTAAGCCTCTACTCCAGCACCAGGAACAGGCTTGCTGGGAAGCTGCAGGCAAGACTTGGCTTCTCCAAGGCTCCCTTGCCAAATGGGATGGTTAATCCCCCAGGACTGCACGTGGGGGCGAGTCTCGGCAGCAGGCAAGGAGCATGAAGCCACCCCATTGTGGAGTCTGAGCCCCTAAATCCCAGCATCTTTGGGAGCCACTGGCCCTTCACTAATGGGCCCCATGCTTTGTGGTTCTCTGTAGGGTTCACACAGAATACTGGCTTCCTGGCACGGTGAGCCCGGCACACAAGCTCTCCTAGAGGGATTAGTGCTTGTACTGGGATTTGAAGCATCTTGCCAGGGCAATGACTAGCTCTGCAGTGAGCTGTCTGCAATCTCAGGCCTTGGGGAACTCTGTGCTCTTCAACTGAGCCAGTGGGTCTGGCCTGGGTGGCTGCTGAGTCACATGGACCTCTCCGTTACCTGCCATATGTGGGAAGACTGGACCCACCTTGCAGGTAAAAGGACGCCTATTACTTCTGTCTTCAATTCTGTGCATCCTCTTCTCCCACCTGAGTGGAAGAGAGAGAACAACTAAACAGCTCAGAGTAATTCATAGCTTCCTCCCTGGAAACAACCAGCAATGGCTCAAATTTTTAAAATGAAAAAACCATTGCAAGAAATTATAAGAGGACATAGGAGTTAGTAGAGAGGGTCCTTCAGAGAACTTGCAGGGCATCAACTTCCAGAAGGTATTCTCCCTACCAGTTCGTTTCCCATGTATTCTCTAAGCTTCTCCTCTTTCAGGAATGAATCTTTTACTCACTAAATACTGATGATAAATTAACTACATATTAACTTACTATGCCCTGGGGATTGTTCTATAATTGGGGCTCAACCATCAACAAAATGCACCGGAATGTCAGCCTTCCTAAAGGTAACAGTGAAGTAGAGGCACAGGACTATACAAATATCTCACACATCAGGGTTGACACAGGCCAGGAAGAAATATAAACCAAGAGGAAAAAGTATGAACTCTGGGTCAGGAAGTTTCCCTGAGTGGGCAACCTCTAAGCAGAAAAAAAAAAAAGTAAATGTAAAGACCTTGAGAAGAAAGTAGCCTTGAGACATTCCCCCAAAGCAAGGAGATTATTGGAGGGAACAGTTGTAGGTAAAAGGTAATGGGAAGTGAGATCTTGGAGTGGCTTGTGAACCCCAGTAATGAGACCCATATTCTCTAAGAAACCACTGATGCTTCTATTTTATTTTATTTTTAAATGGTGGGTTTTGAGGTCAGCAGTGCTCAAAGCTCACTCATAGTAGTAGTCAGGGGTCCCTGTGATAATTGGCTGGAGTGATATATGGCATTCTCAACAGTTGGAGAGTGGAAGCAGGGGATAGGGAAGGTCATGCACTGCTGGCACCATGTCAGGGAACTGGGATCAAAAATGAAAAGATACTGACTGTAACCTCCTCTCCTGACTATAAATCCTACCAGCTGATGAGGCAGGTTTTCTCCATGATTCACATCACTGATCCATATTGGATTTTACACATTTATTGAAAATGTTTTTGTTAGGACCATAGTAAGTTCCAAGAAACAATTCCCCCCATCCCTACCTATTGAGCATATAGTTAGAGATTTGGAGGAGTGGGAATGGGCAATCTCAGTGAATCGAGATTTAATGTATACCCCCATTTTATTTTTTGGGATGCCCCACACAGTACTGAGGAAGCCTATGAAAGGCCACTGGGAATTTTCCTCAACCAGGCTAGTGATTCATTTCAAGGCTATGAGTATTGCAGTGCTGCTTGATAACCTAAGGTGCTTTGGGGCTCCAGGGCTATAGCCAGGGATGCTCTGGGGACCAGGTGATGCTGAAAATTGAACCTAGGTTTTGAGCATGAGCCATTTTACTCTCTCTCTGGCACCTTCTTAGCCTCTATTTTTACTGATCAAAGTCATTCCGGCCCATGACTGACCTGCTCCAAATAAGAATGCCAGGAAGCACTCTGAGACCCTTAGCAGACATACACCAGCCCCACTGATTTTCTCCCATCACCAAAAACAAGTCAGTTGTTTTCTTCAGAGTCTTCACTCTTGGGTCAAGTAGTGTGTGAATTCAGGCCTGTTTTCTGTCATAGAATTTGGGGCAGACTGAAATCCTGTGTCACTTTGGGTTGAAGTGGCCCCATAGATGGCCTTGTTTTTCTCTTTTATATGAAAGGAGAGAAAGGAAGGAAGGAAGGAAGGAAGGAAGGAAGGAAGGAAGGAAGGAAGGAAGGAAGGAAGGAAGGAAGGAAGGAAGGAAGGAAGGAAGGAAGGAAGGAAAGAGGGAAGGAAGGAAGGAAGGAAGGAAAGAGGGAAGGAAGGAAGGAAGGAAGGAAGGAAGGAAGGAAGGAAGGAAGGAAGGAAGGAAGGAAGGAAGGAAGGAAGGAAGGAAGGAAGGAAGGAGGGAAGGAAGGAAGGAGGAAGGGAGGGAGGAGAAATAGGAAAAAAATCAAGGCCCATCACAGGGAACTCCAGGTGGAAGGCATAGGCACAGGGACAGAAAGAAGTCCTTCAGAGCTGTGCTACATATGCAGTGGCTGCTCTGCTAAAACAACTGGTGAAGGCACTAAATCCGAGCTTATCTGAACTGTTGCAGGTAATCACAGCCAGGTGTTTCTTTCTTCAGGGTTCAGGCATGAATGCATGTCCCCTGGCTGTCAGTTAGGAGAGCAAGGCAAACTGTGTTGCTGTCAAGTGTGGACTGTGATGAGATGGTGGGAACCAACTTGACACCAGCATGAACCCTTCACCGAAAACTCAACTCAACCCCAGGGATTTTTGAGCTGTCGAAGAAAGTTTGATGACTTTCCTTGCTTAATCAAGCCTTGCTAAGCTCCCTGGAGGCAAAATAGGGGGAAAGGGGCCATGAATGTTGCATCCCTCTATGGGAATAATTTGCAAAAGCAACACCTCTTCCAAATAAAGGTAGAATCAGAGAAAAAAAAACAACAAAACTATGTTCTCTGCTTTGTAGAACTCATGTCATAATGCTCCCCACACACACACACCTTCTTCCAACAAAAACATTTTCTCCACAACAGAAGTTTTGGAATCTCTGGGCTTCCGGAGTAACAGTATACACAGTAATTTAAGTATATGTGTTTCATTAAATCGATTTCATCTTACTCTTCTTTCTAATTCTTTGTACTCACATTGATTTTCAACATGTGGTGAAAACTCAGAAAAAGTCTGTCTCTATTTCCATAAAATAGCAGCTTCTGTGTATCTGACTGAGACACACCTGATGGTCAACACAACAAGAAGTAATCCTTACCCAAATGCCATTAGCAAGGCTTGGAAGTTTCTGGTGTTTTATCAACATTGAAGTTAATGGCCTTCTTCTCACCTGTTGCTCCATTTTCTCTCCAGTCATCAATATTGTTCTTCCCACAGAGAAGTTTTTGGACAAAGAACAGTTAGACAAAGAATATCTCAGACCCTTGCTCTTACATGACTCTAGTGGAAATGCAAATTAACTTTACCAGTATTGTTTTCAAGTCATTATAGAAAAACTAACTAATTACAATACTTTGTTTACAAGGAATGTTATTCAATCACACAGAAAAGGGCATGCTCAAGTCGTGACTAAGATCCTGCATTATTGAATCAAATGGATCTGAATATGATCCCTGTTTTTAATCACTCATGTAACCTTAAAACATGAGACCTTAAATTGTACCCACTATGTGATATTGAATTAGAGTCTACCATATGAACTTGAACAGTAAGCACTATATGACCTTGAACCTGTACTGCATGTGACTTTTAACCAGTAAATATCCATGTAACTAAATCAATAACCATCTATGTGACCTTGACTAAAGATTTGGTTTTTCTGAACCTATTCCATTGGGCATTAGATGTGTATGAGTAGACAATATATTGCAGTGTGTAGGTGAAAAGGATCAATCACTTAATAAAATTTTGATGGCTATGATTATAGCTAACATGTAATCATACCAGTTGTCACCAAGCTGCAGGTATTTGTAGGACCATGGAGATTCACACAACTATACTTAAAGAATTTCTCCTCCAGGGAAAGGTAATAAAAACATTAGCTCCCATCAAAAAAGTATGTATCAGCGGATTCCATTTATATGCAAGGTTGAGAACCCTTGATTTCACAGAGACAAACAATAGAACAGAGGTTGCCTAGGGCTAGGGAGTGCGATGTGGAAAACTGAGATTAAGATATGTTAAAGAACAACCTGCCTGGTCCACAGAACCAGCGTGGAATAGACCCAGAATTTCCGGTTTATTGCCCTACAACTAAGAGCCTAGGTTCACAGAATTGGATTGATCCTAATCATTGGTTCATGGCACCTTTCCCCATTGGTCCATTGAAGGTCATCTTTGAATTTGCTTTCTTTTACACACCTATCAATAAGAGACAGCTGTTCTGGAACTAACAGCACCAAGGCTAGGGTTTTATGATAATCCCTGGCTCCCTTTCTTCTTTTTCACCCTGCCTTTTTCACAGGCATAGCACTGCCAGAATACTGACAGAGTACAGGTTGCGCCCCCCCCCTTCTTTTTAAAGAATCTCTTTTTTGGGCCGGAGAGATAGCATGGAGGTAGAGCCTTTGACTTGCATGCAGAAGGACAGTGCATTTGAATTCCGGCATCCTATATGGTCCCCCGAGCCTGCCAGGAGTGATTTCTGAGCATAGAGCCAGGAGTAAACCCTGAGTGCTACCAGATATGACCTTCACCCCCCCAAAAAAAAAACCAACTCTTTTTTTATTTTTGGTTTTTGGATCACACCTGGCGGCGCTCGGGGGTTACTCCTGGTTCTACACTCAGAAATCTCTTGGAAGGCTCAGGGGACTGTATGGGATGCCAGGAATTGAACCAGGTCTGTCCCAGGTCAAGGCAAATGCCCTACCACTGTGCTATCCCTCCGGGCCCCAAAAAGTCTCTTTAAAAATTTTTAGCTTTGCATAGAAATCTGTGTACAAAGAAAGTAATGCTGTCTGTTTGTGGTTATTATCTTGTTTCGCTTATGAACTTCATAAAAAGTAGACCATATTGTAATATGTAAGGTCTGCAGAACTTTATTTTATCATGTAATATGTTGCAGTTTACATCATCATGTAAAGAGTGGGGCTGGAGATCAGGCTATAGAACATTGGCTTTCAGATGATAGAATATTCCATCTCATGAATGCACTGATTTGGGAGCTGCTCATTAGTCTTCAGGAGGCTCTGGAGCCTCTCCTGACAGCCAAGCATTGCAGGCTATGGATGTTGCACCAGGGATACACCCAACAGTGCTCAAAAGATCATGCAGTGCTGAGGATAGCATAGGCAAGTTTGTGCTTTTGTCCTTTGAGTAATTCCTTGAAATTTCTTAATTCAGTGGGCATTTGATTATTCAGGCTTTTTGGCTATTTTGATAAGTATAAGTATGCTTGGGTTTGAGTGGGAGTTGTTTTTCTTCTGTATCTTCTTTACATACATGCGCTAAGGTTCCACACTTAGAGAAATTGGGTGTATACCAATAGATGTGCTGGATATGCAAGCATTCAGCTTTACAAGATAATGCCAAATGGGTGTTCAATTTCCCCACCAGCACTATATATGAGATCTGCTGATACCTACCTTTTGGTATTGTCAAGCTACACAGATTTGTCAATCAAATGGGTGTAAATTGGCACTACAACATGATGAAATATGACCCTCCCCTTCCTGATTAGTGGTGATGTAAGCATCTCTTTAGAGGCTTATTAATCATTTTGTTTGTTGTTCTCAAAAATGCTTCTTGTGGGTTTTGGTTATTATATTTTTTACTTTATTTAAACATTGTGGTTTACAAAGTTGTGACTAATACAGATGTTTCTGAACTTCAGTGTTCCAATACCACCACCACTGTAACATTCTCTCTTCCACTGTTCCCAGCTTCCCAGCCATCCCAAAGCCTGATCCTTGGCACACACACACACAAAAAAAATTATCATATATTTCTTGTTATGATTAAATGGAAATGGAATTATAAAAAAAAACTTTAGTTACAAAAAATTTACAAAAATAGTCATCTGTCACAATAGGGTTGTTAAAATCTTTGAATGTTTACTAAGCTGTTTGTTGTTAGTTCTGCATTCTGTGTTGTTGTTTTTGTTTGTTGGGCTTAGATAACTTTATACTACCTTCATATTTAATTTGGTGTGTTCTGACTGGAGTGTCTGAGAATACTGAGGCATTTGGAGGTGTTGTGTGGCTGCATGCGTGACTATGTGCTCCATGAATTCCGGGATCTGTGAAGCTAGGCTGATGAGTTTATATGGAAGCAGCTGTGAGATGTGGGCATGGCAGCCAGGACTCTGGAAAAATGTAGTGGCAGAAAGAGGTCTGGAAATATGTAGTGGCAGGGAGAGGCTATCCACCCCCACTCTAAGAAGACCCTAGAATTTTTACTTGGTTAATTTTTTAAAATAATGGCCACAGCCAGTTGTTCTGAGAACCTAAGGCCCTTTCAGGAAATACTGGTAGTAGGGCAGTAATAGAGTACTTGGGGACATTCAGATCTACTCCGGCAGTGCTGGGCAGTGGGGCTCCATTCAGTGCTGAGGATCAACTCAGAACCTTCACAGGCAAGGCATGCTTTCTACCACTTCAGCTGTTTTCACATTCCCCTAATTTTTTTTTTCTGGAACCACACCCAACAGTCCTCATGGCTTACTCCATGTACTCTACCTGCTCCACTATCTCTCCACTCCTCCATTCTTCTATTTATAGTGAGTTAAAATTTATTTACAGAAGTGCTTTACATGCTTTTAAAGAGCACTTTTGGTTGGCTCTGTGCATTTCAACTTGTAGTCTTACTTTTTATCTGGGAATTCTTTTGGTATTAATATAGTCAAATTTACCTACTTTTTAACTTTATGATTAATAATATTGTATAGTAATTAAGAAAACTTTTCCTAGGGCCAGAGAAATATGTAAAGAGATTAAGGCACTTGTCTTGCATGCAGCTGACCGTTGTTCAAATCCTTTAGCATCAGTCAAGAGTGATCCCAGAGCAGAGTTAGGAACAAATACCTAAATACCAGGTATGACCCCAAAACTAAAAGGAAAACATTTTTTTCTGTTCCAATGTCATAAAGATATTTGCTTATGTATTTATTCAGAAAGCCTGCAAAATTTCCTGTGACATTTATTTGCTTAAACAACTTGCTATTCTTTTAATGGATTTTGTTGCCAATTATTTGCTTGTAAAAACTGCCTTTTGGAGGAAAGATGATATTTTTTTAACGTTTTTATCTTTTTAAATTATTCAAAGAAAATGTATCACATAATTGACATAACTGATCATAATGCATTTGTTTCAGGATGACAGAAAGTGAAGTTATTAAAACATAGAAAGAAAATATAGAAATGTCAAAAAAGTATGGAAAAAGAAGGGGAGAGAGTTCATAAGCAGTTATATTTGTGGAAATTATTGTATCACCAAAAAGTTGTTACAATAGCCAAAGGTTTAGTACGCGCTCTCCTTTTTTTTTTCTCTACAAATGGGAGATACAAAAAAAAAAGGAAGAAAAAAAGATGTGTATTTGTGTGGCAGATGTCATTTGCATAGGCATAATAAAATATGAAAGGAATTGGGAAGAAAGACCTTTGGCCTAAAAGACAGGGAGATATTACCCCCAAAATATTTTGGCATAAGACCAACTCAAGGCTCCAGGCATACTAGGTTGTCCAACCCCATAGTCATTCTCAGCGGTCAGCTCTTCACCATCACAGTTGTTGCTGTCAGGTAAATGTAATTATAGATCCTGTTCTCTATAGGTCCTATGTAGAAGTCCAGGTGGTGTGTAGTGTCTTCTGATTCCATCTCACCATCAGTTAGCATTGCAGAGAGTTCTGCCCTAAAAGCAGACTGTTGCTGTTGCCCAGTTGTCAGGATGACATAAGAACTGTCTTTGGAGTAAGTCAGTGCCGTGGCAGTAGTGGGGCCTTTCTTGGTAGAATTTATGTTCCTGGTGCTGATGTAGGAAACCATGTTTGTTTTTGTAGGTGGTATCCATGGTTCAGGGGTGAATAGTCAATGTCCAATCAACTGGTGTCTAAGCCAAGTCACTATGTCAAGTGTTAGGGTGTAAGGTCCAACTGCAGTATAAAAATGTTTGTGTTCGGGCCCGGAGAGATAGCACAGCAGCGTTTGCCTTGCAAGCAGCCGATCCAGGACCAAAGGTGGTTGGTTCGAATCCCGGTGTCCCATATGGTCCCCCGTGCCTGCCAGGAGCTATTTCTGAGCAGACAGCCAGGAGTAACATCTGAGCACCGCTGGGTGTGGCCCAAAAACCAAAAAAAAAAAAAAGTTTGTGTTCCTATCACTATTAGATAAGAACTTGTTTGCATCTATTAACCTAGGAGAGATATTATTTATTCAGTTAGTTAGTTAGTTAGTTTGGGGGATACACCCAGCAGTACTTAGGTTTTACTCCTGGTTCTACAATCAGAGGTAATTCCTGGTAGGTTCAGAAAACCATATAAAGGGGCCAGAGTGATGACGAAGCAGTAGGGCATTTGCCTTGCACTTGCATGCAGCTGACCCAGGATGGACCACGGTTCTATCCTCCCAGATGGCCCCCCAAGTCATGAGTGATTTCTGAGCGAATAGACAGGAATAGCCCCTGAGCGTCACCAGGTGTATCTCAAAATTCTCTAAAAATATATAAGGAAGGAAGGAGGAAAGAAAGAAAGAAAGAAAGAAAGAAAGAAAGAAAGAAAGAAAGAAAGAAAGAAAGAAAGAAAGAAAGAAAGAAAGAAAGAAAGAAAGAAAGAAAGAAAGAAAGAAAGAAAGAAAGAAAGAAAGAAAGAAAGAAAGAAAGAAAGAAAGAGAGAAAGAAGGAAGGAAGGAAAGAAGGAAGGGAGAAAAGAAGGAAGGAAAGAAAGAAAAAGAAAGAAAGAAAGAAGGAAAGAAAGAAAGAAAGAAAGAAGAAAGAAAAAGGAAAGAAAGAAAACCATATGAGATACTCTCTTTTGAGAATTTAAACATAGCTCTCTCCAACTTGAAAGCCCATTGTGTAAAATTCTCAGTTTTATTCTGAGGATGAGAAAACACTAGACTGGCATTTGAATTTATCTGATCAAATAGTCTGAACAGACATGGAACAGAAAGGAAGGTGCGGTCCCATTTCTATCCTCAACCCATTGGCAGGGCTAAGAGCTCAACAGAGAACTTTTTTTCAAATGATATCTTTCCTTTCCAACTTTCACTGTGAACTCAACTGGATCATCTTTTTGCCTTGAAAGTTTCACAGGACTGTTCTCAGACTCTAGTTTCCATGTTTTTTTTTTTGGGGGGGGGGAAGGCTGTTGGTTAGTGTCTTTTAAGTTGAGCATAAGGGGTCCACCCTTGGTAATACTATGCCAACCAATCCAGATATTTTTTAGTTTGGGCCCAGCAGTGTCACATGGGATGGTGCTTGGGGAAACCCTTCAGTACAGGGACGCAACTCAGAACCTGTGTGTGTGTGTGTGCAGTGCACATACTTCAGTCCTTCGGAAACACCTATATCCTGGGTTTCTTTTATGCTCCTTGTTTCCATCATTCTCTAGTGGTTAAGATGATTCTGTGGGGGAAAGGGATCTGGAGAGATAGTACAGCAGGTAGGGCACCTGCCTTGTACATAGCTGACCAAAGTTTTATTTCTGCTACCCTGTATGACCTCTCAAGTCTCATCAAAAGAGATCCCTGAGAACAGAGCCAGAATTAATCCCCAAGTACTTTATGGTATGGCCCCAAATATAGTAATAATAATAATAATTATAATAATAATTATAATAATAATAATGTGATCTGTGGGGGAAAATGTGGGCTCAGTGCAATCAGAACTGATTTGGGGACACACTTCCTTGGAGAAGGTACTCCTGCTTCTTCCCTGTTGTGTATGTGAACATTTTTATGGGATTATTATGTTACTGACCTTACCCTGATCGTGATTGTGCCCTACCGTAGGGTGTGACCTGGCATTCTGCTCCCACCCTAGGGTGGTACCTGATTCTGCTCCCACCATTGGGTGGTATCTGATCCTACCATTGGGTGGTACCTGATTCTGGGGCATAAAAGCAAGGGTTTGAGGAAGGTGAGGGGCTTTTTTTTCTGGGGCCTGTTCTTAGGCCTTTTGGTTTCGGCCTCTTCACGGAATAAAGAGCTGTATTCTTTAGAAGCCTGACTGCCTGTAGGCTTTCTTCCTGCTGCATTCACCTCAGAACCACTGGCTAAACAGGGTAACAGATGCGTGGTCCGAGCTGGAGGAGAAAGGCCTCATCTTCCATCCCTCCATCAGTCAACCTCATCAGGGGCTGATTTGCAACACTTCCCTCTGAGTCCTCCCTCAGAATGCAAATCCTTGCTGAGATTTGGGGCAGAAAAGCATTAAACTAGACTGTCACCACTACCATTCCCTCCCCCAGACCCATCTGCCTAGTAGAAAGAAGGGTCGCCTGAGAAGCTGACAAAAATGACACATGTCCCCTACAGTCAAAGGAACTTGCCCTTCGTTGCCAATTTTTCTTCTTTGTTCTGAGTAACTTGTCACATTGTCTGGCCTGGCGGCTCCTGCTCTTCCCCTAAGTGTCACACTGTCTACACAGCAGAACTTCCCTCCAGTGCTGGGAATGATTAAGTGAGCTATAGGCTCCCAGGGTCAATGAGCTTGGGGGTATGAGAACTAACCTTTTGGTTTTGTTTAAATTGGGTTTCCCAGTGAAAACAAAAACAACACCAAAAGTTAGCCATGAAAACAAAGAGGGGAGAAATATTTTCCTGCACTGCATTCCTAGGGGTCCTAGAGCTAGGGCTGAGACACTTGGATATGGCAGTTGACTTCAATGAGGTCTTTCTAGGATCACCTGTCTGTGATGTTTCATGTATGTGCTTCTTACTTGTTGGCAGTGAAGCCTCTTGTTTTGTATCCCTGTAATAGTAGCAGTGAGCAATGTATCCCCTGCCCATCAATGCAACTAAGTCTCACCAGTTTAATTACTGACACAGAAGTGAGATGATTCAGGCACATCTTAGACTCAATCAGGACACTGCTTAACCAGTAGCCATCTTTCTTGCAAGGCTGAAGTAGGGCTGGGTCGATGCTGCTGCAGCTTGTACCATTTATAGGCTCCTGGGGATTGTCCAGAGACTGATTCCAGTCACTTGTGTGTAGAGAGGGGGTTGGAGAGAGTGAGGAAAGGGAATTTGGCTCAACTAACCTGGAAACTAATTTTAAATATTGAGGGGGAGAGTTTACGTGCCCAAAAAGGGGAAGCCACTGAACTCTGCTGGAACTCAGATGCCAGCACCCCTATCTACCTGACCTCTGTGCTGTGCTGCATTCTCGGCCTGATTTCATCCTGTGTGTGGCTCATCTGTGGATGGCTAGCCTTCCCTGGAGGTTAGTTTACATGCCCAGAAAGGGGAAGCCGCTGAACTCTGCTGGAACTCAGATGCCAGCACTCCTATCTGCCTGTCTTCTGTGCTGTGCTGCAATCTTGGCTTGATTTCATACTGTGTGGGGCTCATCTGCAGAAAACTAGCCTTCTCTGGAGGTGAGTTTACATGCCCAGAAAGGGAGGAGCCAGAGGAGTGTGGCCGCATAGCAAAGTGAACGCGGCCACGCACATCATTTAGCCAATGAATACAACTACAACACATAGAAAAACCCACAATACAAGTGTGACAATGAGGAAACAACACAGGCCAGTGCCAGACATAGAGAATGAAGATGGCAACTCAGATGACCAGAACACGGCCAACCAACTAGTCAGTCTCTCAGATAAGGAGTTTAGAGTTGAAATATGGAAGATGTTCACAGAACTCAAAGAAAGTATAGAAGAGAACACTAATAAGAACCAAGAGAATATGAAGATAGAAATGAGAAAACTTCAAACTGAAATTTCAGGTCAAATAACAGGTCTGAAAAACTCAGTAGATGAATTGAAGAAAACAAATGGATGGCCTTTCCCATGGGTTCACAGCAGCTGAAGATAGAATTAGTACACTGGAAGATGAGATGAATAACAATTCCATACAGCTGAAGAGACTGGAAAAATCCCTTAAAGTAAATGATCAAACAATGGAAAAATTACTCAAAGAATGGGAACAAATGAAAATAGAAGTCTATGATAAGCTCAACAGAAACAACTTAAGAATCATTGGAGTCCCAGAGACCCAAGAAGAAAATCTCCAGGAATAATCAACAGTCAAGAACATCATTAAAGAGAAACTACCAGAGCTAATGAATACATGTGATCAAATCCTGCATGCCTGAAGAGTACAAACTAAAAGAGACCCCAGAATAAACACCCCAAGATGCATCCTAGTCACAATGACAAACCCCATAGATAAAGACAGAATTCTGAATGCAGCAAGATCAAAAAAAGAAATTACATTCAAGGGAACATCCTTGAGATTCACCGCAGACCTGTCACCAGAAACACTCAAGGCCAGAAGGCAGTGGTGGGACATAGTGACAAAACTCAATGAAATAAATGCTTTGCCTAGAATACTGAACCCAGCAAAACTCACTTTTAGGTTTGAAGGAAGAATACATGGTTTCACAGACAAACAACAGCTCAGAAACTTTACAGACTCAAAACCAGTCTTAAAAGAAAAACTGAAAGACCTACTTTAAGACAAGACTGACCAACAGAGACACAGAACTTCGATAGAGAAATGGTTCTAAATCCCAGGACAATTCTTTCTCTCAATGTCAATGGACTAAATGCACCAGTTAAGAGAGACAGAGTGGCTAAATGGATCAAAAAATCAACCCAACCTTCTGCTGCCTACAAGAAATGCACCTGAATAGTCAGAACAAGCATAGACTCAAAATAAAAGGCTGGAGGAAAATCATCCAAGCAAAGAACACCCATAAAAAAGCTGGAGGGGCCATAATAATATCAGATGATGCAAACTTTATACTCAGGAAAGTTATAAGGGACAAAGACGGACATTTTGTATTAATCAAGGGATTTGTACAGCAGGAAGAAATCACTCTCCTAAACATATAAGCACCAAATGATGGGCCAGCAAAATATTTAATAAAATTGTTGACAAATCTAAAAAATTAGTATCAATAACAACACAATAATTGTGGGAGACCTCAACATGGCATTGTCAATACTTGATAGGTCAACCAGACTGAAACCCAACAAGAATGTACTAGACCTGAAAAGAGAAATGGAAGAAAGAGGTCTAGTAGATATATATAGAACACTCCACCCCCAGAAACCTAGATACACATTCTTCTCTAATGTACATGGGACATTCTCCAGGATAGACTACATGCTAGCACATAAAACATACCTCCATATATCAAGAGGATAGAAATTTTGCAGGCTACCTTTGCTGACCACAAGGCCCTGAAATTATATGTGAACTACAAAGGGACACAAAAGAAAATTTTTAATACCTGGAAATTAAACAGCCTTATACTGAATAACCAGTGGGTCTGAGATGAAATCAAAGAGGAAATCAAAACCTTCCTAGCAACAAATTACAATAGAGACATAAACTATCAGAACTTATAGGACACAGCAAAAGCGGTACAGAGAGGAAAATTTATAGCTATGCAAGCACACATCAAGAAAGAAGGGGCATACCTGAATAGCTTAATGACACAACTCATAGAAATAGAAAGTGCTCAACAAAAGGACCCAAAAATAGGGAGACAGAAGGAAATAACAAAGCTGAGAGCAGAAATCAGTGAAGCAGAAACCCAAAAAACAAACTGAAAGATCAACAAAAGCAGAATTTGGTTCTTTGAAAAAAATAAACAAGATTGATAGACCACTGGCAAAACAAACAAAGAGAGAGAAACTTGATAACGCGTATTAGGAATGAAAAAGGAGAGATCACTACTGATATGGCAGAGATTCAAAGGGTAATCAGAAACTACTTTGAGAAACTCTATGCCACTAAAAATGAGAACCTGGAAGAAATGGATAAATTCTTGGACTCTTATAATATTCCATGGTTGAATGAAGAGGATGTAGCCTATCTAAACAACCCCCGTCACTACTGAGGAAATTAAGGCAGTAATCAAATGTCTGCCCAAAAACAAAAACCCAGGCCCAGATGGATTCACTAAAGAATTCTTTCAAACCTTTCAAGAGGAACTACTACCAATCCTGGCAAGACTCTTTCATAAAATCGAAGAAACGGGAACACTTCCAAATTGCTTTTATGAAGCCAACATCACCTTGATACCTAAACCAGACAGAGATGCTACCAAAAAAAAAGAAAATTACAGACCAATATCACTGATGAACACAGATGCAAAGATCCTCAATAAAATCCTGGCAAATAGGATTCAATACCTCATTAAGAATATCATCCACTATGATCAAGTAGGTTTCATCCCAGGAATGCAAGGATGGTTTAACATCCATAAATCTATCAACATAATACACAACATCAACAACAAGAAAAATAAAAACCACATGATCATATCAATAGATGCAGAGAAAGCATTTAATAAGGTCCAACACCCATTCTTGATCAAAACTCTCAGCAAGATGGGAATGGAAGGAACCTTTCTCAATATAGTTAAGGTCATCTACCACAAGCCAGTGGCAAATATTATCCTGAATGGATAAAAACTAAAAGCTTTCCCTCTAAATTCTGGCACAAGACAAGGCTGTCCTCTCTCACCACTCCTATTCAACATAGCACTGGAAGTACTTGCTATAGCGATTAGGCAAGAAAAAGATATCAAGGGAATCCAGATAGGAAAGGAAGAAGTCAAGCTCTTTGCAAGTGTTTGCAGATGACATAATACTCTACTTAGAAAACCCTAAAGACTCTACCAAAAAGCTTCTAGAAACAATAGACTCATATAGCAAGGTGGCAGGCTACAAAATTAACACACAAAAATCAATGGCCTTCCTATACACCAATAGTAATAAGGAAGAAATGGACATTAAGAAAACAACCCCAGGGGCCTGGAGAGATAGCACAGCAGTATTTGCCTTGCAAGCAACCGATCCAGGACCGAAGGTGGTTGGTTCAAATCCCGGTGTCCCATATGGTCCCCTGTGCCTGCCAGGAGCTATTTCTGAGCAGACAGCCAGGAGTAACCCCCGAGCACCGCCGGGTGTGGCTCCCCCCAAAAAACAACAAACAAACAAACAAACAAAAAAACCCATTTACAATAGTGCCACACAAACTCAAATATCTTAGAATCAACTTGACTAAAAATGTGAAGGACCTATACAAAAAAAACTATAAAACTCTGCTCCAAGAACTAAGAGAGGACATGTGGAAATGGAGACACATACCCTGCTCATGGATTGGCAGGATTAACATCATTAAAATGGCAATACTGCCCAAAGCATTGTACAGATTTAATGTGATCCCTCTAAAGATACCCATGACATTCTTCAAAGAAGTGGATCAGGCACTTTTGAAATTCATTTGGAACAATAAACACCCTAGGATAGCTAAAGCAATCATTGGGAAAAAGAATATGAGAGGAATTACTTTCTCCAACTTTAAACTTTACTACATAGTGATAGTTATCAAAACAGCATGGTATTGGAATATAGATAGGACCTCAGATCAGTGGAATAGGCTTGAGTCTTCAGACAATGTTCCATAGACATAAAATCTCCTAATTTTTGATAAAGGAGCAAGAAATTCTAAATGGAGCAAAGAAAGCCTCTTCAATAAGTGTGGTTGGCATTACTGGCTAGCCACTTGCAAAAAATTGAAATTAGACCCCCAGTTAACCTCATGTACGAAGGTAAAATCTAAATAGATTAAAGACCTGGATATCAGATCCGACACCATAAGATATATAGAACAACACGTAGGCAAAACACTCCAGGACATTGAGACTACAGGCATCTTCAAGGAGGAAACTGCACTCTCTAAGCTAGTGAAAGCAGAGAATAACAGATGGGAATATATTAAGCTGAGAAGCTTCTGCTCCTCAAAGGAAATAACGCCCAGGATACAAGAGCTACCCACTGATTCAGAGAAACTATTCACCCAATACCCTTCAGATAAGGGGCTAATCTCCAAAATATACAAGGCATTGACAGAACTTTACAAGAAAAAACATCTAATCCCATCATAAAACGGGGAGAAGAAATGGACAGACACTTTGACAAAGAAGAAATACAAATGGCCAAAAGACACATGAGAAAATGCTCCACATCCCTAATCATCAGGGAGATGCAAATCAAAACAACTATGAGGTACCATCTCACACCACAGAGATTGGCACACATCACAAAGTATAAGAACAATCAGTGTTGGCGGGGATGTGGAGAGAAAGGAACTCTTATCCACTGCTGGTGGGAATTCCATCTAGTTCAACCTTTATGGAAAGCGATATGGAGATTCCTCCAAAAACTGGAAATCGAGCTCCCATACGATCCAGCTATACCACTCCTAGGAATATACCCTAGGAACACAAAAATACAATACAAAAATCCCTTCCTTACACCTATATTCATTGCAGCACTATTTACTATAGCATATCTTGGAAACAACCAAGATACCCTTCAACAGACGAATGGCTAAAGAAACTGTGGTACATATACACAATGGAATATTATACACCTGTAAGGAGAGATGAAGTCATGAAATTTTCCTATACATGGATGTATATGGAATCTATTATGCTGAGTGAAATAAGTCAGAGAGAGAGAGTGAGAAAAACGCAGAATGGTCTCACTCATCTATGGGTTTAAAAAAAAAGAAAGACATTCTTGTAATAATAATTTTTCAGACACAAAGGAGAGAAGGTCTGGAAGTTACAGCTCACCTCATGAAGCTCACCACAAATAGGGATGAGTTTTGTTAGAGAAATAACTACTTCTCGAACTATTCTAATAATGAGAATGTATGAAGGAAATAGAAAGCCTGTCTAGAGTACAGGCGGGAGTTGGGTGGGGAGCAGGGAGACTTGGGACATTGGTGATGGGAATGTTCCACTGGTGATGGGTGGTGTTCTTTACATGACTGAAACCCAAACAACACAATTATGTATGTAATCAAGGTTTTTAAATAAAAAATTTATTAAAAATATTTAGGGGGAAAGGTACAATTCTACTTATGCAACATTTTGTCTATGTTCTAACATAGACATCAAAAACTAAAAGCAAAACCAACTCAATCTTTTTTGGGTAAGGGTTGGGCCACACCTGGCAGTGTTCAGGGGTTACTCTTGACTTTGCACTCAGAACTAGCTCTTGTCAGGCTTGGGGGACAATATTCGATGCTGGGGATTAAACCTGGGTCAGTCCCAGGTTGGCCTTGTTCAAAGCAAATGCCCTACAGCTGTGCTATTTCTCTGGCCCTCCAACTCAATCTTAATTATTGAACAAAGTATTCTGAGAGGCGTTCAAATGCATGTTAAAATCTAAGCCCACCTCCCTTTCTTGCATGTGAAAATTCTGAAATTTTTTCTTGGTAGCATGGAAAGTGGGATTTATTCTAGGGGTGCAGATGCCACTTTTGCCGTTTTAAGCTGGTAACTTCAGCAAAGTACCTGACTATGGTTCTCTGTCATATAGGGACAATTGTGCCTGATGCCCTCAAAGGCTTGTGAAGACACTCCCTGGAAAGAGGGTGATGGTGATGAAGATATTGAGGGATGATAATGATGAAGATCATGTCAAAGGTGATGATGATGAAGCCAATACAAGGAAATTAAGGGTTGGATTTAGTATTTGAAATCAGAAAAAAAAATTTGGCCAGGTAAGACTGTAAAGGTGAGAGATGCATACAATCTGAAGAGAATCCAGAGTCATAATGATTGAAAAATACTGAGATTGTCCTATAGAACAAGAAAGAGGGAACCTGGCATGGGTCTTTTTATTTGCAGTAACATCAGAAATGGGCTTCAGAGGATCATCCCATAAGGAAATTTATCGATCTCTTGAGTGCCCAACAATCTGTAACCCATTCCTGCTAAAATCATGCTTCCCTGCTCTCTGCTCCTATAAATACTGACTCTTATGACCATGTACACAAGATACTTTAGGGGTCATGAGCCCACCATCCTCTACCATAACAGCTTGTTGATAATAGTTTTCTCTGGATCTGTCCCTGTATGTCTCTCTAACTGGCCAAGAACGGCAGTAGAAATAGACCTTCACAGTTTCAATAATAACACCAGAAGTCGCAGTAGGACTCTGCGGCTCCATAGCTTACTCCAGGTCAGCCACGGTGCTTGTCCTTGATAAGCATTTAACTTCTGAATGACTCAATGAAAAGAATGCATCACACATATAGCCAGAACCAGAAGTTACAATGAAAACTCAGGCCTAACTAATTACAAACAAGGAAATGATTCTCAAGGAAGTTAAGCGTTTTATTTGAACTCAAAGAGCTAGGAAGCAGTGGAGTAGAGCCCAAGTAGTATATCCAATTATAGGTCACTGTAGGACCCTGCTCTACACTGTGGTGTGCACCGGGTGCCCCAGGGACCCATTGGAAGGGCCTTTCGGCATGTCCTTAAGTCTGGGCTAGAAGATGGAAGTGGTATTCACACCACAATGTGTGCAGCCAAGGTTATCCTGGGCACTGTGAACAGAACAGTCATCTTCCTACTAGCCAGAATAAAAAAATTCATGCTCAAGAGAGAAAGTAGATTGACCAGGGTGCTTTGACCTAGCAGCAGCCATATTGAAACAATGTGAAATCATCTTTTCAATAGCAAGAGCTCCGCCCCCTCCCTCAGCCTTGTCCTCCCTTCTTCCTGGCCCCTCAAGTTGCTGAAGTTGCCTGGCTGCTTTTGACTAATTGAAACCTCAGAGTGCTGTTATGGTGCCTGTTGCTATAAACACGTTGGCAATTTGCATAAGTATGTGACATTATAAAAGTTCCTAAAAGATCTTATCCACGTTGCTGGCACACTGCCTGAATGAGAAGCCAGGTAGAAAGACAATGTGTGTGTTATTGAAAAAAAAAAAAAAAAAAAAAGAGTTTCTTGTTTTTGTTCCCTTGGCAGGTGAACAGGGCAAGAAATGGAAAACGCATCCAGTTCAGAAGCACCTCTAGTAGTTTGCTTTGTTTTGTTTTAGAGCAGAGAGATCTTTTTCTTGTACCTCCCAAGCTGCCTGACAAAAGATTGGGATTTAGAAATGGATTTGTGCTTTGGAATACTGAGTTCTTCCTAGGACAGGAAGGAATGCGGGAAATTGTCAAGTCCACCAAGGACCTGGCCCAGACAACCCTGGGACAGTGGTGTGAAGAACCCTGGGCCCCAGACCCACATGCACCCCAGGGCTCTCTCATATGTTCCTCTCCAAGAGGCTCTCCCTCCTTGCGAACAGAACATCTGAAGTAACAAGACAAAACCCATACCTTCCCAGCTTCAGAACCTCATCGCAGGAAATCCCGCTTTCTTCCTCCCTGTCCCTTCTACCTTCTGCTCAACTCCTGACACTCTGCTGCTCATTGAAGGGAAGCATCCCCAAGTTTCCAGATCTGAGCTGGAGCAGGTGCTAGGTGTTTTTGTCAGGATGAGGGATGTTGGAGTTTCATACAGTAGCTACTACCTTCCAGCAGTGCTCAGGGGATCCATCCATTTGCTCAGCCATGTGCAAAGCAAGTGCATTAACCATCAGGCCCCCTCCAGTCTCAACCTCCAGAGCCTCCTCCAGGCCAAGGTGTACCTCCCCTCAGTTTTCAGATATGGCTGTGAAGGTGGAGAGAAGAGGCTTCAGGCAGCTGGAATGTGAAACTGATCAATCTAGCACAGAATCCCAGTTTCATCAACAGGGTTATGAAAAAGACTAGCAAGATGACTGCAAAGTAGGAGACAATGACTGC
Organism: Suncus etruscus; assembly: GCF_024139225.1. Taxonomy (NCBI): domain Eukaryota; kingdom Metazoa; phylum Chordata; class Mammalia; order Eulipotyphla; family Soricidae; genus Suncus; species Suncus etruscus. Next base: position 27,655,065 of record NC_064855.1, on the reverse strand, counting down.
CCCCAGCTCCATTTCTTCTCTGCCTGTCTTCCTTGACACCTTCCACTTTATTAAAACCTAACAGAAACAGTCTGCACAAAATGCAGCTCTACAAACTCTTGGGTCACCTAATATGTCTTTTTCCTCAGAGGGCCTTGATAACTTGCTTCATTCACTTGTCTGCCCACCCCATTTCCCCCAACACTAATTTCTAGGCAAGCGCTGACTTGCTACTACTTGAGAGATTAGAAGATGAAGGTGGTTGACAAGCAGGAGGCCAAGAATCTGTTAAATGATCTAAACACTAAGATTTGCAAGGGAGAATGTCCACTGATCCCATCTCTTCGCCAAGAACAGAACTAGGCATCTTCTTTCTCCAGTTGGGCAGTAGAGTCTGAGCTATGTTCCTGTTACAGTAAGTGCCTGGCCTCCACCCACCACTCCCCTGAGCTACATTCCCAGAGGCTCTGACTGCACAGGAAGCCTCCCAACTCAGTAGCAGGCAGTTGGTGGGAGAGGGAGAGAGATTTAGGAAATCCACAAAGCTTGGATCCCTGGGCTTAGGCCAGAGAGAGGGTCTTCCATGAAAGGATTTGGGAGTTGAGTTTCTTTCCTTCTTTTGGCTCATACTGAAGCTTCCCAGACCACACCTCAAGAACAGATTTTTTCTGCCACCCAAGTGACTAGCATGCCATCAAGTGAGAAGAGAACCCCCATTCCCTCTATCAACATCTTCATGCCCCCAGGAAAGACACCTTTAGGCTGTACAAAAGGATTGAGAAAGCAAGAGTCTCGGGGGACATTATAGCCCCAAGACCATAGAGGGGACATGCCAGGACTTCTGGATGGAAAGAGATAGGAAGGGGAGGGGACCAGAAATTTCTGAGCACATACTATAGGCCAAGAATTCGACACAGATAATCTTATTTAATCCCACAGAAATCCTGGGAGGTAGCACTCATTCTTCCTTTTGTATTAATGAGGAAACGGAGGATCAGAAAAGTTAAGTAATTCACCTGAGGTCATATGACCACAGGGGTGGAGCCAGAATTTGAATTCTTTTTCATCCTTTCATTCCAAATCCGATGTTCTTTCCACCAGTGCTTGCACTTTATGAGCTCAGTTCCAAAGTTCTGACTTGGTCACTGGTCCCTGTCAACTTGTGAATTTGAGCAAGCTGTTTACCTTCTGTTTCCTGATCTGCAAATTGAGGATAAATATAGTACCTCGTAAGACTGTTGCAGGGATTAGATGAGTTATGCATATGAAGGCTTAGAGCCATCCTTAAGGTGTTGTAAGAGTGCTATAAAACTCAGCCATGACATTTGTTTTTGCTACCATTCTTACTACCTGGAAAAGGCACTTTCACTGGGCCTTAGTTTACTCATCTATAAAATGAGAGGGTTGGATGAACTAATGGAAGACTGCCCAACAAATATCCTATGCTTAATCTTTTCAGCATTGCAATTCCATTGCCTTGCTTGTCTTTCCAGATTTCCTCTTGGCTGCTTCAAATATTTCCATACAACCTGCCTTCTTCTCAGCACCATCCATGGACTCTCTTCGGTCTTACCACCATACCCTTGGTGTGCAGCTTGACTACTGTATCTGTAATTCTTTCCAGTCTTCACTCCTACTTGTTAGCCTTCTTGGATGATCCTGGTTTTCCTCTGCCAATTTGAGTTCTCTTCTTCTTTTAAGGCCCAGATTAAAAACTCAACTCTTCCATGAAACCATCTTGGGCAAGCCGCACCCTGAGATGACTTTTACATTTACCATTCCCTCAGCTCTTAGGCTCAGAGCATGAATCATCCTGATTCCAAATAGTTCTATTGTCTTGTTGAAGACATTTGATTTACCCAATTCCCAAAAAGTCAACTCTTCAAGGGCAGAATGTTTTCTATGTGGCCACCATGTTGAATGGGTATGTGTTTAGTTGAGTTAGGGATAACTTTTCCTTCCCTTTCTGAGGATCTTTTCCTCTTTCACTAAGGGCTGAGCACATGGCGGGAGGGATGTTCCTGCAGAATGTTCAGGATTCAGAATGAGTGAAAGATTTCGTCTTCTCCCAAGTTGCTGCAGAGGAAGAGAGGCAGACAAATACAAACAGCTTGTTTCCAAAGGCATAGAGAGGGACAATAGGAAACGTAGCAGAGAGAAGACAGGGCAGTTCTGGGAGTAAAGAGAGTGAGAAGGATCTAACATATTCTGATTTGTTGAGAGAAATTAAAAGGCATATATCAGAGAAAGGAAATAAGCAAAGGCCATGGTGGGAGCTGAAGTTAGAAATGTCATTTTCACTGACCCTTTGATCAGTGAATTAGGTCTTTATTATTCAAAGGAATCAGGTCTTTATCCTTCAGGGCTCAAATGCTTAGTCTCATAAAAAAAAACGGGAAGGTTTTTTGTTTGTTTAATATGAAGATGCCTTTATAAAAATCAGGGTGAGGCCAGAGAGAGAAACCATTTGCCTTGCAGGCAGTCAACCCAGGTTAAAACACTGGTACCACACAAAGTACTCTAAGAACCTCCTGGAGTGATTCCTGAGCACAACCCAGGAGAAAGCCCCAAGGACCCCTGGATATGGCTCCAAAACTAAACCAAAACAAAAATTCCAGGTGATGAGAACTGTTTGTCATTTCTGTTGTATTTTTTTGAGCAAATAAAGATTTGTCATTTGTGAATCAGAAAGCAAGTGTCCTGGTACATATTTTTGGAGAAACTGTCTCAGGATCATTGAAATATGGAAGAAGGGAGCCAGGATGATGTTCCATTAATTCAGAATTCCAGTTCCATTAGCTCTGCAACTTAAATTCTCCATTTCCCACTTGTTCATAAGTTCAAATGCTTACATGTGAATTGTAGCTAAGGGGGTCAGTGCTCTGGGGAAGTAGGAATGCTCCTTTCTTTCCTGAATATTTCCACAGCTTGCCCTCCCTTCTGAGGGCATTGAATAGTCCTCTGTGCAGCTTGGGGCTCCTGGGCTTTATCACCCATCTATCTGGTCTTTCAAAGTTGACAGTACTGACTTCTTTTCAGGTGTGAAGAAAAGTGCCCCTTGTAAGTGCTGGCTTATCTCAGACCCCTGCCCCCACCCAGGGGGGTGGCTTTAGTGCCTGTCAGTTGAATTTGACTAATAAGATCAAAGTAGAAGTGGTGGAATAGTCAATCATTTTTTTTTTCTTTGCCCATATTAGTTCCAAATTCCTTGCTTGGCCAAATATATATCTGGGTGATTTCTAAAATCTGACAGTCACTTTTAGGGACAGTTCATGAAGACAGGGCAGTTGAGGAGAGTTACTAAGAATAAAGAAGTACTTGAAAAAAAAAGAGGTACTTGGGGCTGATTGTTCTATGGAAAAGACATTTCAGGTCCTCTCTGGACACTTTCAAGGTACTGAATGAATTCTTATTTATTCTAATTGAGATTTTTATCCATGGGTAGTTTCATCCAAGGCCCCACAGCAGTTTGGATTGACAAAGAAAACAACTTTAATGAAGAGAAGAGTGCTCCCAGAGGGGGCCAGATTGAGGATCATGATGACAAAGATTGAAATGTTCTAGTATAAACCTCCTATAAAGATGCCTAGTTTAATTCCCATATCTAAGGTGCTCGGCAGACTGAGACAGTCATGCCTATCCCAGTCAGCTGTGCCTTCCCTGTCACACAGAGCTGTGCCCAGGAGACCCAAGAGGCTGCCTCAAATTCCAGAACTGGCCAAACCATGCTCTTCCTGGGACAGGCCTGAATTATTCATCTCATGTCCATTTCAGGATCGGCTCAGAACATTTTATATACAACCCACTGGCTTCCCAGAATAAACCATGTACCATCCAGAACAAACTCATTTCAGAAAGCAGATACTCTCCCCAGACAAACAATGAAAGACACCCCAAGTCTGTGCCACGGGTCTTTCACTCTGTCTTTGGGACCTGCACTGTCTGCCCAGAGCTTTCTCTTTTTGTAACTCACTTTGCTGTCTCCTCGGCAATCTTGCTTTCCTGATCGATCCTTTTGCCACCCTAAGCTCATTGGATCTAATGGACCCATGTTTGAGGTCCTCTCCGTTCAGTGACAGGCATTAAGAGGATGCTTCTGTTCTTATCTCTGGCCCCGGCAGTCATTGGCAGGATGCTGTGTTCATAGGAGGATTTGGCAAGGACAGGAAGAAAGAGAAGCACTTGATTCTGAGATCATGACTGAGAAGCAGCAGATAACTTGAATTCTCATCTTGATTCCTGACTGTTCTGGGAGCAAAGGGACATCACTATCTTGGATCCTGGGACAAGAAAAAGCATCCTGGCTAAGCTTCTGTTCTAAGATAATAAATCAAATATCCACTTCCCACTCTGAGACAGGAGTACCCCAAGTCTGGGCTGACTAGAACTTGGGGGGAAGGAGGCAGAGGGATAAGGCTGTCAGCAGGGATCCAGCAGCAAACACATGGGCAAGTCCTCTGAGCTCAAGAAATGCCCCAGGTAAAAGCTAATCTTCTGCAGGATTCTAGAGCAAGGCACTGCCTAGAGGGGGCACTAGGGACTAAAAGGGCCAGTGAGTGAGACGGAAAGAATCAAACCAGCTGAGAATTTTTCCAACACACACACACACACACACACACACACACACACACACACACACACACGCACATGCACACACACATGCACACACACGCACACAAGCTTTTATTCTGCTCTGTTTTAACTTCCCTTTGTTCTTCTGAAAAGATTTTATTGATGTCCATTTTGCTCAGGGAGAAAGATGAGCCACCTCCATGGCCAGTTTCTGTGCTGATCACTGGCCTGGGAGAGCAGAAACAAGGCAGATTCTATGTCCTCATTCTGTCCTTTCCACACCACACAGAGAATGACTTTTCTGCAGAAACTATTATTCATGGGTTTTTGGAGAAATCTGGGTTGAGTAACTATCCTATGAAGGGAATTCTGATACAGGCTAGAAGATGTTTAAGCCTTAAAAACATGATGCAAGAAGCTAACTAGTCACAATAGGATGATTATGTCTGATTTTATTGATAGGAGATATTACAAGTTGCCATGTTCACAGAAACAGGAAGAAAGTTGAAGTGCAGTTCCTGGGGATGATGGGGTACAGTAGGAAATGAGGAGTTTCAGTGTGGGAAGAGGAAGGATTTTTGGAGATTAACAGTGGTGTTAGCTGTCTAGAAATATCCAGTTGTTCAGTGAGATGGTACATGTTATGATGGTTAATATGGTACACTTTATGCATATATGAATATTTTATCCTCTGTGTATGTGTGTGTGCACATGAACACACATGCACCCTACCCCCAAACACACACTCAGAGTTAAATCCTTGCACAAAGAAACCTGCTTTGGCCTCCACTGGATTATTCAGCCAATCTGTCCATTCTGGAAGCTTCCTAATCTTTTGTTTGTTCTAATTATTACCAGATCAGTTGTGTTTTCATTTGCAGAGTTAATAGGTTGACACTTGACTTGGTTTGGAATTGGTGGGCTTTCTTGACCAGAAAGACATCTTGTCCCTGAGTTTATTCATATCAAGTGCTAGGCGACACAGGCACTAGACCCAGACTTAGAAGGTAAAGTAAGAAGACAGAAAGAATTGGGATTGAAATACACAAACTACAGTCTCCTGGAGAAAAAAAATAGTGGTGGCTAGGGATGAGGGTGAGAGTAGTGGGGGTTAAGGGTTTCTGTGTAAGGGGAGCACATTCTCTAGCTGACTACCACTGCAGAATGTGGATGATTCCCAGTTGCCATCCCAGCACTGCTAACAGAACTAGCAGTTGTGTCATCTCAAAAGAGTAGAGCTCTCATTTCTCATGCTCTGTCTGTCTCTGGGTCCTGTCAATCTGTATCACTTCCCAGCATCTCTTTCCACTGACACCAGCAACTGAATGCTTAAGGGCACTTTGCTAATTAACCACCCCTAGCCTGTGAGCCCAGGTGAGCTGCTGTCAAGATTTCCAAGCCTTGGGAAATCTAGGTTTGTATTCCAAGGGTTCCTCTACTGGTCTAGATTCAAGTCTTTCTGGCTAGGACTTTTCTGCAATATCACATAACTAGCCTGGGACTTGATGTAGCATCTATTAGACACCTACTTTGAGCAAGGTGATTTAGAAATCATTTTCTCTGGGGTTTCTTCAGTGTCTTAGGGCATTGGAGATGCTAGAGTCTTTTGGAAATGAAGCTTATGAGTCAATTGGTATTGGGTAAGGAGGGCTTTGTGAATAAAGTGCTTAACTACTCCAATGTGCTGCCCATGGGGCCAAGCCCTGGACCTCACTTTCCGTAATTAATTTCTTTGATTTGGGGGACACATGTGGCAGTACTCAAGGTTTACTCTTTTCTCTTTGCTCTAAGGTCACTCCTGGCAGGGCTCTGAGGACCATCGGGGTATCAGGGATTGAACCAGGGTCAGCTGCATGCAAGGCAAGCAACTTTATCCTCTGTGATATTGCTCTGGCATCACTATATTTTATTTTAAATGTTATTATTGTTTAGGTAATATAATTGCAGAGTTAAAATACATGACTTTTATCTATGAAATTGTTGTATTCCACCATCTCCAAAAGTGCCTATGACCTTCCACCATGCACCTATGTTACCCCAACACTGTCCTCATTTCCTCCTCTCTCCTTCCTAACAGCTTGGCCAACAGCTTATCTAAGAGTTTGTTATCTTTTGATACTGTCTATTCTTATTTTGTTTTTATATTCCACAGATGAGTGAGATTGACTGGTCTTTGTTCGCTGTCATTTGATTTATTCTGCTTACCAGGAGGATATCCTTCACTTCTATCCATGCAGATGCAAAATGTATGATCTCATTTTTTTCTTAATGCTGCATGGGATTCCATTGTGTATACTTGTAATAGCTTCTTTATTCCTTCATCTATCATTGAGCATTTGGGTTGTTTCTATATCCTGGTTCTAAGCACTGCAATGAACATAGATGTGTGTATATTTCCAGAGGAAATTTTCTGTGTTTTGATGGGGGAGATGCCAAGAAATGAAATCACTGGATCATATAGGACTGGAACAACATTTTATTTTAGTTAACTAATTAATTTTGGGATAAGGGGCTACATATAGGGATGGTAGGGACTTACACCTGGCTTTGTGCTCAGGGCTAACTGCTGGTGGGGCTCAGAGAATCACATGGAGTACCAGGGATTAAACCTGGGTCAGCCTCAGGCAAGGCAAGTGGCAAGTGTTGTACTCACTGGTCCCTGAACCTCAATTTAGACTCTAGCCTACACATTCATCTCACCCTGTGATGGTATAACAACTTTATTCCTGGGTATGAAACACCAAGTCTTTGTCTATAAGTCTCCCTTCTTGGGCTACAATGATACCACAGTGGGGAAGATGTTTGCCTTTCATATGGCTGACTCAGGTTCAAACTCCGGCATCCCATATGGTCCCCCAAACTGGCCATGAATAACTTCTGAGTGCAGAGCCAGGAGTAATCCCTGAGCTTTTCTAGGTGTGGCCCAAACAAAAAGAAACAAACAAAAAGACTTCCTTCTTTTTTTTATGGAAATAGGATTTAATTTAATAAATTAATGACTTGACACATAACTATAGTTTACAGAGTTTGCAATACAGTGACAGAAATGTCAGATTTTAAACAATTCATACTATTCCAAAAATAGCATATTTTAAATGATTGTCTTTTTTTTTTCTTTTTTTGTTTTTTTGGGCCACACCCGTTGATGCTCAGAGGTTACTCCTGGCTATGCACTCAGAAGTCGCTCCTGGCTTGGGGGACCATATGGGACGCCGGGGGATCGAACCGAGGTCCGTCCAAGGCTAGCGCAGGTAAGGCAGGCACCTTACCTCCAGCGCCACCGCCCGGCCCCAAATGATTGTCTTTATTGATTTCTTCAACTGTTATTATATTTTTCCTATCTTCATTAAGAATGACTTACTATTTTTTACATCTTGGTGATTTTATACAATGAGTAATATTTTACCTTATATCACATAAATTTACTTCACATTATATTTGTATAATACTAAAATTGTAAAACTACAAAGTTTTTTATAAATTCAACAGCCATTAGTTATTATAAATAAAAGATATTTTGAAGTAAAATAGAAGCAATACTAAACAACTCAGTATTAAAAAGCTACATGCAAAGTCCGAAAGTTTTGAGTGTTTCTGTGATCTGAAATATTTTTCTGCCTATTTTCTTTTTTTTTCTTTTATCTTTTTCTTTATTTAAACATCTTGATTACACAAATGATTGTGATTAGGGTTCAGTCATGTAAAGAACACCCCCCTTCACCAGTGCAACATTCCCACCACCAATGTCCCAAATCTCCCTCACCCCACCACACCCCCACTTGTACTCCAGACAGGCTTTCCAGTTCCCTCATTCATTCACATGATTATGGTAGTTCTCTGTGTAGTTATTTCTATAGCCACACTCACCACTCTTTGTGGTAAGCTTCATAAAGTGAGCTGGAAGTTCCAGTCCTCCTCTCATTGTCTCTGAGGATTGTTGCAAAAATGACTTATTTTTTTTAAAACCCATAGATGAGTGAGACTATTCTGCATCTCTCTCTCCCTCTGACTTATTTCACTCAGCATGATAGATTCCATGTACATCTATGTATAGGAAAATTTCATGACTTTATCTCTCCTGACAGCTGCATAATATTCCATTGTGTATATGTACCATAGTTTCTTTAGCCATTTGTCTGTTGAAGGGCATCTTGGTTGTTTCCAGAGCCTGGCTATTGTGAATAGTGCTATAAAAAAAAAGGTGTGAGGAATGGGTTTTTGTATTGTATTCTTGTGTTCTTAGGGTATATCCCTAGGAGTGGAATAGCTGGGTCCAATGGGAGCTCAATTTCCAGATTTTGGAGGAATCTCCATATCGCTTTTCATAGAGGTTGGACTAGATGGCATTCCCACCAGCAGTGGATAAGAGTTCCTTTCTCTCCACATCCCCACCAGCACTGATTGTTCTCATTCTTTGTGAAGTGCGCCAATCTCTGTGGTGTGAGGTGCTATCTCATCGTTGTTTTAATTTGCATCTCCCTGATGATTAGTGATGTGGAGCATTTTTTCGTGTGCCTTTTGGCCATTTGTATTTCTTTTTTATCAAAGTGTCTGTTCATTTCTTCTCCCCATTTTTTGATGGGATTAGATGTTTTTTTCTTGTAAAGTTCTGTCAGTGCCCTGTATATTTTGGATATTAGCCCCTTATCTGAAGGGTATTGGGTGAATAGTTTCTCCTACTCGGTGGGTGACTCTTGTATCCTGGGCACTATTTCTTTTGAGGTGCAGAAGCTTCTCAGTTTAATGTATTCCCATCTGTTGATCTCTGCTTCCATTTGTTTGGAAAGTGCAGTTTCCTCTTTGAAGATGTCTTTAGTCTCAATGTCATGGAGTGTTTTACTGACGTGTTGTGCTATATACCTTATGGTATCAGGTCTGATATCAAGGTCTTTAATTCATTTGGATTTAACTTCGTACATGATGTTAACTGGGGGTCTATGTTTGCTTTTTTGCAAGTGGCTAACCAGTTCTGCCAGCACCACTTGTTGAAGAGATTTTCCCTGCTCCACTTAGGATTTCTTGCTCCTTTGTCAAAAATTAGGTAATTGTATGTCTGGGGGACAATGTCTGAGAACTGAAGCCTATTCCACTGATCTGAGGGTCTGTCTTTATTCCAATACCATGCTGTTTTGGTAACTATTGCTTTGTAGTACATTTTAAAGTTGGGGAAAGTAACACTTTATAAAAGTGTTCCCATTTTTTCAATTTCATGGAAGAGCCTGGCTAGGGTTGGTAGTAGCTCCTCTGAAAGATTTGAAAAAATTCATTAGGAAATCCATCTGGGACTGGGCTTTTCTTTATGGGCAGATGTTTGATTACAGTTTCAATTTTCTCAGTAGTGATGGGGGTGTTTAGATATGCTATATCCTCCTTACTTAAATGTGGAAGGTTATAAGTGTCCAAGAATTTTTCCATTTCTTCTAGGTTCTCACGTTTAGTAGCATAAAGTTTCTCAAAGTAGTCTCTGATTACCCTATGAATCTCTGCAATATCTATCGTGATCTCCCCCTTTACATTTTTAATACGGGTTATCAGATTTCTCTCTCTCTCTTTCATTGTGAGTTTTGCCAATGGTCTATCAATCTTGTTTATTTTTTTCAAAGAACCAACTTCTGCTTTCGTTGATCTTTTGGATTGTTTTTTTGGTTTTCCACTTCATTAGGTTCTGCTTTCAGCTTTGTTATTTTCTTCTGTCTCCCTATTTTTGGTTCCTTTTGTTGGTCATTTTCTACTTTTTTGAGCTGTGTCATTAAGTTATTCAGGTATGCCCCTTCTTCCTTCCTGATGTGTGCTTGCAGAGCTATAAATTTTCCTCTCAGGACCACTTTTGCTGTGTCCCATAGATTCTGGCAGTTTGTGTCTTCATTATCATTTGTTTGCAGGAAAGTTTTGATTTCCTTTTTGATTTCATCTCGGACCTACTGGTTGTGCAGTAGCAGACTGTTTAATTTCCAAGTGTTAAAGTTTTTCTTCTGTGTGGCTTTGTAGTTCACATCTAATTTCAGAGCCTTGTGGTCAGCAAAGGTAGCCTGCAAGATTTCTATCATCTTGATTTTATGAGGTGTGTTTTATGTGTCAGCATGTAGTCTATGCTGGAAAATGACCCATGTACATTGGAAAAGAATGTGTATCCAGGTTTTTTGGGATGGAGTGTCCTGTATATATCTAATAGTCCTCTTTCTTCCATTACTCTTTTCCGGGCTAGTATGTTTTTGTTGGGTTTCAGTCTGGTTGACCTATCAAGTGTTGATAGGGCCGTGTGTCTCTCACAATTATTGTGTTATTATTGATTTCTTCTTTCAGATTTGTCAGTAATTGTATTAGATAATTTGCTGGTCTCTCATTGAGTGCATATATGTTTAATAGTCTGATTTCTTCCTGTTGCACATATCCCTTGATTAGTACACAGTGTCCATCTTTGTCCCTTACCACTTTTCTGATATAACGTTGGTGTTATCAGATATTAATACCGCCACCCCAAGTTTTTTGAGGGTGTTGTTTATTTGGATGATTTTCCTCCAGCCTTTGATTTCGAGTCTATGTTTGTTCTAACTATTCAGATGTGTTTCTTGTAGGCAGCAGAAGGTTGGATTCATCTTTTTGACCCATTTTGCCACTCTATGTCTTTTAATTGTTGAATTTCATCCATTGACATTAAGGGAGATGATTGTCATAGGATTTAATGTCATCTTTGTAAATAAGTTTGCTGTGTTTGTTGGTCTCTCTTGTCTTAAAGTGGACCTGTCTTTTTTCCTTTAAGGCTGGTTTTTCATCTGTGAATTTTCTGAGCTGTTGTTTATTCATGATGCTCTGTATTCTTCCTTCAAACCTGAACGTGAGTCAGGCTGGGTACAGTATTCTCAGTGAGGCATTCATTTTATTCAGTCTTGTCACAATATCCCACCACTGTCTTCTGGCCTTGAGAGTTTCTTGTGACATGTCTGCTGTAAGTCTTAGGGATGCTCCTTTGAGTGTAATTTTCCTTTTTGATCTTGCTGCTTTCAGTATTCTATCTCTATCTGTGGGATTTGTCATTGCAACGAGGATGTGTCTTGGGATGTTTTTCTTTGGGTCTCTTTTAGCTAGTACTCTTTGGGCATGTAGGATTTGATTGCATGTAGTCTTTAACTCTGGGAGTATCTCTTTGATGATGTCTTTGACAGTTGATTCTTCCTGAAGATCTCCTACCTGGGTCTCTGGTACTCCAATGATTCTTAGGTTGTTTCTGTTGAGTTTATCAAAGACTTCTATTTTCATCTGTTCACATTCCTTAAGTACTTTTTCTATTGCCTGTTCATTTGCTTTAAGGTTCTTTTCCAATTTATTTTGTTGTGTTGAGTTTTTCTGCTAACATCTTCCAGTACTCCGATTCTCTCCTCAGCTGCTGATACCCTGCTGGTGAGGCTATCCATTGAGGTTTTCAGTTGAGCTACCATGTTTTTCAGATCTGTTATTTCAGTTTGGAGTTTTCTGATTTCTGTCTTTGTGTTCTGTTCAGATCAATCTATGGTTTCTTTGAGTTCTTCAAACATCTTTTATATTGCTATTTTAAGTTCCTTATTCAAGAGGTTATTGGAATTTATTAGGTCATCCAAGCTTACGTTTTCATTCTCTGTGCATGGTGTTTGTCTGCAAGGTTTCCCCATTGTCACGCTTGTAGTGTGGTGTTTCCTGCGTGTTGTGGTGGGGTTCATTGGTTAGAAAGAGTGCGCAGCCACAAAGCGCTCTTCTGCTGCTTCTAGTTGATAGTCAGAATGTACTCACAGCCAGAATGTACTCACTGGGCAGCTTCAAAATGCAGTTTTTTGGGGGTGAGCTCCCTAGGCCTCTGAGGAGACCTTCAGGGATTCAGAAACACAGGCAGACAGGCGCAGAAGTTTCCCTTGAAGTCCTTAGAGTGAACAAAGGCACAGCAGGGCAGAGCCTTCACAGGCTAGAGAGCTCAGCTTATTGGATGGCGATCCCCACAGCCAGAATGTACTCACTGGGCAGTTTCAAAATGCAGTTTTTTGGAAGTGTGCTCCCTAGGCCTCTGAGGAGACCTTCAAGGATTCAGAAACGCAGGCAGACAGGCACAGGAGAAGTTTTCCTTAAGACTTCCTTCTTGATTTTATCAAACACAGAGTGAATACCATAGCTTCGATCAAATACCTTGATCTCACATCTTATTGAAAGCATCAGAAAAAAAATTCTACCTTAACTGCCACACCTAACCCTGTGGCTGTTTTGGGATATAATATCACATAATAATTAAATATTTAGTAGTAATTAAATTCACATAATAATGGAAATAATTTTAAAGAACCTTTAATAAGTATTTAATTAATATTTACTTAAGCGTCATTCTATTTATTATCTCCATTTCCCCACTCCTATGAGGTGAACCCATTATCAACATCCTCATTATTTTTTTATAAGGGTGAGAGCTAAGAGTTCACTCAGCCACGAAGTGAGAGAGAGCCAGGATTGGAACTAAGAAAATTCTAACATAGTATCATTAGCCCCTTGTGACTTGCCAAAGACAGCAAAGATGCTGGATATTCCTGAAAGGAATGTCTTTTCCAATAAAACCTCCCCTACCTTTAGGAAAATTTTTTACTGTTTTTAATGGATAACTTTTATTTTGATTTAAGTATTCAACATTGACAGGATCCTGTATGTTCAGCTTTCTACTTTCTCTCCCTTCCATCCTCCTAGCAATCCTGTGCAGCAGAATAGGGGAATAGAGGAGATACAAGGTGTTTATCAATGATACCTGACCCAGATCTGGGCAATTTTGGAGAAGAATTTAAAGATACATAATTTAAAGATTTCCTCAGGTTCTCAACTGGCGAGGTTTGTTCAAGGATTACCTCCAGCATAGCCCAGCTCACATCTCATGTAGCCATTGGGCTTACTGTCTCCAATTCAGAGACATTGTCTTAGCACCTAACTCAGTCTAAGAATGTGGCTCAGCAGAAGAGCACTTGTCTTGTCTGTGTGAGACCTGAGTTTGATTCCTGGCACTGAGGGCTAGGGAAAATGGCCTCATTCAGTCAAGCATGGTTTAAGCAACTCTGAGTATGAATGGTAGTGTCAAAAATGCCAGAGGGGCTTGCTCTTAGCAGGTTTTTCTGTTTCCTATAGTATTATTACTCAGGGAAGGCAAGGAAGTCTACAAATTAGAATAGTTTAAAGAAAAACATGGTGAGATGCTCCCACATCAGTGTCTTCTCAGAAAGTCAACTCCAGGGGCCTGAGAGATGGCGCAGCAGTAGGGCTTTTGCCTTGCATGCAGCTGATCCAGGATGCATGGTGGTTTGAATCCCACCATCCCATATAGTCCCCCACGCTTGCCAGGAGCTATTTCTGAGTTCAGAGCCAGAAGTTATCCCTGGGCACTGCTAGGTGTGACCCAAAAACCAAAAAAAGAAAGAAAGAAAAGGTCAACTCCAATGACTTCTGTTCTCCATGGGTTCAAATGATCCAGAACTGGCTGGAATTTTTTCAAGTAGAAGAGATTTTTCAAATGCCAGAGAGAGCATTGAGGTCAACTTTTTAAGCTTCAATCTAAATAAACTTGGTATCTTTCAGAGAGTTTTCTGAGGAACATCAGGGTTTCTTTTAAGTGTCCGAATGTCCCTTATGTCATGCTCTGTCAACTGTCCACTCTCTGCTCAAGCAGAGTCCTCATGGCCCAGAAACTCCTTACCTCCCAGAATTATCCATTTCTCAATCATCTTTATTGTTAAAATCAATCATCTTTATTATTAAAAATAATATCTTTATTATTTAACACAAATTCTAACCACGTCCATGGAATCTATCCGAATATCTAATTTCTGCTACCTAGAGCCACACATACAAAATAAAAGTGAATCCTTTTCCGCTTAACATATTTTGCTTTAAGCACTGTTAAGTAGTTATACAACTTTTTCCCCAAATAAAGCATTTCAGGTTCTTTTCTATGATGGCTGTAATTGCCCGTGGTGTTCATACATTGTTCAGTTGTGCTGCATATGTTAGGTTGTGGTACTAATACACATACCCATTGGGGATTGTACTCTTTGACTTTGGTGCAGTCAGAAATTGCCATTGGTGCCAGTGAATGCTGACAACAGAGCTACCAGGATCATGTTTGGGCATATGTGGCACTGGCAATGGACCACATAATACATTATTGTGTGGTACGTGCTTGAAATCACTTCAGTGGTTTCATTTTGCTTCCTTCAGTCCATGGAGTATCATTTTAAAAATTGGACAGGGGAGGGCAGAAGGCTAGTACAGTGAACAGTAGCACCAGGTGTGGCCTCCAAAAAAAACCTAAAAAAATTAGATGGGGTCTTTTCAGCTCTATGCTCAGGCGTCACTCCTAGAAGTGCTCAAGAAACTTCAGGTGCCAGGGATTGAACTGGAATTAGATGTATGCAAGGAAAGTACCTTAACCAATATATCATCTCCCTGGCCTCTGAAACATTATTTTGTTTGGTACTAGGGCCACACCTGGGAATGTTCAGGGCTTACTCCTGGCTCTTTGCTCTGATCGTTCCTGGTGGGGCACAGGAGACCACATGGGCTGCTGAGGATCAAACCAGAGTTGACTGCATGCAAAGCAAGTGCCCTACCTGCTGCACCATCTCTCTATCCCCAGAAGCATCATTTTTCAGATGCCTGTGAAGTAACATGAGCACCCACCAAGTTACAGAAGTTAGACATTTGAAGCAGCTGGGCATATAGGTTGTCTTCTAATGAATCATTTCATGTTTCTACAATTTTCTACTCACCCTATTGGGATTTAGAGTTGAACTTTGGCTGCGGGAATTGCTCTGGCATACCCTGATATACCTCCCATCCACAGACAGCTCAGGCAGAATAGAGGTGATGGGAGTGCTTGTTGGGCTTAGTGACACATGAAAGGCATGGATGATCACATCCAAGGTTGACGAAGGCTCTTTGAAATAAGGAGGAAATGAGAGAATCTATAACTTCCCTCACCCCTTATGGAACTAAGAATTAAATCATATTGGATGCCACTTTCTACAAGTAGGACTGACCACTTCATTGATGACAAATGTTAGGAGAAACTGAAATTTGAGCATTGCTGAGAACGTACATGGTAGCTGCAGTTTAAACCACTTTGGAAACAGTCAGAAATTGCTGAATACAAATTATTTCCTGACTTCTTTATTGCAGCCAAGATATATGCCTAGAGAATAAAATCCTGGACCTATAGAAAAACACACAAGGACATATTCATATCAGTTTATAAACACTATAAGAGCTTACCTGTGCTATATCCACATGATGGAATAGAATATAGTCTTTAAAGATTAGATGGTTTAATATTTTTAAGATCACCTCTAGGTTATTTGTAAATTCAATACATCCCTGTCAGCATCCTACCTGGAATTTTTACAGAAAGTGCCAGTCTGACAATTTCTCAAAATGTTAGACATATTTACCATGTCATCCAGCAATTCCATGCCTAGGTAAAAACTCAAGAAATGCAAACATCTGTTTAATACCACAACTGTTCCTGGTTGTTTACTGCAGCATTATTCACCATAGCCAAAAGAAGAAACAGCCTAATGTCCCTCAGATGATAGACATTAGCTAAAGAAAAGATGGCATAAGTACATAATGGAATGTTATTGGGGCATATAAGGGATAATGAGTGGAGTTCTGCCACAACTTGGATGGACCTTAAACACATCATGCTAAGAAATAAAACCACAAAAGACAAGCAATTATAGGCTCATGTTAATGCCAAAATGTTCAGAATCAAGAAATCAGTTAATAGTCTATAGATTTCTCATAGTATAGGGTTGGAGGGGATGGCGCAAAGTGGGTGGCTGCTAACAGGCATGGGGTCCTTTTAGAGAGAAGGATCTATCTATGAACAAGTGAAAAGCTTGGAATTGTACATTTGAAATTTAAAACTTTTATAGATTGCACCATGTTAGATGAGTATCAATCTGTTTGATGTGTGACAAGTATCCATAATACTGCTAAGAATAAGTGGTGGTGGTGGTGGTGGAAGAGAGAGAAAGAGAGAGAGAATAAAGCAGATGAGGTGCTTGCCTTGCCTGCAGCTGGACCAGGTCAGTACCACATAGAGTCCCACAAGCCCTACCAGGCATGGTCCCTGAGTGCAGTTAGGTGTAAGCTCTGAACCCTGCTGGGTGTGGCCCTAAAACAAAAATCAAAACAAAACTAAACAAGATGATGGGAGCTGGAAAAATAGCTCTAAGGCTATAGCACATGATTCTCACCCACCACCCATCCACCCACTCACCTACTAATCCATATATCCATTACTCACCATTTAACTACAAATTCATCACTCAGCCATTCACTTATATTTCAGTTCATCCATCCACTCACCATCCCATCTCACCAGCCATCCGGCATAATTAGAACCTACTATGTGCAGAGGAGTACTATGTGACAGAGCAGTAACATTTCTAGAGTACCTACTATGTGCAGTAGACTGCGTTGTGTACATTATATGCCATATACTGTGCTGTGTACTTTATGTACACTTCAGACACAATTTGGTGCCAAAGTATCACTGACAACTTGTATTTAATTTCTGTTTTCTTGTTATTCAGAGTGCTTTCACATACACTATCTTATTTAAGAGTCATAAACAGAAGGCAGAGATAGTATCAGGTAAACAAACCAATGTCTCCTCCCTAAAAAGACCTCTATGTCCTAATTTTTACATGACCAAAGGAACTTCGCTGTCTAATTTTAGGAGCTTGAGATAGTGTGGTTATTACTGGATTAATGAGGTGGGCCCTGGCCAACAGCAGCATCCTAATTAATTCACAACATAGGCAGGATGATTGTAGTGACAAAGGCAGTTGAAGATGCTCTGCCTTAAAAATGGAGGAAGGGTCCATGAGCCAAGGCATGCAGGTAATAGTCACAAGGATAAAGTCCTCTCTCTTAGAACTTCCCAGAAGAACACAGCCTCTTCTCAGACCTTGATTTTATTATCTTCACTCTAAGCCTTATGACACTTTTTTGGGGGTTCCTCAGCTACTCAAGCCCTAGGCTTTTCTTTGAATCAGTCTCAGAGAGCCCATCTATGAACATCTGCTCACCCAACATTCCATTTTAATCCCACCCTTCTTCCTCATAACGTGCAGATCTGGGAAAATATGGTCTTGGAGTTTGGTTGACTAGAATTTAAATCTGACTCCATTATTTATCTGGAAAACTTAACTAGTGTTTCTGAATTCACTATCCTGTGTGATCAAATGAAGAAAAAGACTTTGTCTCATAAAGTTGTAGAGAATATGTGATTACTGTCCAAAGACAGTGATCTAGACATAGCCTGATGATTTCCTTCTCCACATATGCTGAACCCTTTTTATTTGTCCTCTCTCCTTCCCCTTCCCATCTTTCATTAGTTTTCATTATCCCATTGAGATTGACCAGAAAGAACTCTGAGGGTCTAGTCTCATGGTGCTGTTAACCTAATAGCCAGACTCGAGTTTATCACTGTCTCTAAATGTCAGAGTCTTCAACTAGACAAGAAGATTCTATGGGTGACCCCTAAGGTCCTGGTGCCTTGTAACTTTCCCTTCATATATTACAGGAAGCTCCTCTGGAATCTCACTAGCTCCTCACACTGTTTTCCATCATTGACTGTCATGGCAATTCTTTCTCCTTGGTTCACATTCCACTGCCCTGTTGAAACATGTCCCTGGAGTTTTATTTTTGCTCTTTACTTTAAAAATGTTCATCCATAAGGATTTATGTCAGTCAGAATGACTGGAGGCAGGATGGTGGAATTATTTCTGCATGTTGATAGGGAAAGTTAGCTTTGCAAGGCAAAAATGTTGTCCTTGAGGGAAAAAGCTGTCCATCTTTGAAAGCTGTGTCCTCATCACGCCTCCTTCCCAAGAGCCCATGACAGTATTTGGCAGAGTTCATGATATACCAGCAATGATCTGTCCCTTCCTCCCTTTCTCCCTTTTTCCTCCCTCCCTCCCTCCCTTCCTTTCTTCCTTCCTTCCCTTCCTTCTTCTCTCCCTCCCTTTCTTCCTTCCCTCCCTTCTTTCCTCCCTCCCTCCCTTTCTTCCTTCCCTTCTTTCCTCCCTCCTTCCATCCCTTCATTTCCTCCTTCCCTTCCTTTCCTCCTTCCCTCCTCCCTTCCTTCCTTCCTTCCTTCACTCCTTCCTTCCATCTCTTCCTCCTTCCCTCCTTTCTTCCCTCCTTTAATCCTTCCTTCCCTCCCTCCTTCACTCCTTCCTTCCATCCTTTTCTCCTTCCCTCCTTCCTTCCCTCCCTCCTTGTCTCCTTCCCTCCCTCTCTCCTTCCTTCATTCCTTCCTCTTTTCTTTCTTTCCTATTCTTTTTGAACATTTATTCTTAACTAAACTGCAATTATATTTGAACTGTAATTATTTTTAAATTTTTTATTGAAACACCATAATATACATTGTTGATGGTTGAGTTCATTCAACACTCATCCTGAACACCAATTATTTGTGCTAAACTTCAAAGCTGTAATCATGAACAGGACAGAATTCTTGCCTTTCTGAAACTATTTTACTTATTCATTGACAAATTCATTGTTTTGTTTGTCATTTAGTTTGGGAGTCACGCCTGGCAGTGCTCAGTGAGTTACTCTCAGCAGTACTGGGGGATCAAACTCCAGCTCTAGTTTTTTAAGACATTTCTCAGTACATTTAGCAAATACATACACACACACACACACACACACACACACACACACAGACACACACATAGTGTGTGTGTGAGTGAAAGAGAGAGAGAAAGAGAGAGAGAGAGATCAGGGTCTCTGGAAACCAACCATGAAAGAGGCTGGAGAGAGCCCAGTGCAGCACAGAACTCTTGGTGCTAGTTACCTCTCTTCTATCCATTCCCACCTTCCCTACTGGCTCAAGCCCTGTTCTAACAGGTGAGCTATTTGAAGGTGGGGTTATATCTATAGAAAATCAGCGGATTAATAAAAGATTAACATTATTACCATCGTAATTACACCTTTATTTTCACCAGGATTCTCAAAGTTCAAATTAATCCTGCCCTACCCTCCTAAATTGACAAGTAATTAATTGCTGGAATCTCCTAATGGAGGGATTTGTATTTCCTGAGTGTCTCCCAGTGACAGACACCATAAGGGTTGAAGAGGAGGCAGCACACTGCCAGAGCAGTGGAGGGTGACAGGAAATCGTTCCCTCTGTTTCCAGTGACTGAGCTGCAGAGGGGCAGGGGCAGGGTCGGGGCCTTGGAGCTTCTAGATTTGGTTTTCCAGGCTCACCCCGGTGTCTTGGTCAAGCTACTTCCTCTGCTAGAGCTTTGTCATCCATCTTGCTCGTAGATGACAACTAAGCCCAACTCACACTTTCAATGTGGGTTCTATTCTTTAGCAGTTATGTGTTTGTGAGGTCTCTGACTTCTTGAAGGCAGCAATACCCATACTGGATAGCCCCATTTATCTTTTGGTCTCTGTATTTTCATCTCAATTCACATCTTAATTCACACTTCTTATTTCCTGTCCTGATGCTCACAACTTACTCTGTGCTATCTCTCCCAACTCCTTTGAGCTTCTTCTCCTCTTTTATTCTTCTCCTTATGAACTTGACTCCCTCTATTCTCAGACTCATCAGAGCTGCTTTTTCCCCTCAGTTCTCCCCCAACATAAGAGGCTGTATATTCAATTCCCTGCACTTGTGCTGATTCACCGTAGAGCAAGCTATTTGCTGACCTGGCCTAGTCAGGACAGAGTCTCCCAAGTCTTGTCCGAGCTATGTCAATAGGAGGAGGCTGTGGGAATAAAGAGAAAGGGGGCAGCATGGTGGGTCAAGTGAGTGCTTTTCTTTTCTTTTCTTTTTTCTTTTTTAGTTTTTGGGTCACACCTGGCAGCGCTCAGGGGTTACTCCTGGCTCCACACTCAGAAATCGCTCCTAGCAGGGTCAGGGGACCTTATGGGATGCCGGGATTCGAACCATCTGCATGAAAGGCAAACGCCTTACCTCCATGATATCTCTCCAGGGGAATTCATTCCAAGAGTATATAGCACAAGCTTCCAGTCAGGGTTTTCAGTTGGGGAGGTAGTTCTGTCTTTGGGAATAAAATCCCAAACTGGGATGAATTCAAGTACAGAATGGGGGCGCTATTATTGCCACTTCCCTAGATTCTGCTCCATGGTCACATAAGAGAAAGCCACAGCAAAAAGAGGTTCAAGGCCACAATAACTGAGGTCTTTCTTAAAAAGTTTCAGGGGCATCTTCAAGCAGAGCCACTTTATCACTCAGTTCCCTGCCCACCTCCACTTTTGTATTTAGCCTCACTCTTTCTCTCCATAATATGGTCATCCAACTAATTCATGTGCATGGAAGCCAGAGAAGTCCTTTCCCCTCTCTTCCCACCCTTTTCTCATCCCTGTTGCAATGATCACAGGGGGAGGGGGAAGCGAGCTTCAGGCACCCCCCTTAATGGAAGTTCACACATGCTTGGCTGCCATGTGGTTAGAAATGGAATCTCAGAGTGCTGAGCCACCAGAATGGTGCTGGATACACTGGGGGTGGCACCAGAGTTGCAACATGTGGTCTCACTCATGTAAGACAGAAAGTTAGCCACAGAGCTGTCTCCCAGCCCCTTCCATAGACCTCTTCAAATCATCACCAGGTATGCCTTTCTGTTTTCCCACCTGATCTTGCTTCTCCCTATTTTAAGAGAAAGTCCCCATAGAGAGAGAGAGAGAGAGAGAGAGAGAGAGAGAGAGAGAGAGAGAGAGAGAGAGAGAGAGAGTATATGTGTTCATGCTGATAATTGGGGAATTCCATCATTAGAAAATGTTGGGTTGCTAAGCTTTGGAGTTTAGAACTGATTGTGAAAATAACTGAGATTCATCCGAGTATGAGCAGATGGTGTGGCAGAAAAAAAGGTTGTGGCTGGGTAGCTGGGAAGAGGACTCAAAGCCATTGAAATGTAAGCTTGGCGTGAGAGAGTTCTGGGTTCAAATCCTAGCATCATTGGGCCCCTGAGCATGACTGGAATGTCCCCTTCTATCTCCAACAACAGCAGCAAAAATCATTCTTGTGGCGATCTACAAATCTGGTGGAGAGAGAACTAAAATCCTGCAGTCATAGAGCCAGGTAAAAAGACTGTGGAGGGAAGGACTCAGAAATAAATAGCTTTTCTAGAGCCTAGCTTGAGTAATGGTGTGGACCAAGGTGTGGCACTTGGGTCAAGAGCAAGGAGAGGTCTGTCTCAAGGTTCCTCTCCTGACATCATGCTCCTTGATCCTTGGCTTCATTTCCAGGCCACGGCCATCAAAATGGCAAGATGCTTACTAGTTTCAGGGTGTGGTAGTCTAGACTACAGAACACCAAAGAGAACCCTGTCATTGCCAGACCCCTGGTTTCTTTGTCCCTAGAGTGGCTAGGTCAGGCTGTGGGATGGAGAGACATTTGGGCAGGATAGAGAGTTACTGGGAGAGCAGCAGGGAAAAGTGATTTCCCCTTGGGGCTAGCTCAGGAGCTTCCAAATCTTCCAGTTTGCAGTCTCTAACCAGGGCTTTCCAGGGAGAGAGCCTTGGTCTGGATTCTGACAGCAGAGCCACAGCCCATGAAGCTTAGCTTTCTTTTCACAAAGCGCCATTGAGGAAAGAAAGGCAAGCAAAGAAGCAGGATGAGCGGAGTGTATTGCATCTGACCTTCTTTTCTGAGGACAAACTAAAGGGCACACAGGAATTCCAGTGTTTAGGATTATGAGATTACTTTTGGAAAAAAAGAAAGAAAAATAGATAGTGTTAATTAATTTTTATTGGCAACCTCACCCTCTTCCTCCTCTCTATTCCTCCTTTGTCCTGTCCCAAGGAGAAATCGTGGGAGAGGCCAGGCCTGTCTGTGGGCTTGGCAGTCCCAGTATGATGTGGGGAGGAGTGGCCTCTCCACGGGGGGCCACAGGGACTCTGCCCCACCCCGGCTCTTGCACAAGAGCAGCCAGGTAAGCAGATGGAGAGTCCTGCTCAGGCTTTTTTTTTTTTTTTCAAAGCTCTCCAACTTCTCAAAGGATTCTTTGTTAGTTCTTGTCAACCTATCCACAAGGCCGGCAGTGGCAGCAGCACCAAGATGAAGCAGTGACTAGATGGGCCAACTTCTGAGCTAACCGGGGCAGCTGTGGGCTTTTCAGGACCTTGCAAAAAATATATCTATGAGTCTTGCCCCCAAAGGAAGCTTTCTAGAAGGTTTCCTTCCTGCTTAGACTGTGTCTTTATGCAATGTTGTCCTCAGTGCATTTTATATGCCAATGACTGTATCCAGAGAAGGTCATACATGGTTGGATCAGATACAGATCCAATGCCGAGATTGAGTCACAACCAAGCTCTTCTTACCTTACCAAGATCTCTAGACTGCAGAAAATCTTGGGACCAATGCCAGCATTTCCCACATGCTGAACAGAGCTATAGTGCACTGGGGGTACAGACAAATAACTAGCCCCCACCTCCACCATAGCCTGATGGTGCTTATACTTTGCTGTGGTCTTTCTGGAAACTTGGATATTGGTGCAGAGGAGTATGGGAGGCCTCAGTACTCTTGGTCACCTGCGCGCGCACACACACACACACACACACACACACACACACACACACACCACACACACACATACACACTTATAGAGTAGGCAAGGGCAAGATGATATTCTGATGAGCCTTCAGCAGCTCCAGGAAAGGCATGAGACAAGAAGCTCTTGTGGCTACTGGGAGGTTCTCCAGCATGGAATCTGGAAGGTTCTCATGAAGTCTGGAAGATTTTCATAGGTTCTGGGAGGTTTTTCAGCATGGAATCTGGGAGATTCTCATAGAGTCTGGGAGTCTTTTCAGGAATAAAATCTAGAAGATTCTCAGCACTGAACCTGTGTTAAGTGGGATGGGAAGAAGCAGCTTGACACAGCTGTACAGAGGAGCCCATGTGAGCATGAACTTCTGACGTGTATTTTACAACTCCCTGGTTTCTTTCTTCAATTTGGTTTAGGAAGCACAGGGTTGCACTAGGAACTGTGAGGTGCTCTGGATTGAGCCTGGGGCATGCAGAGCTTGTTCTCAGTCCTTTGAGCCATCTCCTCAGCTCTACTTCTTGCTTTGAAGACAATATTTTATAAGACGTCCAAAAGAATTTTATTTTATTTTATTTTTGACTTTTGGTGCACACCTGGCAATGCTCGGGGCCTTTTTCCAGCTCTGCACTTAGGGATTGTTTCTGGTGTGTTGAAGGGACCATGTTGGATGTTGAGGATTGAACCCAGGCCATCTACATCTAAGGCAAGAGCCTTACCCATCTCTCTGGTGAGGATGAATTTTATATTGTTTCTCAAAAATTACACAGAAGTTACCTACAAATTCAATCTAGCTAAAATAATACTTACATATTAAGATTTAAACATTCTAACACAAAAGAACATTCTCCACCACTTATATAATTTTTCCCACTATGCCAACTTTGATTTGACATTTGAGTCATAAATGTAATTGAGGTCATCAAGGAATAGGAGATAGTGTGATGGTTGTAGTACATAACCTGCATGGCTTTATTCCTGGCATCATAATGTCCCCTGAGCTTCAACCCCTGGAGGCCTTCAGGCTGTAGGGATAAGCAGATGTCATAAGGCCTTAGGCCCTTGCATTCAATCTCTGTCCAGTTAGCTGAGAATGGCTATTAAACCCTTGAAAGGTCTCAAATAAAAATAAAACACAAATACAAACCAAAGCAGCCAAATTCTTCTAAGATACATTAGTATATGTGTATGGTACTTTTGGACCCAGACTATCAGAAGCTAAATGCTTCAAATTGGAACAAGTAAATGGATTCCATTATGAAATGAATAAAACCAATCCACCAAGCTTGGAAGTGGCTAGTGTGGGAATATAAATTCTGAAACCTTTGAAATTCTACTATGGCTTCAAGGAACACAAATCCTGGCTCAGATTCATTATGTATTCTTGGAAACATGCGTTTGCTGCTCTTTACTGTTTCCTTGTCTGTAAAATGAGATTGATAATAGCTACCTAAGGAGTCTGTCTTGAGGATTAAATGTACTTATGAAACACTTATTGCCTGGCACTTCCTCTTCAGTAAATGGTAGCTGGTATGTTGCAAGAATTCTGTAATGCCCAGCAGAGGAGTGAGTTTAGATTTTGTCTCTCTTGGCTTGTGACCTCGCAAAAGTCACTAATCACTTTGAAGAATTCTGCTTCCTCATGTTTCATGAGGACTCCTTCCCTCTTGCTTCTCTTCTCCTTTCTTCCTCTTCCCCCACCCCACTCCTCTGCTCTCCATCTCTCCACTGTTATCCTCTGCACTCCTCTCCTGTGCTCTGCTCTCCTCTGCTATGCTTTGCACTCCTCCCCTCTCCTTTGTTTTCCTCTGCTCTCATTTCTTCTCTTCCTCTTCTGCTTTGCTCTCTCCTGCTCTGCTCTCCTTTCCTCAGCTCTCTCTCCTGTTTTCCTCTTCTCTTCTCTCCTCTCCTCTGTTTTCCTCTCCTCTTCTCTCCTCTCCTCTGCTTTCCTCTCGTTTGCTCTGCTCTCCTCTTCTCTTCTGGCCTTTGCCCTGTCTGCTCTCCTTTGCACTCTTTTCCTCTGTTCTCTTCTTTCCTCCGCTTTCCTCATTTCTGCTTTCCTCTCGTTTGCTCTGCTCTTCTCTCTTCACCTATCTTCTCCTCTCCTTTATCTGTTCTCATTTTTCTCTCGGTTCTCCTCCTTTCTTCTCTTCTCTCTCTTCTTTCTTTCCCTCTCTTGTTCTCCCTTTCTCTTCTTTCCTCCCTTCTTTCATTTTCCCCTTTACTCCTTTCTTCTCCTCTCCTATTTCTACTTTCTGATCCCTTTTTTGCAGTGTCATGGATTAAAACCCAGGATTTCATAACATACTCAAGGTTCAAGGCAGGTGCTCTAACATTGAGCTATATCGCTGGTACCCAAAGTTATTTGTAAAGCTCTCAAAGGTAGGGACCATTTCTCTTATATTCTTAGCGCTAAGGAATAAAACTAAACTTAGTAGGGGCTTGCTCTATAAGCCTCTAATTTTTTTTTTTTTTTGGTTTTTGGGCCACACCCAGTAATGCTCAGGGGTTACTCCTGGCTATGCGCTCAGAAGTTGTTCCTGGCTTGGGGGACCATATGGGACGCCGGGGGATTGAACTGTGGTCCGTCCAAGGCTAGCGCAGGCAAGGCAGGCACCTTACCTCTTGCGCCACCACCCAGCCCCAAGCCTCTGATTTCTTTAGAACACTTATTTCACCTCTTTTCTCTCACATCTTTCTAAGCAAGTTTCATTCAATAATAACTATTTTCTTTTCTTTTCTCTTTTTTTTTGTTTTTTTTTGTTTGTTTGTTTTGTTTTTTTGGGCCACACCCGGCGTTGCTCAGGGGTTACTCCTGGCTGTCTGCTCAGAAATAGCTCCTGGCAGGCACGGGGGACCATATGGGACACTGGGATTCGAACCAACCACCTTTGGTTCTGGATCGGCTGCTTGCAAGGTAAACGCCGCTGTGCTATCTCTCCAGGCCCAATATAATAACTATTTTCATTTAATAATAATAATAACACATACATACACAAAATTTAGTAGATATTCTTTTTTCCAGTATTAGGGAAGTATTCTCTTTGTGTGAGGGGGCTTTAGGACAACTAATATAAACTTGAATTAGCAAGGAAGCTTCATCCTTTCACCGGAGATTACCTGAAGAACTCTTGCACATCAAACCATTAATCACCAAAGACCTTGGGGGAAGAATGAGTGAGGACAGAGATATCTGGTAGACCCCACTTCATTTATTGGGTCAGTTTATCAAAAGGCCATAACAGTTTTAAACACAAGCACCCAACATCACAGCACTGAAATATATTATATCTGAAGGAACAGAGAGGCAAAATATACTGAGAGTGGCATCTAAGTTTTATAGCTGTAGTTTTTGAAAAGAAAAACAAAAGACACAACTAATTATATTGACCAAGAAAAACCAGAAAATTCAAATAAATTATAAGTGTAAAACAAGGCATTATTATAGGAACCATAAACAGTGTAAAGGGTCATAAGAAACAAAACCATAAAACTGGACAACATAGATTAATGGCTCAATTCCTAAAAACATGCAATCTACCAAGACTCAATGATGAGGAAATTGAAATTCTGAACACCAAGAATGAATAAAGTGATTGAAAGAAAACTTCCCCCAAAAGAAT